>NC_081560.1:147455249-147553644 GCF_022355385.1 Mustela nigripes | reverse complement strand
CCCTCCCCTCCACCCCCTCCTTCCTCTCTGCCCCACCCTTCCCCCCAGTCTTGACTGGTCTCCTTGAATCCCTTGTTACTTTTCTCCCATCTCTGATCATTAGTGCAACCAGAACGATCTTATAAAAACAAATCTTGGTCTTACAATATTTCATGAGCTTCCTTTTCTTCTTGCCTTAGGGAAAAGATAATCTTGGCCTAGCCTGTGCATCCCCACAGGGGTTAACTCCTGCCTGCATCACCAAATGTGTAACATAGGACTCTGGCTGGTTCTTTCCACCATAGTCACACTGGGCTTTCTCTCGGTGGCTTGAATGCAGATTTATCCTTGCATTTTGAGGCCCTGAAGCATATTCCTTCTTCTAGAATGTCCTGCCCTGTCTTTAATTACTCACCATTGTTTACATCTTGCCTCAAGTGTCACTTTGTCAGGGAATTTTACCCTGGACCTTCCTTACACAGCATGGGTCAAGTAATATGCTTTCTTGGCAAACTATATTGACCTTTGTAGTAAAATATCCTTACCTGGAATTCAGTATCTAATTGTGTTAATGATAATTTAGTGTCCATTTCAGCCACCAAGACGTATGCTCCATGTCTAATTTGCTTATTATTGTTCCCCCTCCACTCTACCCCATGCCTACGCCACAATAAGTACTCACTGTTAAGTGAATGAAGGAAAAATGTATATTGATCTATCCTTAAGCATGTTACATTTTTATTCATAACAAAGCTTTGAGGCCAATGCCACGCACTCTGGTAGGCTCTGAAGAACCAGGCATTAATACATCACCTTCCTGAATTTTTTGGAATTCTGGAATTCTTCCACTTAGTTGATTTGGATAGTACCTTGATGCTGACTCAGAACTGATCAGATTAGGGGGTGGTTTAAGAGAATGAGGCTCTAGAAAATAGAAATTGAATCCCCCAAATGAACACAGGTATTGATGGATAAATCAAATGGTCAAACCAGCATGGAAAATCTACAACTACAATGCTCTTAATCACAGATATCACAGTTGTGTCCTCTCGGATCATGTAAATCAGAAAAATGTCTATGCCATCTTTTGAAAATTAGATACAGTTTCAGGAGTGCGGACTAGTCCTGAAACTGAATGGTAAATGAATTACTGGGAAATTTTTTAATACTGGCTTCTTAGGTAGCAGTTACCCTACTCTCCATTCTATATACTGATTTCTGGCATAAAAAGTTGAAATATCTTCAATTTACTAGAGACTTTGTAACAGAGACTTTGCCAAGTGATGTGATTTACCCAAAGTTACAAGAATTCTGAATGACGCTACTCCAGAGACTGCCTAGGAAATTTGCTGATCTTTCTGTTTTATCATCCTCCTTTGCTCTTCCATTAGCATTTGGAACTCATACTCATTCACACATGTACTAAGCACACAGTGGTTTGTACAAAGCAACTCAGTTGTCCTATATTATGTGATACACACTAACGTACCTCCTTCTCACTGCCAATTCTTCTGTGCCCAGAAGTCTAAATAATAACAACAACAACAGCCTGGAGAAAACAGAAGCAAGAAACTAAATAAATGAAAAGTAGCCCCACCTGAATATCAGGGCAGACCTATCACACACCAGAAGGTGGAGAGCTAAAAGTAATCAGTAAGCATCCTTAAAACTACCACAACAACGCAAGGTATTATAATGAAGACTTTGTTCTTTGGAGTTAGATAAAATTAGAAATGTAACTATTACTTATTTTGTTGGTGACCTTGAGCAAATTAATTTACCATGTTAGAGTCTTGGGTATTTTCCTAATTAATTTGAGATAATAAAGCCAACCAGCAGAGCTGTGTGTAAGAGTCCCTTTCTCTCTATGCAAAAGCTAATTTGAAGGGAAATTAGAATCTGGCAGCATTGCTTCTTCCCTCATCCTCGCCTTTGTTCCCTTCCAAGAGGAGAGCCTTTTCTGAAAGGATCGGTTAGCTTGGGAGATATTTACTGGGCCAGGGAGGACTCAGTGGGCATTGAACTGCCCCAGTACATGTTTCCACACATTTTCCTCTGCAGTGTCAGAATTAGATACAGAATTAGTGAGCTGGAGGGCGCTGCCATTCTGCAATGTAGACATAAGATTCAGAGAGCTCAGAGTATGTTCTCAGACTCAGAATCCAAGCCCAGATTCACTAAAGTGGCCTGCACTGCAGGCCTTTGTTAGTAGCCCAGCTTTTCATAATGGGGTCCTTTTCTCTCATTTCCCCATTGACAAAATAGGAATCATGACAGCGCCTATCCTGAAGGTTGTTGTGGGATAAGTTGAGCTAAACCAGTCAAGGAGATTAGAAGAATGCTTGACGGGGTTCATGCTCCATAAACACACACAGACTGAAAGGACTGCATTGTGAAACAGGATTATTATCCACCCCACTCTGAAGATGAGAACACCAGAGCCCAGAGAGGTGATGCCGCAGGTGGAAGATACTAGAACCAGTCCTGGAGCCAAGGGCAGCTGACTGTAATTTACATTAGCAAATGTTTTGCAATTCTTTGTGGGGAGAGTATTTTTAAAAAGCAAAAACACTCCTTTAAAAAAAAAAAAAGAGATTGTATTTATTTACATGAGAGAGAGAGAGCTCTAGCAAGAGAAAACATGAGCAGAGGCAGAGGGAGAAACAGACTCACTGAGCAGGGAGCCCAACGTGGGGCTCCATCCCAGGACCCTGGGATCATGACCTGAGCCAAGGCAGACATTTAACCGACTGAGCCACACAGGTGCCCCTGAGAAAATACTGCTTAAACATTCCTTCTCTGATTCCCTTTGTACTTCGCAAAGAGAGGGGTGAAGGAGGGGCACCTTCACTTTGAGTGACATAATATGCAATCTGCACATTTCATGTCTGCATTTGGGTTAAGTCGGTTGTCAAATGGTAATGAAGACTTCAGAGGGGCTCGGGATCAAGACAAGAGTCTGAGGTGATGGTGATCTCTGATCCAGATAATCACCGGTTGTTTTTCCCAAACTTCAGTTATGTCACTAAAACCAGAGGTTTGTTCTTCCCTGAAAGCGAGGAGGAGGAGGAGGAATTGAGTTTGGGAGCTTAAGAATTATGAAAAAAGCCACTAAGTCATTGTGGCAAGAAATCAGATATCGCCCGGAGACCTGCAGAGGAGCCATATCATTATTTGTGGCACAGATTCCAGTAAAAGGTAAAGGACAGAAAGATGGAGAGGAAAGGAAAGAGAGGGAGGGAAAGATTATGCAAAATGAGTAGTAAAATGTCCATGTGAAAACCTGTTTGCATTTCACCAAAATACATCAGCTCAAAGGCACCCAGAAAGAGAATGTAAACCCCAGGTCTTAGTGTTTTGTGTTCTGGAGCACAGCGTCACTCTTTTAATTTGCCATGAACTCAGAAATTCACAAGGCCCACTTGAAATCTTTTTCTCCCACACCCTCCTCTCCGAGACGCACCCACTTTCCTGGGCTCCTGGCTGATACTGTGATTAGCCCAGCCAAAGCAGAGCTGTGCTCGGTAGCTTTCCAAGAGCCAATTCCTCCACAACTTGGTTAATCGTGCTCTACAATTTAGAAGTATAACATGCGCTGTACTGGGAGAGAATTTTCTATTTCAGCAGCCGTACTTGATTCGTGGAGGTCACATGCTTCTTTGCCTGAGTGAGCCAGCCACCATGCTCACCTTGTAGATAAGGGGATCTTCTTCAGTCTGTTGTCCTAATGGGCAAATTCCAGTGTGTCCAAATATGGTGATAGTGGAAAAGAGACGTGGATGTAGCCTGCACCGTGGTACTGTCTTCAGACCTATGGGAGCCAAGCTCCGACAGGCTTCTGTTTAAAGGCACTATAAGGAAATTGATGCACATAATGTTAACCAGGCTCTGCTCATCCTGCCAGATGGAAAGGTAATTCAAATTGAGCTCCAGGTTCCACCCTATAGATTTTACAGCAGGCTTCTGGTGTAAGTCATTACCCTTTCCTTCCCTCTTTGTTCTTGCCCGGTACATTGATGTGGCAGCCGATAGCACGTGAGAAGCACACAATAACATTGCTGAAATCAATGGTTAAATAAATAATGAATGTGATTTTTTTGTGTGGGGGTGTGGAGCATCCTGTGCTTGTCATCAGGGGATCTGAAGAATTGTGTGGGGCTTGGGGCAAGGATGGAGTCTAAGAGACCAGGAATGGTGATTTCTGATCTCAATTATTAAAAGATATCTGTAATTCTGAATTTGGTAAAATTCAAAGTAGCAGTGGTGAAAACAAAACCCTGATCGAGGATACCTATAAGGGAGAATTCAGGAGCAGGACAGGCATAATGATTAGATTGTCCTGAGTAAATCGGATGAAATAAGGTTTAGGATAGTATAATGAAACTCTAAAATCACATAAAATTATAACCATTTTTAATATCAGCTAGAATTAGGACTTTGCTAGAGATAGGGCCATCTCACCTTTGACTTCCATAAGAATTAAGATAAGCTCTGAGAATTCTGTGAAACATTATGCCTATAATGACATAAATTCAAAAGAATCATTGTTACTACCTTAGAATGGTAATGCTCTGGTTCCTCATTTCCTTTGGCATCTGTTGTAGAATAACAAAGCATACAGGGGTGCCCGGGTGGCTCAGTGGGTTAAGCATTTGCCTTTGCCTCAGGTCATGGTCCCATGGTCCTGGGATTGAGCCCTGTGTTGGGCTCTCTGTTCAGCGAGGAGTCTGCTTCTCCCTCTGCGTCTCCCCTTTGCCTGTGTGTGTTCTCTCTCTCTCTCAAGTAAATAAGCAAATAAAATCTTTAAAAAAAATTGCCTGGAACTTTAGGCTATTTTGACTTGTTGATAATCCTATCTGGGTAATGATGTTGGTCAATCCATCTGCCACTTTTGTTCACCTCTTTTCCAGTTGGATAATGGACAACTCAAGAATAAATCTTCAACAGTCTATAAAATTGACAGTTCTCTGATGAAAATATCTTCAAGCTGTGGCAAGAAACATGGAAAATAATGCATATTCTCTGTGTTGATTCTTCAGCTCTCCAATTCTTTAATATCATCAGGCCTAAGTAGATTTTGTGAATCAGGGTAAAATTTCAGTCAACAAGAAGGGTTAGGAAGTGGCATAATTTGGAATAATCAGGATTACTAAAGTTATACCCATTGCATTGCTAAGGATTACTTCTTTTTAAGACTTCGGGTGACTCAGTGTGTAATTTTCTTATGTTTATTATTATTTTTTTTAAAAACAATTTCCTACTAACTAGATAGGGTGAGGAAGAGAAGTCTGTTCTCATCTGGGAACCAGGAGTTTGAAGTCCCTGATGGGAAATAAATGAAGTTTTCCATCCTGGAATATGGTTGTGGTGGGAATTCAAGAAGGCTTAGACAGCAAAGCACATGGGGGCAGAAAGCCTACAGAAGCGTGACATTGTTCATACACTGAAGGCAGCAGGAGCAGAGAAGTCACTGAGAGGACACTGGGATCTAGGAGGATCCCCAGGGAGAATGAGAGACAAGGAAGGACAAAGGGTTCACCCTGAACAAAAAGAGAGACCCCTCATCTTATGAGGCTTCTGGACGAAAGGAGAGACTGTTGACAGCACAAATTTTGGGAGATGGCAGGAAAGGGAGGGCATTCCGCCTGATGGACCAAGTGGAAAGTGAGAGGAAATGGCGGTAGAGTAAGAATCCTGAGAGATGCAATTCTGGTGTGCCTTTTTTGTCTGATGCTGCTGATTTTTTCAGTGGCTTGGTGAGACAGGACCAAAAATGATTACATTAAAATATCTGTTATGTAATGCATTCTTCTCTAGGTCTTAAGATGTTCCAGACACTGTTCAAAGCAATTTATAAAAGTATGCCTTTTAATTCTTATAATAACCCTAGGACGAAAGTACTCTGATTGAACCACTTTATAGACAGTGAAGCTGAGACACAAAGGAGTGAGGTAACTGATTCAAAGTCACACAGTGGGTACACGTAAGCCAGGATTCCAACTCAAGGTATTACAGGGTCCCACAGTGGCTGTCCTTACCCATGATGCGGTGTCTCGATGAAGTGAAAATGCCCCAATATATTATCTGAGGTTTTACCAAGGCAAGGTTTAAGGTTCAGGCCTTTATCTGAACCTAATTCTAAAATATCTTCATCCTAGTTTATAGGCAGATCAGCTCTTCTTTAGATTGAGCTGCAGGGAGCAAAAAGAAACACTGTATCTTCCAGAAAATCCCAGAATTGTTACTCAAAACACTTACCAGTGTACTCCCTTAGTGGATGATGTCTTAATCTACTACTGTATTTTATTTAAAAATTCATCTTTATTTTTCCAAAGTGACATCATTGCATCAAGCTGCAAGTGGCATCAATTAGTTGATGCCCCCATATATTAAGATCTTAAATGGTCTTCCATCTAAGGAGTGCATTGAAACATGCAAACCTTGCAGAGGGGAAGCCTGCAAAGATCAATTTCTTTTGTTAAGAGAAACAGAATTGCTAACTGGCCAGCTCTCCCTCTTCCCATAAATGAAATCCCAGAAACTGGAGAAGCTTCTGGTTGTGATTGTTTCATGGACAGGTATTAAAGGGCTTCTGTACCATTTGTCCAAATACGTTCCTGATCCTGGCTGGTTTACAGCCAGGTGGAGTCTGGAATGCTAGGCTTCGCCAGCCTGAGGGCTGAGTATCCCACCGCCAGCAGCAGTCCCATTTGCAATCTTTGGGATCCTTTGAAAGGGTGAACGAGACTGACTGGCATTTAGGGAAATAATTTCCTCCAGCCTAATCGCTCCTGTTAATTAAAACTGCTCAAACTGTCACTTTGGGCAGTTGCAGAAAGGTCCTGGTTGCCAGAGAGAGTGAAATGCTGCCATGGGATTGATTGATATGTTCAGGCATATTTGACAGGAACAATCTGAAGAAGTCAAGTTTAAAAAAAAAAAAATTGGTTTTGTGTTTTTTAATTAGCATGAGCCACATTACTTCTAATCCTTTGCCTCTTTTCTACCATAGCCACCTGTGTGAATATTCTGAGACTTGAACAAGTTATAGGAACGACACATATATTTTGGAATTGTAATATTTCTGCTGAAGCCACCCAATGGCTATCAGGCACTCATGTAAAGTACGGACTGGGAATCATATCTTCCTGGGCTCAAATTTTGGTGCAGACTCTTCCTAAATATATGGTAGAACAACTTAAACTTTTTGCAATTTTAAACCTGAAAGGCTAAAGTTTGGGGGCATAATATTACATATCTCAAGAGTTCTAGGACTAAATGAGATAGTATATACAATAAGCTTATTCTATAGCAGATATGTGATAACTGGTACTCTCCTTTATCTTTCCTTATCTTTCATACTAAGTTATATTCTGGAAAAATCAAAAAGCACTTAAAGTCAGGACTTAAAAATTAGGAAGTTTTTTTTTTTTAAGGTTTTATTTATTTATTTGACAGTGAGAGAGCACAAGTGGTGGGGGTGGGAGTGGAGGTGAGCAGGCAGGCAGAGGGAGAGGGAGAGGAAGAAGCAGGTTCCCTGCTGAGCAGGAAGCCTGATGTGGGACTCTAACCAAGGACACTGAGACACGACCTGGGCCACCCAGGTGCCTGGAAATATTTTTTGTTGAAAAAAAAAATAGCAGCTACATAGGAGTAGTTCATGTTGTATGATATATCCATATGATAGAATATTTTGCAACCATTTAGAAAAACATTTTGATGAATAATTAATGCCATAAACATACTTATGTGAGAATATTGTGAAAAATTCAGGCTCTTAAGTTGTGTGTAGAATATTGTTGTGTTTTTTATTTTTAAAGGAACATGAAGAAAAGCATATAATGTGTTAATACTTCTTAATCCCTACTGGTGGATTTGTAGGACATTTTTACTTTCTTATGTCCTTTATATTTTAAAACAAAATATATACTTTTAAAAAGAGGTTAATATAAAAATGACTCAAAAGCTAGGAACACAACTAAATGCCAATGTACTGTTCTTCTTACATGTCTTGGAAAATGACTCTGGAGGCAATTTTGAGAAAGAGTTGGTCTAAGGTTATTCAGACAATGCTGATGCTGCTTAAACAAGGTAGCTACTTTGAAAGAGTCAGAGACATTTAGATGCAGGAGTTCTTAAAGTTTTCATATAAAAGTTTATATTTTATTCTTTTGAATTTATCTTAATTTTATTTTTCTTGCTTTTTTATCTACCTAAAAACACTCTCAGCAGTGCTCCAAGAGGGGGGTATCCTAGTGGAAACCATACACAGCCTTATTGGAAACTTCCTAGAGCTCTGTACTGGGCTGACTAAATTGTTACCACACAATTGACAGTAGGAGCCTCAGCTGTGTTGGTCAATGCACTAGCCATTGACCACATGTAGCTATTTAAATTTTAAATCCATTTACAATTAATAAAATTAGAAATAAGTCCTGCTACCCACATTTTCATGTGCTTGTGCAGTCACATGTGGCAAGTGGCTGAGGTATCAAACTGTGCAGATACGGAACACTTGCAGCCTCCCAGATGCTCCCATGGGACAACACTGCAGGTCTAGTCATTCGGAAGAGATGACTGAGGGTTGCCTGGGGTGGCTGGAGAATACCTTACAATGGAGAAAAGAGGGAACCAGGGTAAGGGGTACCTCTCCACTCCTTTCAGATTCCTTCTCTGGGTTTCTCACCAAGTTCCCCAAGTTCCGATTATCTCCTCCCTGCTTTCCGAAATCACCATCCTGAGTTCTGCACTCGGAGCTCATACTCTGGCCCAGTGATATGAGTCTCCTGTCCCAGAGAACACAGGTTATTACTCAGAGTCTGCCATAGAGACCCATGGAGTGAGGATCATCTCCAACTTTAATGAAAACAGGGTAATGGCCATAATTGTCTCCTTTTACATTTCTTCATTCATAACTGTCTCTGAGCATTGATTCTTGCCCCTGATTTTTGGTTAGGAGCACTTGCAGTACACAAGAGGAGTGGCCCCTCAAAGGCTTCTTTACGCACAGGTAAGGGCTACACACTCCATTTGTTCTCAGACCGCTGTTGCACAGTCTTAGTCCTTCTTGCTGTTATTACACGAGACTATTCCTCCCTCACCACGGGGCTTCCAGGGAGGGCTGACTGAAAAGTTAGCAGAAGGGGAGAAGCCAGGGTGCTTCTCTCCCTCTCTTCCTGCCTCCTGAGGTGTTTCTGGTAACAGCTGTGTGGTCCTAGCTCTTGCCAGGAAGACCCCCTGTGGATCCTGAATTTACCAACTGGCTCTACTCCCAGGGCTCCTATAAGGCCACCTCCTCCATATGCTCCTTCAGCCTAGAGTGTGCAGAGCCTCCCTGTTATTGAAGCTCTGGAGGTTCTCTCTTGTCCTATTTGTTTCCAGCCCTTTATCCCCAATAAAATCGATTCCTTGGGTCACATTCTGTTCATTCTGAAATATTTAGAGTGATTTTTGTTGTCTTGACTGGAGACCAAAATACTTCCTAGTCTGTCTCCTGCTACCATCCCATTCCTAGAATCCCATGTCACCTTTTCCCATCAGTTTCTGAGCTCTGGTCACAGGAGGCTTCGTTCTTGAATGTGCACTTTCCCTCTCATTTAGATCATTCTTACTCATTATCAGAAGCTTTACTTTTCCTCCAAAGCAACCATCCTGACTCTTCTGTGCTATCCTTGGGACTTGGTTATTTCTCTCATAAAAGCTACCCTAACACTTACCAATAAAATGTAGTAAAACATAAATAGTTAAAACACAGCTATTGAGTTGTCTTCCTTCCCAGTAAGAAAGCAAGCTCTGTGAGAATATGGGTCATACTTTTCCTCTTTACCATCACCTCTATAGCTTCTGATAAAATGCCTGATACATGGAGAGGGGTCAAAATATTTTCAAGTGAAAAAAGACATGTATATATCAAGTGAATTTCTGGAAGCCAATCCATGTGAATGGCTGATTTTGTGCCACAGAACTCAACTTTTAAGGCTATAAAATCTTTCTTTATCCATATGGTGGACTTGCAAGCATTTTATGATGTCCTACAAAGAGTACCTTTATCTCCGGATGCTCTGGCATCCACGGATACTTTAGAACCACTGCTGCCATCTTCCTTCCTCTGCCCTTGAGTTGGGCTTTGTTTCACTGAACTTTGCTTTGGGGGTCCATTTCTGATGAGCCTCACATTAATGGACTACTAGATAAATGATAACATATGTTCAAAGAACAAGGTCTTTTTAAAGAGGATGCATGATTCAAAAGTAGATGAGAAAAGAAAGAGATTTTCAGGTCTCCTGAAAATCAGGTCTGTTGAGGATATATTTACAGTTAGACAAAAGTATGTTTGAAACTCAATAATTAAGTGAACTTGGGTATAGTAAACTTAACCCATTATTCCTTCATATGTAAGATGGGAAATGTAATCCTTATAGGGTCATTGTGAAGATTAAATTATAATTGTAATGACTTGTAGGTTGTTGTATAGATATATTGAAGTCTAAAATGCCTACAGATATTAGTGATGACTAAAAGAGGGTCCTTTAGAAAAGAGTCTCATTTAAAGGCTCTAGAGAAGAGACACAAAGGTAATGTCCAATGCCATCTCACTGATCAGTTGCCCAAGGGAAGAATGATAGGGGCAACCACTCCTGAATCTTCAGACCATATTAACCAAGAGTACTGTTACTCAGGTTTCAAATGTCTGAGTAACCTTTTAGCATCTTCCATAAATAAAAGAATTATTGGGCTTGCTCTGTGTGATTTTAAGAGGCAGTTGTGGGTTGCCTCTGGGAAGTTTAGTAGAGATGTGTTTTAGCTGATCTATTAGTCATACGTTGACCTTATGTGGGTATAAGTAAGCTCTGGATTTTAAGGGACATGAATAGAAGCTGCTGAACATGTGAAAAGGATACTCTCCAACTACTTTGAGCCTGGCTAGAGTTGGAGCCCCGAGGATTTCTTCCATCCATTGGTTCATGTCAATCTGTATCTTACCCCAGCAGCCACATACTCTGCTCTGACATATAGATGGTATAGGATCCCTGTGTGTTGTCTCAGGAGATCAGTATTAGCCTGTCTGGAACGGAAGGAATAAAGACACTTAGGATAACATGCCTTAGGTATACCAGAGCATGCTCTAAATAATTTATATATATTTATTCAGTGAAATGTTATGCTTATTGTAAGGTATAGTTTCAGATCACAAATAAAAATAAGATTTTAGATGGATCTAGCAAGTATTAAGTGAAATAGGTCAGACAAATGCCGTATAATTTCACTTATATGTGGAATTTAAGAAAACGAAAGAGTAGGGACACCTGGGTGGCTCAGTTAGTTAACCATCTGACTTCAGTTCAGGTCATGATCTCAGGGTCCTGGGACCAAAGCGGGCTCCCCTCTCAATGGAGAGTCTGCTTGTCCTTCTGCACCCCCATCTCCCCACCCCCACCCCTCCACACTTGTGTGCTTTCTCTCTCAAATAAATAAATAACATCTTAAAAAAAAAGCCAAGGGGGAAAAAGAGAGGCAAACCAAGAAGCAGACTCTTAACTATAGGGGAGGTGGATGGGGGGTGGGTGAAATAGGAGAGGTGGGGATTAAGGAATGTACTTGTGATGAGCCCTGGGTGTTGTATGGAAGGGACAAATCACTAAACTGTACACCTGAAACTAATATTACACTGTATGTTAACTAGCTGGAATTTGAATAAAAACTTGGAAAGAAAAAAATACATTTATTCTCTGAAAATGTGCATGTGTAAGAGCTATTTCATGCCACAGGGATACTGCCTTTTTCTTAAAGCGGTGATATGAAATTGGAAGTAAGAAATATTCCTTTATGAAAAGATGTTTCACCCTTTTTTTTCAGCTATGGCAATATTCCATATTTGATATCTGACTCACTGCCTAGGGTCATACCCCTGAGTCTTAAGTTTAGGATGCTCGGTCTCAATCCTCTTTCTCAGAGATTAGTTTTTCCCCCCCCCCCCTCCTTCCGAGGATTAATTCCTTCTTTTGAGGCAGGACTATTTTGTGTATAAAATGTTCCAGAGAATAAACATTCATCCTTTATGGAAATGGAGACTGAGAAAGAGTACAGAGAGCAGAGGGGGCATGTACACAGACCTCCTCCACCACCAGGTGTCAACAGAGCTTGAAATCTCTCCGTAACTGATTTACCAGGCATGCGGTTAAGGAAGACCAAATGAGGAGCTCCATTAATGCTATCTGTAAAAATGATTACTATTCTGCTGCTAGGTGGCATCTTCCTCTTACAGTCTAGATCTGGAAGATGGTCCTAGGCTTTTCTAACAATAAAATTGGCCACACAGGTAGGTGGGAACAGAAATGGTCTTAATGGCCCATTAAGTGTCCAATTACTTGAGGTTATTTATCAGAGCTCAGTTGTATGACTGTTAACAGTGCAGATTTCAGATTTCACGCTTTCTGGGTTGAAGTGTCATTTAGAATTCATATTGTCTTACAGCAAATGCAAAAATCATAGCAGATTCACATAGAGTGATTTGTCTGCTAAGCCTTTTCATGGCAGATTTCAGATTTGTTCTCCCCTCAAACTTGTTCTCTGACAAGGGTGGCTCCTCAGAAGGGAAACTGCAGTGATAGCATCATCATCATCAATCACTTTTATTATTGTATTCATTCCTATTAGTGGTTAACCCAGAAATCAGCACTGTGAAGAGGTCGTTCTAAATGACAAACAGCCCAGGCGTCTTGTGGAAGTCCTAGGGACCTGAAAGGAGTAAGTTTGAAGCCCATCTCTCACAGGCTCGGTCTTAGCGTTTGGCAACTTAACCATGAGGTACACCCAGGAACTTAAGGTTATTTCTGGAGGCAGAGCCCACTTGGCAGCATGGACAGACAGAGACCTGCGTTCGTATCCCAGCTCAGCAATAAAATGTGTGCCTGTTCTACAAATCCTGATCACCTCCTTTTGCAGGCAGGTGACTGTTATATATAGGCTTCTAAAAAAAAATTATTTTTTATTTTAGAGAGAGAGTGCTGGGGGTAGGGCCAGGGGAAGAAGGAGAGAAAAATGGAAAGGGACTCAGTAAAGTGTGGAGCCTGATGCGGGCTCAATCCCAGGACCCTGAGATCAGGGCCTGAGCCGAAACCAAGAGTCAGACTCTACTCACTGCAACCCCCCCAGTCACCCCTGGAGATCTTCTAGTTGGATTTAATCTACTTTGTTTCTTGTTTTACCTTTAAACTTTCTCTGTCAAGTATCGATAATGATGGTGTTGTCCGGAGATTTAAATAAGGAAGAGCCTGCAAAAATGTTCGTCACTTGCTATATTTCATAGTAGATGCTTAATAAGCATTAGCCCTTGGTGTTATGAAACTGAAAGAGTAGGAATAAGTGATCGTGAACCTTCTTTGACCTGATTTATGTTCTCATTGCAAGTACTTTGTGTGTGTGCACATACTGCGTAGGTAAGAATTAACTTGCATTCAGAGAAATTGAGGCATAATATTCTCTTGGTATTTAGAATGGAGGCATCTAAATATGATGACGGCACACAGGAGGCATAACTGATTCTTGCCCGTTAATTTTCCTAAGATTTCTAGTTTGTGAGAGCTGCAGTGGGTGGCCTCTGACAGCTGGTGTAGCCTGATGTCTGGGAGGGGCACTCTGGTTCAGGTGTGGCTAAGTCCATACTCTGTTGTTCACTGTTTCCATGACCCTGGGCAAGTCATCTGGCCCCTTTGAGCCTCTGCTTTCTTATTGGACATAATACCTGCCTTATAGGAATGGCAGACAAATAAATTAGGTAACTGAGAGCTGAATGCTGAGTCACTGCTGCCATGCTTGGCATGTTGCAAATGTACAAAAATATTCTTGGGCTAAGTCAATATTATTAGGAAGTGGGCGATGGAAAATAACATATAAGAAACATCCTTAAGCCCAACAGACTGAAGAGTCAGAGTGTGGGAAAGTGATAAGACAGACTCCAGAAAATGAAGCTTGGCTGTCACTGTGCAATTTTCTAGATACTTCTTTGTCCCACTATTTTGCCTTTCCCAGCAACGACAATGACAAAACAATTGCATCTTTGGTTTTCATAATAGATTTTGCGTTGTTTTGTTTTTCCAATAAGGCAGGTGCTATAGGGCTGAATGTTTGTGTCCTCCCCGCTGCCCCTGATTTGTATGATGAAGCCTAAACCCCAGGGAGATGGTACTTAGTTAGAGATGGGACCTTGAGGAGAGGATCAGGTCCTAAGAGTGAGCTCTCCTAAGTGGGATTAGTGACCTTACAGAGGAGAGCCAGAGAGCTCCCTTGTGCTCTCCACCATGTGAGGACAGAGTGAGAAGATGGGTGTCTGTGAAGCAGACATGAAATCTGCTAGTACCTTGGTTTTGGACTTCCCAGTCTCCAGAACTGTGAGAAGTGCATTTGTGTTGCTTATAAACCATTGAGTCTAAGGTATCCTGTTCTAGGAACCCAAATGAAGATGAAGACAGGAGGTCATTAGAGGGATTTTTCTCTTTTCAATTTGAGGGGGAAAAATTGTATTTTAAAAATTTGGCCCTTCTAAAATTTCCAAACAAGCAAATTTGAAATTCTTTTGGCTCCAAATATTACTTGGGATAATTTCATGGGGTCAGAATATGGGGAAGTTACAAAGAGACAAGGGCTCTGCCTGTGTCTAAATTGAATCCTGAACAAAAATACCTGGTGCCCCACAGGCATTCAAGCTTTTACCATGAAATCCCAGAGTGCAGTGAAGATAAATTTCTATTTCATCATTCACAACAGGTCTTCTGAGCCATGAACACACGTGAAGTGATGACACAAGTACAAATACAGCCCCATGAGTCTCCCTGTCTCCCATAGAAGCCTACAAATTAAGATGCCTAATTCCAATCATCCAAGAAATCACAGACCTGGTGCAAGGGTTGCTCGGGGTCGGTGGGGGGGGGGGCGATGGGGAAGATGTGGAAAGCTGCTCTTCATCCTTCCCCTGAGCAAGACCCCGTGAGCTGCGCAGTATTCCATAGCGTAATGTGATGTTTTGATCGTAGAAGCACATGGGGCACCAGAGCTGACTCTGCTATTAAATTGTTGTGTGACCTTGGGAATCCGTTTGTCTTTCCTGAGCCCCTTTTTCACATCAATTTTACACACACCTTTGTTATTAGGTGAGTTTAAGTAAATTGAAAGCTGTAACAGGGCAGGTAGATGACATGTAATTTTAAGCCACACAATTAGTAGAGAGGGGTTTATGGAAGAGAGTGATTGGCCGTGGGTATTTGTTGGTATTTACTGGTGGCTGTGAATGGGGGTCCCTAACCCTTGGTGTGGTCTGAGCTTACATGCTAGGTGAAGTCATAGCTTTGGCAGTACAGGGCATATGTGACAAGAAGGCTAGATCTGGTCTGGCTTCTCAAGGTACATTGGAATATGGGGTATGAGGTTGAGTGAGGAGCTCCCAGGAGCAGTGGCCACTGACTCAGGCCCATGGAAGCTGGTCCGACACACACTCCCTGTGCACCTGCCCTGTGCTCTTGTTGTAATTGGTGCCATGAGGAATGGCCAGCAGGCGACAGATAGTCTCTGTTCTCAAGTTGTAGATATATATTTGGGTAATGGAAGGAACACACCTGAAAGAGACCAAAATCAAGCAGGAGTTCAACCAAGTATGAGTAGACAGGGGAAAGAAAATGACATGGTGATCAGATGTTACACTGGAGGAAATTCCTGGGGTTATTCGTGTTAATCTTCTCACGGTACAGAGCAGATGTGAACCTAGAGGAAGGGATGTGTTCAAGAGGGATTTTCAATTCCTACACAGTAATTCAATGAGACATTAGCATCGTGCATTTCATGCAAGTGGAGATGTATTAGAATGTACATACTTTACACTGTTAAGTCTTCAAAAAGCTGTTTTACATGTCATTGATTTATAAGAGTAAGGTCAGTGGTACTAGTATGACTGTGAGCAGGGTTTCTAAAACCAGACTCTCCCATGAGCGGGTACATTGTCTACACTCTGCAGACACTCTCAGGGAGCCAGAATGGGAAAAAGAGGAAGGATGAAGCTGAGTTGTAGCTGCTGTTTCTGAAGGTGAGGCACAGGTTAAAAAAAAAAAGAAAGAGAAAAAAAGAAAAGAAAAAAAAAAGATCAAATCCTCTGTAGTTAGAGGCTGTTAAGAAACATAAATTGCCAAGGGCCTGTTGTGAACCTTTTGGATAAAACTTGTCTTTCACAGTTGAAGTAGGATGTGAACAGGTCTACTTTTTTACTTAGATTGCATGTTTTCAGACTCCTTTTGATTGGGGCTACTAATAAATACAATCTGGTGGTTAAAATAGCCTCCATCCCAAGTTACCCTTAAGAACAACAACTGTTCACATTTCTGGGAATAAAATTGCAAGCTACAAAGAAATAAGTCAGATTTGGTGTTCTCTGTTATTGCAGCCCCAAGGTGAGGAATCGGCGGAAAGATTGAAGCCTTAATCTTGGGGCAGCCCCACTTATGTAGTTGTAGGCTCAGTTTCCCAGTATAGAAAATAGAGATGATAATCCATTCTTTAATTTGGAATATAACATACTTCTATATCTGGTATGTGAGAGAGAAATATTTCAAATTAATGTTGGCTAGAATATTCAGACAGACTTTAAGTTGGAGGTTTGAACTTGAGCACTGAAGATAGTTTAAACTTAGCTAAAAAGAAAAGGTATGGAAAGGATAGTTTGAATGGAAGATCACGAGCAAAAACATACAATTTGGGGTAGTGGTGCTGTATTTCTGATGTGTGTGCTACCTTGGGAGAATATAATTTAACTGATTTTAATATTTTTGTCTTTTGGAGATAAAACAAATTGTAACTTCTGTTTCTGGTGGCACAGTAAAGTATATACCTTGCCAGATCCTCCCAATAACAGTTAAAAATGCTGGATAAAAAAAAGTATGGTTGAGTAGACAAGGAAATAGCAAGTCCTAGAATGCAAAAACGATGTTCAAAAGGGAATCCATAGCAATAAGCAACTTTTACATAAAACTCCTCTGCTGAATCTTAGTGATCTTGAACTTGGGTTTTGTGACCTTATGGTCTAGAGTAAGGGCTTAAAGTAACAGAGAAATGAAAACCTATTCTCAGTCTCAGTTGAATAGGAAGGTCCACATAAGGTTGTAGAATGGATTTGAAATAAGTCAGCTGCCCTCGTGCCCTCAAGGACTTCAGGAATTGTATACTTAAATACAAGTATTTTTACTGTGTTTAAATAAATCAAAGAAGGAATTTATATCTAGGTCTTTCATGCTGGATATAGCAGAAAGTAATTTTTCTTTGGACTAGGTAGACATAAGCCAATACTCATGTGAGTTTCCAGCCCACATTTACATTGCCTGAGAGGTGATTAAACTGGAAGCTAAGAATTTAGGATAAAGTGGTTCTGAGCTGGTATTGTCCCCAAGAGTCTGGAAGAGGCAAATGAAAAGACTCTCAAGAGTAATCCACCTTCATCCAACACCTCAAGAATCCCTATAAGCTAAGTTTGAAGGATATGTGAGCTCATACTTAGAAGCCAAATTAAAAAAAAAAAAAAAAAAAAAAAAAAACCACAAAAAAACCACAAAGCAGGATAAGTAAAAATGAGAAAAACCAACAGAGTACAACCATATATTCAAAGGCTTAGGAACAGGTGTATCAGATACAAATATTCTTCTTTTTAAAGATTTTATTTATTTATTTGGCAGACAGAGATCACAAATAGGCAGAGAGGCAGGCAGAGAGAGAAGGAAGCAGGCTCCCTGCTGAACAGAGAGCCTGATGCGGGGCTTGATCCCAAGACCCTGGATCATGACCTGAGTCAAAGGCAGAGGCTTTAACCTACTGAGCCACCCAGGCACCCCAGACACAAATATTCTTACTATTTTAAATAACTTAAAGAGGGAATAAAGATTATAGGAACAAAAGAATGCGAGAAGGAAAAATGAAGTTGAAAAATAGTAGGAAATGAACAATTAAATATTGAAAAGCATATGAGATAGATTAAGCAAAACTACAAACAGAATTATGGAGTTGGAAAAGGTTATAAAGAAATTATTTAAAAGGCACCACAGAAAGACAAAAAGAAAGTTGGACTAGAACATTATACTGAAATGTAAGGAACGACTGAAATTTCTAATAATGTTAAATAAGTGTCAAATTACAAAATATTAAATTTTAAATATATATATAAATTATGCAATCTCTAAAATCCTTGTTCCTGAAAACAATTCACTCATTCAACATTTATTAAGTTTCAATCAACGTATTAAGTTTCGGTGGTACAATAATGAGTGGAAAACCCCACAAGATTATGTACTTCTGTGGGAATAAAAAAGACTATATAATTGTAAATAGTTTTCTCTGATAGCACACTTTGAATTGACAGAAAATGTGTTTTACTTCATACAATCTTGAGTTGATTTTATTGAGATATTTTTGGGTATATTTGACACAGTGTTTCATTGGTTTTAGGGATACAGTACAGTGATTCAACAACTCTATAAATTATGTTACACTCAAGCTCATGTGTAGCTACCATCTGTCACCATACAAAGCTGTTACAGTACCATTGACTATACTCCCTATGCTGTTTATCTCCATGAGTTATTCATTGCATAGCTATAAGCCTGTATCTCTTCTCCCTTTCTCCCATTTTGCCCATCTCCTGATCCCTTCCCTCTGGCAACCATCGGTTCTCTGTATTTATAGGTCTGATTTTGGTTTTATCTCTTTATTTATGTGTTTCATCTTTCAGAGTTCTCATATAAGTAAAATCATACGGTATTTATCTTTCTTAGTCTGACTTGTTTCACTTAGCAGAATACCCTCCACATCAGTTCATATCACAGATGGCAAGCTTCTCGTCTTTTTTATAGCTGTATAATATTCCATTGTATGTATTTATCACCATTTCTTTATTACTTCATCTATTTATAGACACTTGGGTTGCTTCCATAGCTTAGCTATTGTAAATAGTATTGCAACAAAAGGGGTGGATATATATGATATATTACCTATTTTGGATTAATATTTTCATTCTCTTTGTATAACTTCCTAGTTTTGGAATTATTAGATCATATGGTTTTTCTATTTTTAATTTTTTGAGGAAACTCCATACTGTGTCCCATAGTGGTTGTACCAGTTTGCATTCTCAACAGCGTGTGAAGGTTCCTTTGTCTCTATATCCTCAGCAACACTTAAACTGACAGAAAATATTTTTTAAAAATTTAATCTATGACATCCTTTGTTATGTTAAAATAAAAAAATAAAATATTGTGAAACTTCCCTGAAGGACAGAAGGCAGATAAGATTTTCCGGGTGTAAAAAATAGCCCATATCAGCGTGGGTAAAGAATAAGATCAAAACCCAGAAGGGTAGACAAGGTTTTCCAAGATAAAAAATAGAGGGGTCACATGGAACCCCTCAGAGCTCGGTGATTGTGGTGCCATACATGATTGTCCACACTACCCGATCTTTTCCTTCTAATGCCTTTTGTGCAATGCCCTGGGTCTCAGAAGCCTCTATACCATAGTGACAGACAGTGTGGGTATGGGGCAGTCAGAGTAGTCAGGGTAGTTTCCTGGAAGGCTGAAAATTGCAAATGGTATGGTCCTCATTACTCACTGAAAACTAGATATTTATGAACATTGCTAAATACTGCCTTCTGCTGCTTTCCTATGGTTACTAAAGGAGATAGCCATACTAAGGGCATTCACTCACATGCCTGCAGGGCATCTAAAAAACAGAGATGAGAGCCCACAAAAAAGACCAGAAAACATGTGAGGAAAACTGATAGAATTAAACAGAGACAAGCAGATTTAGTACAGTAACGAGTTTCAAAAAGTACAGAAATTTAGGAAATAATATGTTATCATAAATATGTCTGTCCTGTCATTAAATGTAATAAAACAGTGATTTGATAAAGGAAACCTATAATTACAAACATTACAAAAATCAATAGTTATAATAAATAGCAAAGCCACCCCAATAGCAAGAGAAAAATCATTAAAACAGGAAGATGGATTGAGAAATTCTTTTAGAATAAAGAACAAAAAAGGAAAGAAAGATCTGGAAACTTTAATTAAGAAATAGAGAAACAGGATGTTTCCATACTTATCTATTGGGAGTTCCAGAAATAATGGCTAGGGGACATACAAGAAGGAAATAATTAAAGAATTGGCAGAATAGTTCATTGACTGAGATAAATACAAATCTGAGTTGACAGGCTTCACTGAGTAATAAGCAGGCTGAAAAAATATATAATCTCACCTTGGGAAATTTTTGAAAAATTTAAGAATGAGCCTGCAGAGACTCCTTTGCAAAATGTACAATAAAAGGAAAAAGAATAAAAAATAACCTCAAAGCAAATAAACAAGCAGATTGACACTGGGATCCACAGAACATTTTCCAGGAAGGCCAACTGCCTTACAAAGGCAGCAGACTGGGTGAGCACAGGAGAAATTGGAGAGGGCTATACCCATATTTACGGCCTTGGCTGAATGTGAGGTCCAGCACATGCACACAAAAGATAGAAGAAAGCCCAAGGCGGGGCGGGGGAACAACTTGGGGTGTATTTTTAGACTTCCCAAACTGTGAATATTTTATGGAAAACGTATTGTTCCATAAGATTTATGGACTCAAGGCTTTTCAGCAAGACATTTGCCCAATCATGGGCTCATCACTAAGACTTGCTGACCCAGGTGGGAGCCCTAGGAAGCCATGGCTAAAAATAAAAATGAGAATAGATATGAATGACCTGAGAGCTCAGTCTGTGTACGGTGTGAGGGACCGACTATAGAATCAGACCAGGAAAATCACAGAAAAAAAAAAATCCCCATAAAGAACATTAGTATAAATACCCAAGGGGGTCGAAATCTAGAATTGCTATATGATCTGAAGATGCAGTTTTCCACAAAATGATTTAGGGGACGTAAAAAGTAACAGGAAAGTGCAACAGGTGTGACTCGTTCACAGGAAAAACACAGTCAATAAAAACGGTCTGTGAGGGAGATTAGATGTTGTGCCTAGCAGATGCACGGTTTTGTTTAGTTTTTTTCTTTTTTTAGTATAGTTGACTTAACAGATGCGTGTTTTAAAAAAGCTATTATAAATATGTTCCAAGAAGTAAAAGAAACCATGGTTAAAGAATTAAAGTATAATCATGACCCATAACAGAGAAAATATTCATAAAGAGATAAGTATTTTTAAAAAGAACCCAATAACTTAACTTTAAAATGGAATTATATGTACCATAACATATATTTTTTTAAATTAAATTTATTTATTTTCAGCATAACAGTATTCATTATTTTTGCACCACACCCAGTGCTCCATGCAATCCGTGCCCTCTATAATACCCACCACCTGGTACCCCAACCTCCCACCCTCCCCCCCGCCACTTCAAACCCCTCAGGTTGTTTTTCAGAGTCCATAGTCTCTCATGATTCACCTCCCTTTCCAATTTCCCCCAACTCCCTTCTCCTCTCTAACTCCCCATGTCCTCCATGCTATTTGTTATGCTCCACAAATAAGTGAAACCATATGATAATTGACTCTCTCTGCTTGACTTATTTCACTCAGCATAATCTCTTCCAGTCCCGTCCATGTTGCTACAAAAGTTGGGTATTCATCCTTTCTGATGGAGGCGTAATACTCCATAGTGTATATGGACCACATTTTCCTTATCCATTTGTCCGTTGAAGGGCATCTTGGTTCTTTCCATAGTTTGGTGACCGTGGCCATTGCTGCTATAAACTTTGGGGTACAGATGGCCCTTCTTTTCACTACATCTGTATCTTTGGGGTAAATACCCAGGAGTGCAATTGCAGGGTCATAGGGAAGTTCTATTTTTAATTTCTTGAGGAATCTCCACACTGTTCTCCAAAGAGGCTGCACCAACCTGCATTCCCACCAACAGTGTAAGAGGGTTCCCCTTTCTCCACATCCCCTCCAACACATGTTGTTTCCTGTCTTGTTAATTTTGGCCATTCTAACTGGTGAAAGGTGATATCTCAATGTGGTTTTAATTTGAATCTCCCTGAGGGCTAGTGATGATGAACATTTTTTCATGTCTATACTGCCTAGAGCAATCTATACTTTTAATGCCATTCTGATCAAAATTCCACCAGTATTCTTCAAAGAGCTGGAGCAAATAATCCAGAAATTTGTATGGAATCAGAAGAGACCCTGAATCGCTAAGGAAATGTTGAAAAACAAAAATAAAACTGGGGGCATCACGTTACCTGATTTCAAGCTTTATTACAAAGCTGTGGTCACCAAGACAGCATGGTACTAGCATAAAAACAGACACACCAGTGGAACAGAGTAGAGAGCCCAGATATGGACCCTCAACTCTATGGTCAATTAATCTTCGACAAAACAGGAAAAAATATACAGTGGAAAAAAGACAGTCTCTTCAATAAATCGTGCTGGGAAAACTGGACAGCTATATGTAGAAGAATGAAACTCGACCATTCTCTTACACCGTACACAAAGATAAACGACCACAATGTGAGACAGGAATCCATCAGAATCCTAGAGGAGAACATAGGCAGTAATCTCTTCGATATAAGCCACAGCAACTTCTTTCAAGCTATGTCTCCAAAGGCAAAGGAAACAAAAGCGAAAATAAACTTTTGGGACTTCATCAAAATCAAAAGCTTCTGCACAGCAAAGGAAACAGTCAAAAAAACAAAGAGGCAACCCATGGAATGGGAGAAGATATTTGCAAATGACAGTACAGACAAAAGGTTGATATCCAGGATCTATAATGAACTCCTCAAACTCAACACACACAAAACAGGCAATCATATCAAAAAATGGGCAGAAGATATGAACAGAGACTTCTCCAATGAAGACATACAAATGGCTATCAGACACATGAAAAAAATGTTCATCATTACCATAACTTATATTTTTAAAAATTCATTGAAAGAGCTTATCTTCCCTCATGAGATGGCAGAAGAAACAAATAGGTTTTTATTTCGAAGATACATCAGTAAAAATTATACACACTGAACAGTAAGTAAAGAAGCCTGTGGGACACTATCAAATACTAGTCTGGCAAGCCCATCCCACTCATATGTAAATTATACCTCAATAAAGCTGTTTTAAAAACCCTTAGAAACTGGACAACATACATAAATCCAAAGTTAACTAAAAGATAAAAAAAGAATAAAGAAGGGTATTTCTAAGGCTGACCAAAAGATGGAAAATAGAACGAAGATATTTATAATGACAAGATATAATTTATGAAGACTATATTATGCCATAATATCATATTGATAAAATACAAATTGCAAATTTGTTAGAAATGTAAAAAGTAAAGTAATAAAATGATTAGAGTGGATTTTTAGAAACATGTTTCCCTTAAAAACCAACACACTGATAGGGTATACAGACAAAAATAAGACAAAATAGAAAGGGCTGAATAACATAGTTATCAAGACTTATATAATAGGTAAAATAGTACTTTATAGCAAAAACATAGAGAATAAAGTTATTTTTCTAAAGACACCAGAAATAATTCACTCAAATTAATCATATTTTAGGTCCCCAAAGAAGTCTCAAACTCTAATATGTATCTATTGCTTATATGTTATTAAATATGTAGCTGTATTGACTGGATAAAGTAAAAAAAAATTAAGAATTATAAAACTGAGGTACTCGAACCTTGTTTTTGGATATTAAATTACCAGCATGGGGTATCCATGCACAACAGATTAAAGTAATTGTAACAAGTATCTATAAAGATGGAGGAGTTTAAAGTAATGAGAAGCTCATGGAAAAATAAGCATAAACAGTATATTGTTTTGACAGCAAAGGTAATCAATGTTTCCATAGACATAGTGTTTATCTGGACATACCAAATAGGCATGACTATCGACCTAACCAAAATTAGAGTGAACTGGGAAAACTGTGGAACTCACAGAGTGGGCATAAGAAGAGGTGGAAAAATCAATGAAAAACAGCTCAGCTTCCATATTAAATTTGGGGAAGTAAAATATAATTAAGACTAAAAATCTGAGATTATTGAAACATAAATGTGTCCTTTAGATTCATGAAGTCAAATAATAGAAGATCTGGTTCATGGATTTTTTTTTTTTTTTTTAAGATTTTGTTTACTTATTTGCCAGAGAGAGTGTAAGTGAGGGGAGGGGCAGAGAGTGAGAGGGAGAAGCAGGCCCCTTGCTTAGTGCAGAGCCTGGACACTTGGCCTATCCTAGGACCTGACATCATGATCTGAGCCAAAGTCCTATACAACTGAACCACCCAGGTGCCCTTTGTCTCACAGACTTAAACTAGTTGTTTAGGAAGAGAGGGACATAAGGTGAGGGTTTTTTTTTTTTTTTAAATTTTTTTTAAAATTTAAATTAAATTGAGTTAACATATAATGTGTTAATAGTTTCAGGGGTAGAGTTTAGTGATTTATCAGTTGCATGTAAGGTGAGATTTTATAACAAGGCTTGTAAAACTAGTTGGCCCTTTGAACGATGGAACATAAAACTACAGAGATGTATAAGAACAACAAGAATAAAGAAAGACTAGTATTATAGATGCTTTAGAATTAAATGGTGATGAGAATCCCACCTAAGGTTATTGGTAAAATTACAGAGAGATATGCAGGCATATAAACACAAACATGCATGCACACACACACAGATATACGTATACACATACATACATTTGAATATATACAAATATGCACAGACTGATAAATATAGACCTATAGAAATACATACATGTTCATATATATGTATATGACATACACATGTACAAATGAGTATACATATGCACACACAAGCACATATATGTACAAACATGCATGTGTGTATACATTATATACATGTACATGCACACCCACAGGGACACACAGCTGTATATGTGTATGTGCTTATCTACACACTTAAATTTATTCCCACATATATAAACCTATACTCATATAAAATCCTGAATTTATAAAAATAAATGCACTTCAAATGTGTTAATATATAGAGAAAAATTACTGCATAGAAGGAGTAAAAATATTAGCCATAGTTACCAATGAGTTGTGAGATTGGGATGTGAGATTGGGATGTATTAAATTACTTTTTAATATATTCTAAATGTTTATTTAAAAACATTTTGAGTAGAAAGTAAGTAGCAAATATCATTTATTTCTGTAACAGAATGATTTGGTCAACTTCACCATTTCTGTGCTGGCCATTAACTTCTAATTTTTTTTACAAATATCATTACACAAAACTACCTTCTTTGTCTTTTTCTGTAGTCTCTTTGGACATCTTCCCTTTCTAAAAGGCAATATATTTCCCTTTCAAATCCTTCTTGTTAATCTACTATGAATAGCTAAGGAGGTTTTTTTTTTTTTAAATTTAAATTAATTAACATACAATGTATTTGTTTCAGAGGTCAGTGATTCATCAGTCTTCTACAACTCTGGTGCTCTTTACATCCTGTGTCCTCCTTAAGGCCCAGCACCCAGTTACCCCATCTCCCCACCCACTGCCCCTCTAGCAACCCTCAGTTTGTTTCCTTTGATTAAGAGTTTCTTTTGGTTTGTCTCCAGCTCTGGTTTCCTCTTGTTTTATTGTTTCCTTTCTTCCCCTATGATCCTCTGTTTTGTTTCTTAAATTCCACATATTGGGGAGATCATATGATAATTAGCTAAAGCGTTGGTTTTTTTTAATTGAAGGATTAGTTACAGATAGTTTAAATCCTGATGTTTGCCATTTTCAGACTTTATGTTAAAAATTTTTTGATGACATTTAATTAATGTAATTTGATTAGAAGATTGGGTTTTACTTGCTCCAAATCTTTATCAATGATCTTTGGAGGCATGTGAGGGAAGAAATCCTTACAAAGGAGGTCAGAATGAACAGGGGAAGTTTTGAGCATCTACACACTGTCCCAGTATGGGGCAGTACTCCATGCATACTTCAGATCGCCTAATTTAAATGATAGAGACCTGGTTGCCTAGTGTGGAAAGAAATGGAGTGTAGTTTATATATGTATGTTTAACTCTGATGCTGCTCTGCAAACTCCGGGGATTTATTTAACTTTAGAAAGATGCTTCCTGTGTTCATTTACAGAACTCAAGTGCATTTTGAGAGAAAATCAATTTAAAAAATGTGTCGTCTTCGTTAAATGAAACTTGAATTCTGTAAACAGTTGCC
This sequence comes from Mustela nigripes, assembly GCF_022355385.1. NCBI lineage: Eukaryota > Metazoa > Chordata > Mammalia > Carnivora > Mustelidae > Mustela > Mustela nigripes. Next base: position 147,527,488 of record NC_081560.1, on the reverse strand, counting down.
ACCTCCCCCGCCCCCCTCCCAGTGATAAGGCCTTGGGTGAGTTGATGTTTAGTCTATGGGGAAAAGAGCTGCTGTAAGTAATCCCCTCTTTGCAATGGACCTCAGTGACCTATCAAAGAGGCTGGCATACAGACCCACCACACTTGATGTATTAACTCACCAAAGTGAGGCAGCAGCATGATGTGGCTGCCGGTCTCATCCCTTAAAATGTCTAAGTGGCTTTGACAGTATATTCATATCTTGGCAGTAAGGTTAGAATCAAATTTAAAAGTGTGTGCCACTTGCCACTTCTTATCAATCTATTGGCGACTACCTAGGGGTGTCTGGGTTTTGTTTTTGCTTTTGTTTTTGTTTTTTGGAGGGGGTGGGGGGTCACTCAATGCAGAGCGAGCATTCTAAAAACTTTCCAGGCTTAGCACAAAAGAGCATGCTGATTCACTAGCTATAGTTCTCATAGGTACAGAAAACCGGGGCTCTGTTACACAAGCGTTCATCCTCACCAGCATTGTGACCTTGGGCAAGGAACTTGACGTTCTCAAGCTCCAGTTTCCTCATTTCTAAAAACCCTACCTGACAAGGTACCTAGAAAGATTAAAGACAATAATGCATGTAAAACCCTACTGTCTGAGCATTGTTCATTCAATGTCAAAGTCAAAACAGACTTTCTTTATTGTTAAGCAATTTTCTGTATAAAATATTGTAGATCTAGTCATCATATATCTGTTTATTTCCAAAGCTAGCTTAGGATAATAGAAAAAAGTCACATTTTCTTCCCTAATGTTCAGAAATTTTCCTTGGGATAAAATATAATGGCAGTAGACCTGGGGACAAAAAGAGTACTCTTTCATGCCTAGAATTAGGCTAGTACATCTGGATTAACGTTTTTAGACCTATAAAATAAGCTGGAGTACAGTATATAACAGACAGTTAAAAGCAGAAATTTCAACAGTGCTAAATAATTTCTAACAAAGCACCAAATACACAGTTTTGGACCTTTAAATGGGACCCAAGTTCCAAATACTGAGTTTTGTCTGTAGAACCATTGGATACAACATCTCAGCCATTCAAATGATCAATCAGAATAAAACATTCAGTTTTCGTGAATGGGTATCTGTGTGATTTTCACAGAATTTTACCCATTGGGAGGGCCAGAAAAAAATGTCTAAAAGTTGTGAAAGGAGATTTAAAGAGCATGGATTTTGAATTTCTTCTCTTTCATTTTCTGGCCAATAGATAATGAGAAAAGCATTGAATGTCCCTGGGCTTCAGTGTCATCTCTCTGGAGTGGAGCTGATAGAACTCTCTTTTAAGATCAGTGTGGGGATTATAGTAATATATGTAAAGCATTTGGCACAATGCCTGGCACACATTTGCTGTTCCCAGAATGGAGCAAGACGCTGTATGGATCTTAGGTGTCAGAGCATTTAGTAGTTTTTTTCCTTTTTATTTTTTCTAAATTTGAGTTTCATGTTAGATATTATCATTCTTTGGAACAACCTTTTCATGCTGAAATTTCATTACATATGTAAATCTGAGAGGTTTTTTTTTTTTTTCCTACCTCCCAATACGATTAGTGCTTTGCCAAGTCACTAATTACTGAATTAGCAAAAGCAGCTGGTTTAAATCAAATCATTGATGGAAGTTAAGGTGAGGAATAGCAATGTCAGAGCAGCATTGATTTGAACAACAGAGAGGCATGCCATGTTTAACCTTCAAGCTCAAATCACACCGTTAGGAAATCTACCGTTGATGCTAATTGGGAGGAGGAGAAAAATCAAATCATCCATTTGCTGAGTGGAAAAAAAAATAGATCAGCATTATTGGGCATCGGCCCTCTTCAAATGAATTGTGTAACACAATTTAGAGTCTATGATGCCAAAAGCTCAAGGTCTTTAAGAGGTGAATGGTTACTTTAAAACAATCAAACTGGGCAGGTACCCAACAATCATTGAGCCTTTCCTGCTAGTGCAGTGGGAAGGACCCTCAGAGCCTGACCCCTAGAATCAAGGTAGGACCCCCTCATTACCCTGAGTGCCCCCCTCCCAAAAACACCACAGAGACCCCTTGGTAGTCACCAGTGGATTGATAAGAAGGGACACATTTTTAAATCTGGTTCTAACATGACTCTTAAAAAGTCCAAAGATACAGTTTTATTTTTTTTCAAATGATTTTATTTATTTATTTGAGAGAGAGAGAGAGAACAAGCATGAGAGGAGAGAGATCAGCAGGAGAAGCAGACTCCCTGCTGAGCAGGGAGTCCGATGCAGGACTTGATCCCAGGACTCCAGGATCATGACCTGAGCCGAAGGCAGTTGCTCAACCATATGGTTTGATTTTTAATGCTTTTCCTTGAGGATCTCTGTTCTTTTTCTCAATTACTCTTAGGATTTGAAAAAGTCTTTCCCCTCCAAATTCCCCTAAGACCAGATATTAATGACAGTCACACTGTGTTTAGCAGGGTTTTGGGTATGTACCAAAAGTATAGTAACAGGGCAAGGGGTTGTTCTGTATGGCATTGCCCCAAGACTACAGTGATATGCACAAAAATCGGTGGTTGCCAGGTGAACTCAGGGTTCAGTGCCAGCTGACCAATCGTGGAGACCGATTAGAGATATGCTTCTGAATGTCTGCTGTGATAGGAACTCCTGAAGAGTTGTAATACAATGCTTGAATTTGGGGTAATAAGTGTGTAATCTTAATTGTATGCATCAACATGATTGAAGCATAGCGTACCCAAATGTTTGGTCAAGCATTATTCTGAGTGTGTTTTTGAAAGTGCTTCCGAATGCAATAAACCTTTGAATCAGCAGACAGAGTAAAGTGATTTCCCTTACTAATTAGGGTGAGCTTCATCTAGTCAGTTTAAGTCCTGAATAGATCAAGAAGAGTGAGGAGAAACTTCTGTCTGAGTCATTGGAGCTGGAACACTGGTGTTTTCTTGCTTTTGGACTCAAAGTTAAACATTGGTCCTTCCCAAGTGTTCAGCCTGCTGGCTTTCAGACTGGAACTTGTACCAATAGTTCTCCTCGTTCTCAGACCTCAGGATTCTAGAGCTACAGTGTCAGCTTTCTTGGGCCTCCAGTTTATGGACCGCAGATCTTGGAACATCTAGCCTCTACAATTGCATGAGCCAATACCTTATGGTAAATGTCACGTATGAGATATGTTTAGCTCATTTTTACCGTGCTATCCTTCCTGCACTTAATGATGGGTTACATATAAGCTATTTCATAATCTTTACAACCATGATGTGAGAGGTTGTCACTTGAAGATTGGCAAACTGCAAATTGAAGGGATGAATCGACTTTCTAAAACCAGATATCCACTATGAGTCAAAGTTCAAATCCTTGTCTAGGGATTGTATTTTGCTGTCCTCAACACTAACTGATAATCCAAAAATAGTCCTCTGATCTCTTTTATCAATGCCACTCACTGATAAAGATGGCTTCCCAATGCCGTCTGAGTTATGAACGGAAAATGAAAGGGGGAAATTTAGTTATTGGTTAGTCTTCCCTTACAGGCTTTGGCTACGATTTTTGTGCTTCTATATCTTTGGTCAACATATAAGCCAAGTGGAGATAAGGGAAATGAATACAGTGGAAAACTCCCAGACCATCCAATGAGTAGGTTATCAAGACAGCAGGTCCCTTTTGCACATCTTGTAGAACTTACCTGAATCTCTTTAAGGTTGGAAAACAGATCTTTATTTATTTATTTATTTGTTTATTTTTGCTTGTAGCCTTGTTTATAGGGTCCACTTACTCAGGCAAGTGTAAGACTAGAACTACAATTTTGCATACTCAAAAAAAGAGGGGGAAGGCAATTGGGATTTATTTGTATGTGCATGTATGCAAATTTGTATACTGATGCACACAAACACACTTACCAGGGTGCTGCTGTTCTGGTAAACATTTGAGGCCTTCAGGATGACTAGAGCCAGTCCATGTTGTGGGCACAAGATGAAAAGAACAGAAATTGCTCCTAAATTCAATGCTCTGGGAACATAGCTGACCATCGCTAGAAAAGTGTCTTAATTGCTCTATTACAATTATGTGCAGATTGCTGTGAAATGATTAAATTGACTTGGGAAAGCATCAGTGAGAAAAGAACATTTAAATGGAACCTTGAAACATGAGAATAATTCTTCCAGGTGAAGAATAAAGTGAAGACCATTTTAGAGAGAAAAATGTGAACAGCAGATACCTAGAAATAGGTCTGGGTCAGTCTGTGAAGCACAGCTTAGAAAGCCCAGGACGTTGGATTCTTTATGTAGGCAAAAAGTTTTACTCCAAAGTAACACTTTTCCACCATCCCACCCCAGACCTGGCACATTCAGATCTCGTTTTTGGACAGTTAAAGCAATAGAGCAGAGGAAAGATTATATACTGGGGAGAATGGAGAGAAGGGATTAGACAGACTTTTGAGAATTTCAATGCACTGTATTTTGCACTGTATCTTCCTAACATAACCTTAGTCTGCGTTGCAACAGTGCTAGAAAAATTACAGCAGCAAATTTTGAAGGCTATAACAAATCCTTGTGATATATAAAACTTGAGACAGCTATACACTTTAATTATGTATATAAACTTAACATCAAAACTTGCTGGTCTTTTACTGCACTTCCAGTATTTGAACACACAGGGACATTTACTGTTAACATAACCATTTAGCCTTGGTACTGGTGGAGTTTTGGGGTTGTAGGAGTTCCAGAGTTTCAGTTTGTGAAATATTTCTGTAGCATGCCCGACAAGTGTGTGTGTGCTAAATGAGATACAGTGAGGGTTCCTCTTTGTTTCTCCAGGAAACCCATTTATTTGTGGAAGAGCTCTGTTAGACACATTGAAAAATTTTAACTTTTAACAAGATCTTCCAACATAAGGTTTCTAGTTCTAAATCTTGGAGACAAACAGTTCAGAGGAATTGCAAACTTTCACATGATAGCCTTTGGGCTACTTTTGTCTTTGGGGCTTTTCTGTCTTGTCTTCAACCTCACCCAAGTTCATGGCCCTAATCCCACGCTCATGACAACTCTCCAGTCCACTCCCCTAGCCTGAGATTTTTTTCTGATCTCCAAACTGCTATATCCAATTATCCCCTGAATACCCCCACTGGAAGGTCATTCATATATATCCCAAATATCTAAAACTGGGCCGCTCTTCCCCTGTCCCAAAGTCCTCTTTCATCTTTCTGCCATATTTCAGTGGCGGTTACCTAATATATACCCAATCCCCATCCTTTTGGTCACTTGATCTACAAATCTGCTGTATATCATTAATGGATGCTCTTTGAACTTTAATGTACATAAAAATCATCTGAGTGGGGATTCTTTCTAAAATGCTAATTCTGATTCCATTGCTTTGGGGTTAGACAGTCTGCATTTTTAACAACCTTCCACATGGCGCCACACAACTCATCCTTAGAGCATACTTTGCATAGTAAGGCTTTAAACTTATCCTTGTTTTCTGGTTGTGCATAGATCTTAGTGGCTTGGTAGAGAAAATGTAGGCTTTGGAATTAGGCAGTTCTAAGTTTAAATCATGGATCTGATCAATAATACTAATGTGTCTATGGAAAAACCATTTAACCTCTGTGCTGCAATCACCTGCTCTTAAAATGGGGATGACCTGTCTCAAGGGATCTTAAATGATACAAAGTAAGTAAAATGCACACTCAGCTTGGGTCTACCATAGAGACTCAAAAATGTTAATTTCCTGCCCTTGGTCAAACCTGGAGCCTACTAAAAGTAAATTGGTGATCAGTAGGTCGTAAAATGTCCTTGAGGGAAAGAAGCTTAGTTTCAATCTGGCTGAACTGAGGTTGAGGTCTCAGTGACCTGATTAGAAGGTGGACACAGAGCAGATGATGCTCAGTGGTCCAGCTCACAAGTTGAGTCACCCAGCAGAGAAGAGTTTTCCTTCTGATAAGGAGCAGATTTACCCAACCCTTGGAGCAGCTCTGTGAGTGCTCAGGACTCTGTGCTTGTTACATATATGGCTTGCTATGATCACTGTCCAGATTAGGAAGGAAACTCTGAGGTCCTACCTGGTGATCACGACTCCCTTGGAGACTAGGGGTATGATGATGAAGAACACAGATCAGGAGGGAAGAAATGGAAGCTGATCAAAGAAGAACTCAGTAGGATGGAAATTCAAGCTTTGTAAACAATGTAAATTAATGTTTGCAATTGCGGACTTTAGAGTCTATTGGAAGATATGAATAGCTTGGCAAATAGCTAATTTCAAGATAGGATAGAGCTAAGAAGATGTAGTACATAGCAATCACACATAACCCAGTCTTGGGGGATAAGAGAAAGTTTTCAGAAAAGTAGGACAATATACCATGTACCAGTATTTAATTTAAAATATGTACATATAGGGGTGCCTGCATGGCCCATTTGGTTGAGTGTCTGACTCTTGATTTCAGCTCAGGTCATAATCTCAGGTCTTAAGATAGAGCCCTGTGTTAGGCCCTCCGTGCTCAGAGTAGAGTCTGCTTAAGATTCCTTCTCCTTCTGCCTTCCACTTACGTATTTTCTCTGTCTAAAATAAAATTTAAAAAATGTCCATGTCAGTATATAGAGACCATCACTATATCTGTTGTGATGTATTCTGTGATAAAAGCATAGCCTGGTGGTGGGTATTAAGGAGGGCATGTATTGCATGGAGCACTGGGTGTGGTGCATAAACCCAATGAATTCTGGAACACTGAAAATAAAATAAAATGAAAAAAAAAAGAATAAAATATAACTCTAAAAAAATACCATAGTTCACTCAATATTGTTCCACCTGAGGATTTTTTATAAAACTTTTATAAAAAGATTTCAAAAACTTTCCTGTTATAAACAATGCTGTCTTGAACAGTTTTTGCATTTCTCTGTAGATCTGTGCAGGTGTTTCTCTAGGGTAGATGCTAGATTTGAAAGGGGCAATGATTCAATGGAGAGCTGACTTCTCAACACAAATGGTAGAAGCCAAATTCATAGAAATGTTCGTCCTTAAATCCTGAAGGGAAAAAATAACCAAAACATTTCCCAAGGCATAGTTTGCTAAGTTAATAAACTAAATTATTAGCCAATAGCTTCTTATTTTATTTTTTAAAGATTTTATTTATTCATTTGACAGAAAGAGATCACAAGTAGGCAGAGAGGCAGGCAGAGAGACAGAGAAGGTGCGGGGGGCGGGAAGCAGGCCCCTTGCTGAGCAGAGAGCCCAGTGCAGGACTCGATCACAGAACCTTGAGATCATGACCTGAGGCAAAAGCAGGGGTTTAACTGACTGAGCCAGCCAGGTGCCCAATAACTACTTATTTTAAAAATTATATCATATCAAATTATATAAAAAATTATATCATTATATCAAAATTATATCATATATAATTATACATATACAAATTATATCATTTTCATGTTTTTAGTGCCCCTTTTGCACTCAGAAAGATGATCTGTTCAAAGGATAAACTGGAACACATGCTCCTTTCTGGGTAAGCACATGTTTAGTTTTTCCAGAAACTGCCAAACTTTCTTCCAAAGTAACTGTACCATTTTGAATTCTGGTCATCAATGAATGAGATTTTCAGTTGCTCCAGATCGTTTCCCATATTTAGTATTGTCGATGTTTCAGATTTTATCAATTTTAGCAATTCTAGTAGGTGTGTAGTGATATCTCATTGTTGTTTTAATTTTCGTTTCCCTAATTACATATGATGTTTAATATCTTTTCTTAAGCTTACTTGCCATTAGTACATATTCTTTGGTAAGGTGTCTGTTTGGATCTTTTGTCCATTTGTTGTTATTAGGTTGCTTATTGTTGCATTTTAAGAATTCTTCGTACGTTTTGTGTTATCAGCCCTATATCAAAATATGTATTTTGCAAAGGTAGTTTCTCTGTCTGGGACTTTTATCTCTTAACATGTCTTTTGCAGATCAGAAGTTTTAAATTTTGATGAAGTCCAGTTTATCCATATTTTCTATCATGAATCATGCATTTCCATTTTTGACAATTTATTTCTAATAAATTTGACAATTTATTTATTTCAATATTTATTTTCTACTAAAAATCAAGCTCTCAAGACAGGACAATGGTGCTGGCTTTGTCTTAAAAGATAATGATTTTAATTCACAAAGTATGAAAATACAAAAACATCCATCTCTCAGTACATATAATTAAAATAAACTGATTAGCTGTAGACTTTAAATCAAGAAACACAAAACAATTTTAATCTTCAATACATTGATATTTACTGGGAGAAAGAACATTATGGATTTGGGTCTAGTTGTTTTCCCAGCAGTCAAACAGAAAAATGTGTCATATCTTTCTCCATTCCTTTACTTTTAATCTGTGTCTTTATATTTAAAACAGGTTTCTTGCACACAACATACATTTAGATAATGGTATTTTGTTTCTTCCCCCGCTCTTATAGTCCCTTAATATGGGTATTTAGACCATTGACACTTTAAAGGACTGTTGATTTATTGGGGTTGATATCTGCCATAGTTTTACTGTTTATTATTCCTTGTTCTTTGTTTCTTTTTTTTATTTTTGGTCTTTTTCTGCCTTCCTTGGTCTTGAGCATTTTGTATGATTCCATTGGTTTCTTTAGTCTTACCGTGTGTATGCTTGTGTGCATAAAGCCTAATAAAAATAAAGGGGTGATAATTAGGTGGCAAAATACACATTTTTTTAGTTGTTACTCTTGAGTTTGCAATATACATTTACTACTAATACAAGTCCACTTTCAAGTAACACCACATTACTTCATAGGTAGTGTAAGTAGCTTTTAAAAGGGGCACATGGTGGCTCAGTGGGTTAAAGCCTCTGCCTTCGGCTCAGGTCATGATCTCAGGGTCCTGAGATTGAGCCTCACATCAGGGGGGTGGGTCTCTGCTCAGCAGGGAGCCTGCTTCTTCCTCTCTCTCTGCCTGCCTCTCTGCCTACTTGTGATCTCTGTCTGTCACATAAATAAATACAATCTTAAAAAAAAAAAAAAAAAGAATACTCCTCACTCCCATCCCTGACAACATTGTCATTGCTAATTTCAGCATCTAAGGGATAGTCTCTTAACACATTGTTGCTATTAGTAACAACTGTTATCTGTTAGGTCAATTGAGAAAAGAAAAATAAAAGGTTTTATTTTATCTTCATGTATTCTTTCCTAAAGTTGTTCCTTTTGTTTTATGTAGATCTGAATTTCTGATCTCTGTCATTTTCCTTCTTAAGAATTTCTTTTAACATTTCTTATAAAACAAACCCACTGGCAACAAATTCCTTCAATTTTTATTTGCTTGTTGAAGTCTTTATTTCCCCCTCATTTTTGAACGATATTTGCTGATTAAAGAATTCCATGTTGGAATTCCATCTTAGTGATTCTGTAAATACTTTAAATGTTTTGTTCTATTCTCTTCTAACTTGTATGATATCTGCAGATAAGTCTGATGTAATTCTTCTTCCTTTGTAGGTAAAGTATTTTTCTCTGGTTTCCTTAGATACTTTTCTTTGTGTTGATTTTCTGCAAGTTGAATATGATATGCATAAGTATCAGGGTTTTTGTTTTTTGGTTTGATTTTAGCATTTATCTTGTTTTCTGTTCTCTAAATTTCCTGCAGCTGTGATTGGGTGTCTGTCATTAATTGGGAAAATTCTATTAATTCTATTACTGTTGCTTCAATTTTTATTTTCTATTTCTTACTCTCTTCTCCTTATGGTATTAACATTATGCAGTTTTTTATACCTTTTATAATTGTCCCATAGTTCTTTGACATTCTGTTCTCTCATCCTTTTCTTTTTCTTTTTGTATTTCAATTATGGAAGTTTCTATTGACATTTCTTCAAGCTTACTAATTCTCTCTTTACTGATTCTTTCGCTTCTACTGGTGAGTCAGTCAAAGGCATTCTTCATTTCTGTTACAGTGTCTTTAGTTTCTAGCATGTTCTTTCTTTCTTTCTTTCTTTCTTTCTTTCTTTCTTTCTTTCTTTCTTTTTTTAATAAGAGAGAGAATGTGAGCAGGGTTGGGAGAGGAGCAGAGGGAGAAGAAGAGAGAGAATACCAAGCAAGCTTCATACCTAGAGCAGAGCCTAATATGGGGCTTGATCTCATGACACTGAGACCATGACGTGAGTGGAAATAAAAAGTTGGGTGCTTTATCAACTGAGCCACCTAGGTGCTCCTCTAGCATTGTCTTTTGATTCTTTCTTAGGACTTTTATTTCTCTGTTTATATTATCTATCAATTCTTGCATGCCACTCACTTTTTTTTCTATTAGGTCTGTTAGCTTATTAATCACAGTTGCTTTAAATTTCTAATCTGTCAATCCCAACATCTCTGTTGTATCTGAGTGTGGTTCTGATGTTTGTTACTTTCAAATTTTGTTTTTTGGTTTTTGGTTTTTTTAGTATGAGTTGTAATTTTTGGTTTTTGTTTGTTTGTTTGTTTGTTTGTTTTTTGAAAACCTGACATGATGTACTGGGTACAAGGAACTCAAGTAAATAGTATTTTAGTTTAAGGTTTTAAGTATATCTGGCTTGGGACTAGGCTATGTTTACTACCCATTGTAGATATAGGTGCCATAGGTTAAAGTTTCTTCTGATGTCCTTGTTTTTGTCTTACCTATTGGCTTTCAGTTTCCCTGAGGACTCCTTAAATAAAGTCTGAGTCAGGCAGTTCTTTTGATTGGGTTCCCTTACTATTATACAGAAGTCCTAATGCTGTGCTGGTAGGGTGTGGGTAGAGGGAAAGCTTCTAAAGTATTATGATTATGAATGAGTCTTTTAGGGAGCCTGTGCCCTGTCCTGTGGCCTTTAAAAGGACTTCTTAGTTTTATTTTGCTTTGCTACTCTTAGGTAAGACAGGAAGGCTAAAGGGACCTGGAGTTAGGTATTTTCCTTCCCTCTGTGGGAAGTCTAACGTCAGCTGGAGTTGGATGTTTCCCTTCTCCCAGATCATTTCGGCTCTGATAAAACCTTAGTCAGTTATGCTCTCATAAAATAGATTATCTTGAGGACAGGCTTGTTAAGAGCATGTAGAATTCAGCATCCTACTTGCTTTGCACACTTTCCCCCTGCTGCTCCTCTTCTACCACATTGGAGGATATGGTCCTCATCATTTTCCTTCCAGACACTTGCTCCTAAAAGGCAGTCTGTGGAGGCATTGACATCCCCTGGGAGATTGTTAGACCTATAGAATCTCAAGTCTGGGTCAGAAACCATAGACTCTCTTATAAACCCCAGAGAAATCATCTTATGTTTTATTGTCCAGAATCACATCACATGGCCTCCTCTGGCACAAAGGTGCCCTGTTGAAAAGTCTGCTTTGGGCTTCCAGGAAATGATAAGAGATGATCCAGAAGAGAGATTTAGAGTGGACATTAAGTGAACCAAATTTATGGACTCTGCCACTGTTACTATTTCCTCCTTTTGAAAATGAAGAAATTGAATTCAGAGAATCAGTGGCTCTCTCGAGGTTCCTCATGAGGCATTTTGGGATCAGAAATTGAATTTGGTCTCGCCATCCTACAGCATCTTAGTTGCCTCTGATTTTCTTAGGTGTTGATAGTGAAAACCACCTATGAAGAAGTTGGGCCAAGAAAAGTACATAAAAACAACTTAAAAAAAAAAAACTTACAAAATTATCTGTTTTTTTTCACTGTTGCTTCTGATTCAAAGCCTAGTGAGAAACTTACTTTAAAAGAACCTTTTTCTTTTTTTCTTACCCCCTTTCTTCCTGTTCCTGCCACTCGCTAGCTTGACACGAATTGGAATAGGGAAGGTCAGATTGGAAAGCTGTTGGCAGCTGTACTGAGCTAGGGAAATGCTGACTGGCATCAAATGAAGACAGGACTGATGAACTCGTCAGATGCCCTTGTATTAAAGAGAGCAAGGAATGGATTTTCTGTAATGCTATTAAAACATGAAAATCAGCTGCTCAGGGGAATAAATGGCGAGTTGCTGTTTTTCCCAAAACAGATAACTCTTTGGAAGCTCATAACTTTATTGTATGTTGTGGTGGGGTGAGGAGGGGTGTGTGTGTGCATGCCTGCATGTGTATGTATATATGTATTTTTGTTGTGGAGCAGGATACAGGTCACTGGTTCCACAAATATGAGCAAGTATGTTTGTTGTCAGAAAGAAAAAAGCTTGCTTCTAAAAATGCCTGTCACACATGTTTTTCTGCAAGGCAGGAATTTCCAGTATATTCTACTTAACTTTGGCTCATTTTCCTCTGAGGAAGTCCACTGAATCACTTAGCCAAGATAGGAAGAGAGTGAAGGTGACTTAATAGTGTCCGCAAATTCTTGACAGCTTGTCAGGTAGGGAACAGTGCCCAGCTGCTGCCATTATGTCAGGTAGACCAGACTTCTTTCCCCTACAAGAAACAAGGGGAAATTGCCCACATTTAAAAAGACTTCCTTCATAGAGAGAGAGGCTAATGTGTTTTACAGTGCTTCAGTTCCCAAAGATACTGATGGTCTTTATGTTGGCATTTCCCATAACACTGTATTAGAGACTAGTCCCATGAGACCTTTTATGAAGTAAGATGATGTGGGTAAAAGATGCCACATTACATATTGTATCCTTCTTGAGAAATTTTATCAGGAATATCAGTATGCAAGATGCTCTGTGAAATCTTGCCATAGAGAGGATCCATTTAGTTTTGTTTATCTTAATAATTCCCAGACTTACTGGGTTTGTGTCCCATTTTTATATTAATACTCATTTAATGTGGGAAACAAGCTCTTCTAGACACCCTCTATATATGTGCTCAGGGGGTGGAGGAAACCTGTTTGCAACTCCAGCTCTGAACCTGTAGGAGAGTAGGAGGGAAGGGAAATAGCTTAGCCTCTGCTTCACCCTTAGCATTGTTGAATCAAAAACTATTATTTTGGGGGCACATTTGGGTGGCTCAGTCAATTAAGGGTCTTGATTTCGGCTCAGGTCATGATTTCAGGGTCCTGAGATCGAGCCCCATGTCAGGCTCCATGCTCAGCATGGAATCTGCTTGTCCCTGTGTTCTGCCCCCACTCACTCTCTCTCAAGTATATAAATAAATAAAATCTTTAAAAAAGACTAATGTGTTTTTAATCTTGAACAACTTCTAATTTTTTTAGCTTAGAAGACTGATTCACATTTAAATGTAGATGGTAGAGATTGAAGAATGAATTAGAGTTATTGATTTGCAATTGTTAAATTGCAAAATAAAATTAAATTGCAATTCAATTTTAGTTATCAAAATCCCCCCCCACCCTCAATCAAAGGCATGCTTCCCTCAGTAGTAGAGACTAAATGTGTTAAAAGACTTAATGTTGCTGTATGAAATAAAATGAAAGCACAGGTGCAGGGAAGCATGAGGGACATCTCACTGAGGCAGCCTTCACCCAGGCCATGTGAATCAACACCATACAAAACAGCACCATTATAGTGACTGGGATAAAACTGCTCTCATGTACTCTTGTTTATTTTGTTCTTCAAGGTATAAAAAAGTAGAGGGAATAATGGAAATCATGTTTAGTTCCTCCCTCCTGGAATTAATGTTAACATTTTGCCATTTTTGTTTGAAATATAAATCTGCATACTTACATGAAATTATATATGATATGTATTTTAATAAAACATCATAGGTAAAGCTAAAGTTTTAATTCTTGCCTGCAGACCTTTGTTTCTCTCACTCATTAGATGAACCCACCAACCTGAAGTTGGCTTCATGTATTTCCTATGAATGTTTGAGACTTGAATACTCTATTAATCAGAGTTCTGTTTCTCTCTTCCTCTCCCTCCTACTCTGCCTTTCCCCTCTCCTACCCTGCCTTTCTCCCCCCTTCTCCCTCTCCCTCTTTATATAGATATATACATCTGGCTAGATATCATAGTCTAGCCAAGTTGACACATAAAATTAATCAGCACATATGCTGTACAATTTTATGCTGTGTTTGGGAAGAGTTAATATATAAATTGCTTTCTGTATTTCTATTTTTAAATGTCCCAGAAATTATTATTTTTTAGGCAACCTGCATTTTTTTGCTTAACATTAGGTTTTAAATGTCTTTCTATACTGCTGTATAAAAATCAAGTCCATTCATTTAATTTCTTTCATTTGTTAATGTTATGGTATTTCAACATATAAATAGTCCACGATTTATTTTATTTATGGACATTTAATTGCTGTTGAATTTTTTTGTTGTTACCCTGTTATAACAAACTTCCTTGACATGTCTGTATTCATACACAAGAATTTCTCAAGAGTATATACCAGTTGTAGGATTGAAGTGTTACCATGAAGACATAGCCAAGTTTTGCTTTGTTTTTTTTGTTTGTTTGTTTTTGTTTTTGTTTTTTGTTTGTTTGTTTTAAGATTTTGTTTATGGGAGATAGTGAAGGGAGGAGCAGAGGGAGAGGAAAAGCAGACTCTGCACTGAGCGCAGAGCCTGATGCTGGGCTCAAGCCCGGACCCTGAGATCATGACCTGAGCCAAAACCAAGAGTCAGATGTTTGACTGATTTGACTGACTGAGGCACCCAGGCACCCTGACGCAGTCAAACTTTTGACTTGTCTATATACCAAATGTATATTTGGTAATATAAACATACATACATATTGTATATTTCCACTTGTAGAAAGGGAGACTGTCTTCTTGTTTAAAAGCCTAGCCAACTTTAGTAGACATGCTGGATATTTTTCACTCTGGTTCTTCCCATCATGAATGAGATTTTTCTTTTGAGTTTTTGGTGATTCCGTTTTCTCCTTTGTGAACTGCTTTTAATTTCATATGTCCAGCTTCTTCAAAGGATATGAAAAAAAAAATCTATAGGAAGTATGTCTTGTTACATTGAAATTTAAGAGCTCTTTTTCTTTTCTTTTTTTAATTTAGGAGCTCTTTGTGGCTTTGTTATAACGTTATGTATGTTGTAAATACCTTCTCCAAATATATTTCCTATCATTTTTGTTTGTTTGTTTATGGTGCCTTTGTTAAACAGAAGTTTTTTGTTTGGTCAACAGTTTTCTTCAGGGATGTATATGTGTGTATGTCTTTCTTTCCTTTTTTTTTTTTTTAATTAACATGTAATCTATTATTTGCCCCAGGGGTACAGGTCTGTGAATCATCAGGCTTACCCATTTCACAGCACTCACCATAGCACTTACCCTCCCCAGTGTCATAACCCAGCCACCCTACCTGTACCACTCCACCCCCCAGCAACCTTCAGTTTGTTTCATGAGATTAAGAGTCTCTTATGGTTTGTCTCCCTCCCGATCCTACCTTGTTTCATTTTTCCCTCTCTATTCCCTATGAACCTCCACCCTGCCTCTCAGATTCCTCATATCAGAGAGATCATATAATTGTCTTTCTTTGATTGATTTATTTAGCTTAGCATAATACCTTCTAGTTTCATCCACATTGTAGCAAATGGCAAGATTTCAGGTTTCTTTGATGGCTGCATAGTATTCCATTGAGTGTGTGTGTGTGTGTGTGTGTGTGTATTTATGTGTACATACCACATCTTCTTTATCCATTCATCTTTTGATTGATATGTAGGATCTTTCCATAGTATGGCTATTGTGGACATTGCTGCTATAAATATTCAGGTTCATGTGCCCCCTTGGATCACTATGTTTGTATCTTCAGGGTAAATACCCGGTAGTGCGGTTGCTAGGTCATAGGGTAGCTCTATTTTCAATTTTTTGAGGAGCCTCCATACTGTTTTCCAGAGTGGCTGTACCACCTTGCATTCCTACCAACAGTGTAGGAGGTCTCCACTTTCTCTACATCCTCACCAACATCTGTCATTTCCTGACTTGTTAATTTTAGCCATTCTGACTGGTATAAGGTGGTATCTCACTTTGGTTTTGATTTGTATTTCCCTGAGGCCGAGTGATATGGAGCACTTTTTCATGTGTCTGTTGGCCATTTGGATGTCTTCTTTGCAGAAATGTCTGTTCATGTCCTCTGCCCATTTCTTGATTGGAATATTTGTTCTTTGGGTGTTGAATTTGAGAAGTTCTTTATAGATTTTGGATACTAGCCCTTATCTGATATGTCATTTGCAAATATCTTCTCCCATTCTGTCAGCTATCTTTTGGTTTTGTTGACTATTTCCTTTGCTGTTGCAAAAGCTTTTGATCTTGATGAAGTCCCAATAGTTCATTTTTGCTCTTGTTTTCCTTTGCCTTTGGCAATGTTCCAAGGAAGAAGTTGCTGCAGCTGAGGTCTAAGAGGTTGCTGCCCATGTTCTCCTCAAGGATTTTGATTGATTCCTGTCTCACATTGAGGTCTTTCATCCATTTTGTGTCTATTATTGTGTGTGGTGTAAGGAAATGATCCAGCTTAATTCTTCTGCATGTGGCTATCCAATTATGCCAACAACATTTGTTGAAGAGACTGTCTTTTTTCCACTGGGCATTTTTTCCTGCTTTGTCAAAGATTAGTTGACCATAGAGTTGAGGGTCTATTTCTAGGCTCTCTATTCTGTTTCATTGATCTATGTGTGTATAGTGCCAGCACTATACTATCTTGATGATGGCAGCTTTGTAATAGAGCCTAAAGTCTGTAATTGTGATGCCACCAACTTTGGCTTTCGTTTTCAACATTCCTCTGGCTATTTAGGGTCTTTTCTGGTTCCATATAAATTTTAGGATTATTTGTTCCATTTCTTTGAAAAAATGGATGGTATTTTGATAGGAATTACATTAAATGTGTAGATTGCTTTAGGTAGCATAGACATTTTCACAATATTTGTTCTTCCAGTCCATGAGCATGGAACATTTTTCCATTTCTTTGTGTCTTCCTCAGTTTCTTTCATGAGTACTTAATAGTTTTCTGAGTACAGTTTCTTTGCCTCTTTGGTTAGGTTTATTCCTAAGTATCTTATGGTTTTGGGTGCAATTGTAAATGGGATTGACTCCTTAATTTCTCTTTCTTCTGTCTTGCTTTTGGTGAATTGAAATGCAACTGATTTCTGTGTATTGGTTTTATATCCTGACACTTTACTGAATTCCTGTCTGAGCTCTAGCAGTTTTGGAGTGGAATTTTTTGGGTTTTCTACATAAATTATTATATCATCTGCAAAGAGTGAGTTTGACCTCCTCTTTGCCAATATGGATGCCATTAATTTCTTTTGTTTTCTGATTGCTGAGGCTAGGACTTCTAGTGCTATGCTGAATAGCAGTGGTGATAGTGGACAGCCATGCATGTTCCTGACCCTAGGGAAAGAGCTCTCCAATTTTCCCCATTGAGAATGATATTTGTGGTGGGTTTTTCATAGATGGCTTTGATGATATTGAGGTATGTACCCTCTATGCCTACACTTTGAAGAGTTTAGATCAAGAAAGGATGCTGTACTTTGTCAAATGCTTTTTCAGAATCTATTGAGAGTATCCTATGGTTCTTGTGCGTTCTTTTATTAATGTATTGTATCACGTTGATTTATTTGCAGATGTTGAATCTTGCAGCCCAGGGGAAAGTCCCACTTGGGCATGGTGAATAATCATTTTAATGTACTGTTGGATCCCATTGGCTTGTAATTTGGTGAGAATTTTTACACCTGTGTTCATCAAGGATATTGGTCTGTAATTCTCCTTTTTGGTGGGGGTGTTTGTCTGGTTTTGGGATCGAGGTAATGCTGGCCTCATAAAATGAGTTTGGAAAGTTTTCCTTCCATTTCTATTATTTGGAACAGTTTCAGGAAAATAGGTATTAATTCTTCATTAAATGTTTGGTAAAATTCCCCTAGGAAGCTGTGTGGGCCTGGGATCTTGTTTTATGGGAGATTTTTTTTGATGACTGCTTCAATCTCCTTAGTGGTTATGGGTGTATTCAGGTTTTCTATTTCTTCCTGCTTCAGTTTTGGTAGTTCAGATGTCTCTAAGAATGCATCTGTTTCTCCCAGATTGTCAAATTTCTGGTGTATAGTTGCTCACAAAATGTTCTTCTGATTGTGACCTCTCCTCTTTCATTCATGATTTTATTCATTTGGGTCCTTTCTTTTTTCTTTTAGATAAGTCTGGGCAAGGGTTTATCAATCTTATTAACTCTTTCAAAGAACCAACTCCTAATTTCATTGCTTTGTTCTGTTGTTCTTTTGGTTTCTATTTCATTGATTTCTGCTCTGATCTTTATATTTTCTCTTCTCCTGTTGGGTTTAGGCTCTCTTTGCTGTTCTTTCTCCAGCTTGTTTGGGTGTAGGATTAGATTGTATACTTAAGACCCTTTTTGTTTCTTGAGAAAGGCTTGTATAACTATATACTTTCCTCTCAAATCTGTCTTTTCTGTGTCCCAATGATTTTGAACAGTTGTGTTTTCATTTTCATTTGTTTCTATGAATTTTTTAATTCTTCTTTGATTTCCTGGTTGACCCATTCATTCCTTAGTAGGATGCTCTTTAGCCTCCATGTATTTGAGTTCTTTCCAACTTTGCTCTTGTGATTGAGTTCAAGCTTCAGAGCATTGTGGTCTGAATTATGCAGGGAATAATCCCAATCTTTTGGTACCAGTTCAGACCTGATTTGTGACCAGGATATGATCTATTCTGGAAAGTGTCCCATGTTCACTAGACAAGAATGTGTATTCTGTTGTTTTGGGATTGAATGTTCTGAATGTGTTTGTGATGTCCATCTGGTCCAGTGTGTAATTTAAAGTCTTTATTTCCATGTTGATCCTTTGCTTAGCTCATCTGTCCATTTCATTGAGGGGGGGTGTTAAAGTCCCCTACTATTATTGTATTATTGTCGATGTGTTTCTTTGATTTTGTTATTAATTGGTTTATATAATTGGCTGCTCCCATGTTAGAGGCATAGATATTTATAATTGTTAGATATTCTTGTTAGACAGACCCTTTAAGTATGATAGTGTCCTTCCTCATCTCTTATTATATTCTTGGTTTAAAATCCAATTTATCTGATATAAGGATTGCCACCCCAGCTTTCTTTTGATGCCCATTAGCATGGTAAATTATTTTCTATACTCTCACTTTAAATCTGGAGGTGACTTTGGGTCTAAAATGAGTTTCTTTCACATAGCACATTGATCAGTCTTTTTTTTTTTTTTTTTTTAATCCATTCTGATACCCTGTGTTTTTTGATAGGGGCATTTAGCACATTTACATTCAGGGTAACTATTGAAAGATATTAATTTATTACCATTGTATTGCCTGTAAGATGACTTGTTACTGTATATTGTCTCTGTTCCTTTCTGGTCTGTTACTTTTAGGTTTTCTCTTTGTTTAGAGGACCCCTTTAAATATTTCCTATAGGGCTGGTTTGGTGTTTGCAAATTCTTCTAGTTTTTGTTTGTCCTGGAAGCTTTTTATCTCTCCTTCTATTTTCAGTGACAACCTAGCTGGATATAGTATTCTTGGCTGCATCTTTTTCTCGTTTAGTGCTCTGAATATATTAGACCAGTCCTTTCAGGCCTGCCAGGTTTCTGTGGATAGGTCTTCTGCCACTCTAATATTTATACCATTGTATATTACAGACCTCTTGTCCTGAGCTGCTTTCAGAATTTTCTCCTTGTCACTGAGATTTGTAAGTTTTACTACTAGATGATGGAGTATGGACCTATTTTTATTGATTTTTAGGGGGGTTTGTCATTGCCTCCTGGATTTTGATGCTTGTTCCCTTTGCCAAATTAAGGAAATTCTCTGCTATAATTTGATCCAGTATCCTCTTCCTTTCTTCTTCTGGATCGCAATTATTGAAATACTGTTTCCTCTTGTGATGTCAGTTATCTCTTGAATTCTCTCTTCATGGTCCACTTGTTGTTTGTCTCTCTTTTGCTCAGTTTCTTTGTTCTCCATCATTTGGTCTTCTGTATCACTAATTATCTCTTCTGCCTCATTTATCCTAGCAGTAAGAGCCTCCATTTTTTATTGCACTTCATTAATAGTTTTTTTTTTTTTTTAATTTCAACTTGTTAGATGTTAGCTCTTTTATTTCTCCAGAAAGGGGTTTTATTTATTTATCCAGTAAAGGATTCTTTTATATCTTCCATGCTTTTTTTGAGCTCAGCTAGTACCTTGATAATTTCAATTCTGAACTCTAGTTTGGGCATATTACTAAGGTCTGTATTCATTAGGTCCCTAGCCATCAGAACTGCCTCTTGTTCTTTCTTTTCATTCTTTCTTTCTTTCTTTTTTTTTTTTTTTCTGTAGTGGTGTTTTGTTTTGTTTTTCCTTGTCATTTAATCCAGATTAGAATAGATGAATGAGATAACAAAATACGGAAAGGGCAGCAGTGGACCTAGGGGAAGAAAAAAACAAAACAAAACAAAAAAACAAACAAACAAAAAAAACAAACACCTAACCTAATCAGAAGAGGCCCAAAACCAGAGAGAGAAGAAAGAAGGAAAAAAGGAAAAGTATATATATGTATATTAGACTGGTAAATAGAACAGAGTCACCCACTTTATTTTTTGTGTCTTTTGGTCTGTTAGAAGAAACTACCTCCTAAAATGTTAAAGGAAGAAAAATACACACACACACACACACACACACACACACACACAGAATAAGGGTAAATATGATAAAGTGATGTAATATGACTACGAAGATGAAAATTTAAAAAGATTCTAAAGAAGGAATTAATAAGTTGGTTAAAAAAAGAAAAAAAAAGGAAAAAGTGTGATCAGGCTGGAGACTAGAACAAGACCATGCACTAGATTTAGGGTATATTGTGATCTATTAGAAGAAATTATATCCCAAAATTTAAAACAAACAAACAAAAAACCTATATGTATACAAAAAATAAGGTTAAATACAATGGAGGGAGAAAATATGACTACAACAATGAAAATTAGGAAAGATTTTTAAAAAGATACTATAGTTAAAAACATTAAAATAGGAAAGAAAAAAATTTTTAAAAATAGAATAAGAAAAAAATAAAATTAAAAAAATTTAACTTTTGAAGATGAAAGGTTCATGGGAAAAAAGCCATGAATTCTTTGTTACTTTCCCCTAGCTCTTGAGTTCTGCAGTTCTCATTGATCAGTGAACTTGGTCTTGCTGGGATATTATTGCTGATCTGCTTGGGGAGGGGACCTGGTGCAGTGATTCTCAAATGTCTTTGCCTGAGGCAGAATGGCACCACCCTTGCCAGAGGCCAGGCTAAGTAATCTGCTTGGTTTTGGTCTTGGGATCTTTTGTTCCCTAAATGCTTTCCATACAGCTTTGGAGGCTGGGAATGGAAATGGTGGCCTCCCAATCTGTGGGCCCATAGGAGCCAGGAGCTCAGGACCCCACTCCTCAATGGGCTCTCAGAGAATAGCTGACAATCCCTCCTCTCTCCCTCATCTCTGACCACACTCTGAGTTCATCTGGCCTGTGACTGGGCATTTCTATCTCTGGTGCATGGCTCCATTTTTGTCTCCAAACCCAGCTGATTCCTGGAGTGCACTCCTGCACTACTCCTCCTGGAGGAGGAAGGTGAGTCTCCTAAGATCTCTTGCTCTTTAGGACCCTGCCCAAAGAGCAGTAGCCCAACTGTGCTGTGAATCACAGTTTAAGGTAACCCTGACCTGAGAGCCCCCTCCTCAACTCCATGTCTGCAATCAGTTTTCCTGCTCCAATACCTGGGAGCTCTGTCACCCTCAGACAACCCTGGTCTTTTTGTGACCTTTTATCTGAGACCACACTCTCCCCGTGAAGGCTCCACCCCCCGCTTAGTCTCTGGAGCAATGTCCCTCAGGGGAGCAGACTTCTAAAAGTTCCAATTTTGTTCTTCACTGCTCTATCACTTGCTGGGAACTGGCCCCTGCTCCCTTTGTGTATCTTCCTGAGTGTTGTCTCAGATTCACTTCTCCACATGTCCTACCTTCTAGAAAGTGGTCAGTTTTCTGTTCCTGGAATTGCTGCACTGCTCTTCTCTCTCCTGTTGAGTTTGTAACTGTAAAGAATGGTTTGATAACTATCTAGCTGAACTCATGGAGCCTGATGATATTTAGGTCTCCTACTCCTCCACCATCTTGCTCCTCCCTCTCTGTCTTTCTTTCTTGTTGTATATAAAATATTCCTCATTTAAGTAGGTCTCCTACTCCTCTACCATCTTTCTCCTCCCTCTCTGTCTTTCTTTCGTGTTAGATATAAAATGTTCCTCATTCAAACGGTATTTTTATTTTTGGTTGTCATGAAAAATCAAGTTTTTGCATTGTATTTTGGAGTTAATGTTTTAGAATTTACTTGTAAAATGGCATTTTAAAGGAGAAATGCCTTTATATACTCTTCTAATTTTATAAGCACCCAGAGTATTTTTTATACTGGTTGAAATGCTCTTATCAACATAAGTGAGTATATAATCAGCCAACTTATCATCAAAAAATGTGTAACAGTAGGCTGCCATGGAAAATAATTTATAATTCTAGGGAGACACACACACATTTTTCTATAACAAACATCTTGACACAAGTTTATTATTGTAAATATTCATAATTTTTAAATCAGAAGTCAATAATCCTTGGCATTTTGAAAACAAATTTTATGATATTAGGAAAGTACTTTGCCTCTTTTAATAGATAGGCTTAGGGGTGCCTGGGTGGCTCAGTCATTTAAGTGTCTTCCTTCAGCTCAGCTCATGATCTCATGGTCCTGGGATCAAGCCCCATATTGGGCTCCCAGCTCAATGAGGAGCCTGCTTCTCCCTCTCCTCCCCGCTTGTGCTCTCTCTTGCTATCTCTTTCTCTTAAATAAGCACATTTTCTTAAAAAAAGGAAATAGGCTTAGGCAGAAACTAAATTTTATAACAACAATTTGTATTTTATGGTAACTGGTATGTAAATTATCACTGATCTTCTTATCTACACAAAGGCTAATGGTTAATCCAAGGGTTTACATTCTCAATAGTATTATAGCCCTTCATGGCTTCTCATACTGAAACTTGTGCTCTCTGCTCAACTAAGTTTTAATACTGAATTTACAATATTAAAGTTTCTATTTTTCATGCAATTACTTCATTTGAAAGTTATTTTTAACCTATGTTATAAAGGTTAACATATATTTTAATTTATGATCATAAAAGAGGGTTTTAATATACTGTTTTATCATCACCATCATCATCATCATTTGTGGTGTGAATGCGTAATACTAGTTGTCTCCCCCACACTTTTTCAGTATCCCATTTACCCTAAGATTTAAGTTTCCATTTATATCTGAAAATTATTCTGACATTTCTTAAAAACAGCAAGACAGATTTTATTGAGTAAAATAAGGAATAAACTATTTCTGTAGGGGAGAGAGACTGAACTCAACTCAGAATACATCAGGAAGTAGTAGAAATTTATTGACAGGGGACATAGAGTAGGAGAGAATGTAATATTTCTAAGAACAACTTGGTCGGAGGTGCCTTGCTGGCTCAGTCCATGGAGAATGTGAATCTTGATCTCGGGGTCATGAGTTTGAGTCACATGTTGGGCTTAGAGACTTCTTCAAAAAAAAAAAAAGAACAAGTAGGTTAGGTATTAAGGAAAGAAGAATTTGGTTAGATATTAATGGTGGAGGAACAGAAGTTTGATTGACTATCAAGGGTGAGGGGATGCTTGATAAAGTGGCTTAGAAAGATTCTTTGCTAAAACTTCTAAGCAGTTCAACAATGAGGCATAATGAAGAGGGCTTAAAGCAGTCTGGGTAAATTCTGGTCAGAGTCTTTGTCATCATGAACCAAGTTCTCATATATTGTGTGTCTGTTTTGGGGCCGTTTTACTGCATTGGTCTATGTTGTGGACCGAGTTGTGTTCCCCCCAACGAATTCATATATTGAAGTCCTAACTCTCTGTTAAGACTATAAGCATATTGGGGAAAAAAGAAAAGTGTGATCATAAAGGTGAACCCTAACCCAAAAGAATTTGTGTCCTCAGAAAAAGAGGAAGAGATACCAGAACTCTTGTTCTCCTCCATCCGCCTTTCATGTGTGTGACAGCAAAGGCCATGTAAAGGTAAATAAGTAGGCAGTTATCTCCAAGCCAGGAAGAAAGCTCTCACCAAGAATTGGTTGGCACCCTGATCCGGGACTCCTAACTCCCAAACTGTGAGAAAAGCAAATCTGTTGGGTAAGCCATCCAATCTATGGTATTTTTTATGGTAGCTCTAACAGATTAATACAATCTGTTTTTTGTTTGTTTGTTTGGTGTATTAACACCCGACTGTCTTAATTACCATGCTAATAATTGTGAAGGAAGATTCCATTTTGTTCCCTTCTTTTTATCTATTTTTTCTCCTTATTGGTACACATTGATTTTAGAATAAGCTTGTCTAACTACAAACAATGTCATTGACATGTTCACTGGAATCCTACTGGTGTTAGAGATAACTTTGTGAAGAATTGAAATTTTAGAATATTGATTTTTCCTATCTATGCTAGTGTATTTATTCAGATATTCTTTCCTGTTGTGACATTTTATAACACATATACATTTATTCATTGATATCTTAGAGTTTGTTGCAGCTATAAGTGGTATATTTTTCTATGGTACATTTTCTAGTTGGTATTTGATGACATATTATTGATATGATGTCCCTTTTCCTTAAATACTTCAGTGTCTTTCCTATAAAGCAAGGTCATTCACACTGCAATTGGAAGTTTACAAGGTTCACCTTGGTGGATATTATTATAGTTTACTATTGCTCTTACTCAAATCTCACCAACTGTCCTAATAATACATGTTATAGACAAAGGTGGGGGAAGATTAAAACAATTTTTTTTCTGTTCCTAGAGCCACTCTAGAAGCACCCATTGCTTTAGTTGACATTCCCTTTAGATTCATTTAATCTAGAACAGGTTTTTAGTTTTTCCTTGATTTTCATGAAATTGGCATTTTTAGAAATTCAAGCCATTTATTTTGTGGAACATCTTTCATTTTCATTTTGTTATTTGTCATGACGTGGTTAAAATTACACATTTCTGGCAGGAACATCATAGTGGTATTGTTGAAACTATACTTTTCAGTATGTCATACCAGTGAGAATATGCTGTCAACTTGTCCTATTACTGATCATAACTTAGATACCTGATTAGTGTGTATATCTGCCAGATTTCCCACTGGAAGATTACTATATTTTTTCCAACTGTCATTACTAAACTTTGAAAACTATGTAAATATTCTAATTCTAATCACACTTTCACCCACAAATTTTAAAATTTATTCATGATTCATGCCTTGGTAAATTAATTATATTATTATTATGAAATGATGATTTCCTAATTTCATAATTTCTTCTACATTTATTAGTTGACATTCTAGTGAAAGCAATAGGTCTCCCTTCTATTTAACTTATTTCTGATATTCTGTGTCTATATGTTTGTATCACCACAGACTCCTAGAGTCTTAGGCTATTTGATGAGTAAGAATCTGTAACCGTTACTCTGATGCTGAAATTCTCCCTGATTTGGCCAGTGTGAGCCCTTTTGTTCTGGCTCCCACTGTTCTTTGAGCATTTCCTCACTTTCTGGGACAGGTTAGTTCCTAATCATCTTCAAATTTCCAGCCCAGTCTGAAGTCAGCAGTTTTTTCTAAGGATTGTAGGGTCCTTATATGGTGGAACTAAAAACTGGGTGCCAGCTATACTCATTAATATTAGGATGTCCTTCTTGCTAAGCCCTCTTTAGTGGACAGAAATGGTAAATACACAAACCCATACACAAAGACACCTCTCTATTTCCGTACATAGGAGTCATCTATATTAAATTTCTAAATTTTTATTTCCATTTCTAATATGACAAGACAGGATTAATTTTAGCTTTCCACCTTCCCTGATTTGTAACCCCCTCTTTTCCCTCTCATTCTGGCACCCCGATGGCTTGAATATTAACCTTTTTTATATTTTTCTATAGGTCTCTAAATCTGTTAGTTTTTTCCTTGTCCTTTTTCCTCTGTTTAGTTTGAGTAATTTCTATTAATCTATCTTCAAGTTCACTGACTCTTCTCCACCTTCTTCTTCTTCTTTTTGTACCTCCATTTTGTTATCGAGCCACCATCCAGAATTTTAAAATTTATTATATATTATGCTTCTCATATTTGGCTCTTTTTGTATAGTTGAAAAGTTTTATCTCTCCATTGAATTCAAAAGTGGTCACCCTGACATCTAAGAAATGGTTATGGTAGCTTTTTTACAGTTTTTGATAATTCCAACAATTGTGTCATTTCAGAGTTTGCACCTGCTGAGTGGTAGGTTTTCTTGTTCTTTCTGTGGTAATTTTGGATTATATCTGGGACAGTATGAATATGCTGTGTGATCCTAGGTCCTTTAAAAATCTTCTGGAGAATACTGATTTTGGTTTCTTGTCAGCAGATTATCAATCTGGAAAAATCAGTGTCTCAAGCCCTCCCACCAGAATTGGTAAAAACAAGTAGGATTACTTAGGTAAACTGGTGTCCCATGATTTGTTAGCTGATGGGAACCAGGATGGCCCCACTCATATATGATTCTCTTTAAGGGCTGAGCTATTCTCTCCTTGTGCTGACTGGCTTGATCCAGTGAGAGAAGGTCTGACTGAAACAGCTTGAGTTAGGGCCCCACATCTAGGCATGTGTCTCAGGAGTTGGGAACCCATGGCCCATGGTGTTCTCATCAGTGGATGCTGGGATGGACACTATAAGAAGGGCTTGCTACCTCTGTGCATATGTCACCAAGCCTTTTCTGCACCAGCTTGCTGATGCTTTGTTTTCCTCCTCGAATTGCTTTGCTTCCCCTTCTGCCTCCCTCCCCACCTTCACATGTCTTGCCTTCCCATTGCCTGCCCTTCCACTGCATTAACATTATCTTTCTTGACTGGATCTTCTGAAGTGTATTATAAATGCTTATAATAGTTATGAACAAATGCTAGCCTTCTTTGCCATCATTTTTGTCAATTTCATCTGTGTAACAATATTTACCCATAAAACAATGACTTTGAAATGATGCTTTGTATACATCAAATGGTTTTCAAATAAACTTTTTAAGGCAAAATTTACATAAAATAAAGGCACCTATTTGAAGTACGGTTTTGTAGGTTTTGACAAAAGTATACACTGAAGTTCCCCCCAACCTAATTAAGATAAAACCTTTCCTATTATCTTAACATGAGGATCCGTGACAGCCCAGGTGGCTTCAAAAGGGAAAAGGCTGAGGTTCTCATTAACCCATGCTGCTTGACCACCCCCGCTTCCCACCTTAGCTCTTGCCTGCAGCCGCCATCCTGGCACCTCCCACCACCCCTTCCAGACACTGCCTCTCCTGCTCCGCCCGTCTAAGCATCCAGACCCCCGGTGAGTTCTGAGTTGTTTGCGTACCCCGGTTTTGAGGTGTCCACCCTTCTGTGACCCCTGTGGGAAAGGCATATCTTGTGTATAGACATGCGGGGACAGTCACCAAGGAGCCTGAAGACCCGGAGGTGCCAGCCCTGTCCACTTGGGTATCAGCGATCTTGGCCTTGCCCCACATGGTGCAAGGCCCGTCTGGTGCCAAACACCTGCTAAAGCCGGAAGCTGGAAGCTCTGGAGAGTCCAGTGGGGGTTAGGCCGCCGGCTTTGCCCTTGTCCTTTGGCGCATTTTCTTCGCGCTCTTTCCGGGTCACGTGTCCAAGGAAGAGTCACCAGCGTGCGACAGATGAGCGCGGGCTTGGCTTCGGGAGGCGGCAGCTAGGAGGCCTTGGTGTGCTTTGTACTGCATCCAAAGACCGAGTAACGCACAAACTGACTTTCAGGGGCCGGCCCGCAGCCAGCGTCCCCCGCCCGGATGTCGGCCACTCATTCACCCACTCGCGGTGTATCGCTGTGTGGCTGGAGTCACCTGCTGCCCCCGAGCCTCTCCTCGGCCGTGTTCACAAGCCCTTCTACCAAGATGGCTGTCTTTACCCCTCTGACTCCGCCCCTGAGAGGCGACGTGCCCTCCGATGACCCGGAGCCCCTCTATGGGGGTTCCTTCACCAGGAGGGCTCTTCTAAGCCGCCGGTGCTGTCAGTTGGCAACGATGAGATGTTTGGCCACTTGGGAATGGTAGAGTCCTCCAGCAAGAGCACAGATGGACTCTCTCTCTCTGCCTTGTGAGCTGCCTGACTTCTCTGTGAGGTTGTCACCACCCCCATTCCTGGACTGTAGGTGACTGAGACAGGACTCTAGGAAAGTGCCAGAAAGGCATCATGAAAGAGGAAGACAACCAGAGAAGTAGGACAGCCGTCACTCCTCCTCACCCCTCAACCCCACAGCAGTGAAAATCTACCATCTACATCTAGGCTCCTGGAGCTCTCCGGAGTCTTCACTGCCTTTCAGGCAGCCTCGGGCCTCTGAAGGGAATCCTCAGTTCAAGCTCCCATAGATAACTGAGATAAGAAATCCCAGGTGTCTCTTAGCCCTTGCCATTGCTAGATCCTTACAGCCCAGCCAGAACTGTCCTGTGCGTGTGCAGGAGTGATCCAGGTGCAACGGGGCTCTCTACTCAGCCACATCCAGCTCCCTGCTGTGTGGACAGAAAGTGCTGGATAAAGCCCGGGAAAGAAGACACAGGGAGAGAAGTTTTCAGAGACTCTGTCTAGAGCGAATTCCCCACCCACAACATGGAAAATGCCAGTTTCACTGATGCCCACCAGTGCTACTTCATAAGGTCAAGGTGAATTAGCTTCCTTTCCCTCCTTGCCCATGGTGGAATCCTAGGCTTGAGAAGAAAGCCGAGCTCCAGTGGAACCACAAGGTCTTAGAAGAGCCAACTAAGGCCCCTTGAGATTGCAGTGCTCCTTAGTCAGCCTCTTCTTTCTCCCAATCCTGTGCAGGAGTCTGCCAACTCCCAGCCCTTACCTCTTCCTTTCCAGAAGCTGGTCACAACCATAATCTTAGTCATTGACTTGACTGACCAGCCTGCCAGGCCCGCAGTCCTCTTTGCTTCCCTATACCTTCCCCCACACCAGATATTGATTGTGAAATGAGATGTACAACTCCTTACACCTCTTCTTTTTGCTCTTGCTGTAGAATCTCTTTCTCTTATCAGGTTCAAGACCCTGTTTGGGGATTTTACTTAGAAATGAGCATGGAGGCCCTTTGCATTCCACTCCCTCAGTCAAAGCTACAGCATAGTAGCATAGTCTACTTCTGGACCCTCTCACCTCCTAGCACCTAGCCCCTCTCCTCCAGGCTTTCCCTTTGCTAAATGGAGTCATCTACACCTGTCTGTTTGGATTCTCCTCCTTTGTTCTTATAGAACCCTCCTCCGATCTTCCACCAGTCCCTGTCTTCCCCGTCAAGCCCAACACTTTCCCAGCCACTTCAGCTGCTGCAGCCCACACTTCTGACTTAACCAGGCTGACTGCTTTGGACTGGTGTGTAGTCAAACTGGCCACCCCTTCCCCATCCCAGGCTTTCATCTTCAGGTCTCCCCCAGACTCAGAGGGGAGCTCCCTCCTGCTTGTCCAGGTGCATGGCAGTGAGAAGCCGATATGCCCAGCCAGCCTGCATTTATGGTCAGTGGCCTCGCCCCAACTTTCAACCTCCCTTTTGGCCCAGGAATCACTCCACTTCCTCTCTTTGGGGGCAGTTGAAGAGCAGCAGCTGGGAGCCGCTCTCCTCAGCGCCCTGGGACATAGCGGCATCTCCGTCACTGCTTCCGCAGCCACCTTGGCTCTAGTTGCCAGCGCTCTGTGCAGTCAGGTTCCAAGCCAGCCTTCGACTCTGATGAAATTGATATGGATGCCACACCCCCTTCCCTGGCTGTCTTTTCTCCATCTTCCTGAGCTCCAGCAAGAGCTTCTTTCCATACTCTATGGCACTCTGTTGTTCTGAGAACATTCCGCCCAGCAGCAGCACTGCTTCACCTCTGGACTTCACCAGATGGCTGCACTGCCAGTCAGTGACCCAAGTGCAAACTTCCACCTTTCCTTTGACCCAGGAGAAATCATTGAGGCCACATGTCTGTCTCCTGGTGGGCTACGGCCTGAAGCCACCAACAGGGACAGCTCTTTCCCCTTTGGAATCTTTTCAGCCCCAGCACAAGCTCCAGACTTCACCTCTCGTGCAGCCCAGCCACCCACTGGCAGCCCATCCCTATGGGTTTCTGTCAGTTTGACCTCCCTCTGTCTGATTGCTGGCATCCCTGTCAGTGCCTAGCTGGCCTTTTGTGAACACCCCAGGAGTTGGGGAAGGCTTCACCTGAGCACCAGACTCCTGTCTTGGTTGCAGGTAGAAAGGCCAGCTATATGAAAAACAAACAGGTCTTGGGACACAATCAGAGTGCTTGAGGCCCACAATCAGAGTGCTTGAGGCCCCCTTCTCATCTCTCCATGACCAGCCACAGCACACCTGCTACTACTGGAGGAGACAGCACCACTGAGAAGAATCCTGTTCCAGGAGACAGTTTTTCCCTGTGGTCAGATCACTGGAGGCCCTTCTGGTCTGAGCACATCCCTAAGCAGAGGGGCCAACACCATATTAGTGTTCAGAGGTACTTTTCTTCCTGCCTTTTTTTTTTTAAGGAACACATGGGGAGTCTGACCACTGCGCATGTGCTGCGACAGAAGGCCTGGCACCAACCCCACACCTATGCATAGAGCCACTCTTGCTCCTGTCTCTAGGCAGAGCACCTGGGGCCCGCCTGATCCGAGCTCAGGCACTGCAGTATGAGGGGACAGCATCATGCTTGTACTTGGAGCTACATCTGGTCCCGCCTTCAGTCAGTGTACCTACAGCCCACCTCTCCAGAGTGCTCGCAATGGGAACTGATAGCTTCATACCGAGGATTGGAGGCCCCCTGTATTTCTGCCTCCCTTGGAGCCCCTGGGCCCATGGGTCCAGAGAACAGCTGAGGCAGTAGGAGGGGCCGGTATCCTATCTGTGTCTGGAGCTACTACCATCCCCACCAGTATTCAGGAGACATGGGGAGCTTATGGTCATCGCACATCTGTTTCAGTCAGAGGGGAAATACCCTACACTTTCAGAGGGACACTTCCTGTCTTACTTTCTGTGAGAACACCAGGGATCCACTCATTCAGGGTACCCCATTTGACTCTGGGGGAGCCAGTGCTACCGAGAAAATACCTGTGCGTGGAAGGACGTTTTCCCGCCACCTTTGGTGAGAGCAAATGCACTGTAGGTGTGAGCACAGCAAACAGCTGTCTTGCTTCCAGGCCACCCTCATCACCTGCCCAAGGCTTCACTGGAGAAAGCCATTAGGCCTCCAAGCCATTCATTTTCCTTTGACTAAGATCTAGGATCTCAGCAACTAAGCAAGAAAGGTTTCCTGTAGGACTGTGACCACAATACCCTGTGAGTGGACCTTGATCTGCTGGTGGATCCAGCAGGTATTGGAGGCTCAATACCTTTTGGCTGTGTCAAACAAACCTAACCTCTTTGTCTTCCTAATCCAACACCTCAGGGTGTGTGTGTGTGTGTGTGTGTGTGTGTGTGTGTGTGTACACGCGTTGGCCTCCTATGAGGCCAGCCAGCTCAATACACTGGACTTGGGAAATTCCATTGGGTAGAGTGGGAAAGAGCTGTGTGTATCATCAACCAAGCCATCCTTGGCTTTGACTGTTGGCCTGACAGATCCAAGCTCTGGACCAGAGGTAGAGGACACCCATGCCTCCCTATAGCTGCCCCTTTCCCATTTGCCTCAGTGGGCTCTTATCTATCCCTAATTATGAGTACATAAAGCATTGTTCTTATTAATTTGTCCTCTGTTCACATGTCTTTTGTTCTTTGACCTAACTGCAGAAAGAATGGACTTGTCCGAATGGTGATGTGTTGAGCCAGACTGAACTGTGCAAAGTTCCCCAGGCCCGGTGACTAGGATGTGGAAGTCTCCACACTTTATACATGCTGACTTCATCAGTCTGTTTTCAAGTACAGGGATGACAATGCAGGAGAAGTCCAGAGGAGTCCTGAGGAGTGATTAAAGAGGTGGTCACCCTTGCCTCTCTCCTCCCTGCCATTGTTTCTGTCTCACCATTCTGAGCCCACTCTAGGCTACACCATTCCTGATGTGGATTAGGAAACCATAATTCACAATGTTAGTCTTTGCAAAAATTTTTAAATACCTTTTTAGGTGCCTTTTTATTTAATTAAACTTAGGTCAGTGCCCACACATTCCCACCTTAGCCAGAGAGGATGAGTTTGACATCTAGACTCTTGGGCCTGGAGGGACAAAAGAAGAAAAGGCTCATACATGCTTTATAAGGATAGAAAAATTTATGTTTCGGATATTATGTGTTACTTAGAAGTTGTTATCATTTTTCTCAAAATGTCAGAAAATACCTGGATAAGGCCTAGCTGGGTGGGTGAGGGGGGACTGTCTGGCTCTAGTCCCAACCACTAAAATATCAAATTGCAAGAGTTACAGTTTCACCCAGTTATAGCTGACCCTAGAGTTATGCTCCATCTCCACTGGACCTAACTGCTGAAAGTGCAATCTTTTCTAAGCTGTTTCATGACTCATGAAAATCATCTGAAGACAGGGTGGGGTGGGGGAGATAAGCACAAGCACTTCTCTCTTCTCCTTCCAAATTATTTTATTAAACATTTCTTCAGTGAAGACTCTACCCCTGACCCTGAGCTAGGTTCTAGTGACGTCAAGTTGAAGCACATCTCTTACCCCTGAAGAATTTACAATACAGTAGAAGACAGATGAATAACCCAAAATTGTAACCACAGGCATACACGATAGGTTTATGGGAGCAGGTGAGAAAGACATAAAACTGAGCCTGAGAAGATAAAACTTGAATATGCCTTAAAGAAGAGGAAGCAGCTGGGTGGACAAGGACTATTTCTAGGTCAAGGAAAAAGTGTGTGGCAAGTCAGAGGATGAAGAGCAATCGTGAGCCAGTGGCACACCAGGCCGGTGGTCAGGTGTGGCTGGAGAGATACAGCTGAAGAATACAGTTCCAGGGAAGACAGGGGCAGAGGATAAACAAAGCTATATACCAAGATGGGGGAGGTATCCATTACCCCAAAGTGTGGAGTATCATGAAAGGATTATAAGCCAAACGGCAACAAGATTATATGTAGGTTGTAGGACGTTCCCTACAGGGACGGGCATCGTGATGGGGGTTAGCATCAAATGGGGACTGGACGTGGGTTAGCATCAAATGGGTACCAGATGGGGGTTAGCATCAAATGGCTACCAGAATAGAGGCAAGGAAGCCAGTGGGAAACATTGCAGTGATTCAAACAAAGGAGCGGGCAGTGGGGCTGGTGAGGACATAAAATGTGTGGGAGGTAATTGTATGACTACAATAATACCAGGCCCATTCTGCAATCCAGTTTGGATAAATGGACATGAGTACTTTTAGTGACAATGCAATCAGTTTTGTTTGTAATAATAGGAAATGCTTATGGAAGATACAGGTAATATTCAGAAGGTACTTCATCTGGTCCTCAATTTCCTATATTTATTTAGCCTCTGGGTTGGCATGAGGACTCTTCTAAGAAGTAGCATCAATTAAGAAAAAGTCCCTGCCTTTGGGGAGCTACATTCTAGCCTGAGAGGAGAATATAAACAATAAACATAATCAGTCAGTAAATTATCTGGTAGGTTATCAGCAGCTAGTGCTATGAAGAGTGGGCCCTTTGTGCCATGAGGTCTGACTCTGGCTGCAATGTCCACTCAGGCTGGCTCAGAGACGAGACCCTGCTGGCTCCCACTGGCTTTTCTAGTCCTGCAAGAGAGCTGCCTACTGTGTTTAAGGGTCGTCAGTGAGCTGTTTGGAGGTGAGGGCAGGTAGGCAGAGTGTGGGGGCAGGAAGGGAAGCAGGGAGGCCAGACTCACCCCATTGCCTTTGGCTGGTTTCTCCCAGTAGAATATATTGGTGAGGTGGGGAATTCCAAAACTGTGTGTGGAATCACATTGTGAATGAGTGGCTAGAAACCCAGGGACCCGGGGCATGTTGTGTCCAGATGGGGAAAGAACTCTCACTGATCTATTTATCCAACCACCTGGGTGATCAAAACTTTGTAGCTATTAGGTAAAAATCAGGCTTTTTTTTTTTTTCCCTGAGTTCCTCTAGCTCTAATTGTACATGGGACTGTGTATGGCTTTCACAATCTCTTTACCTTGGTTGGGTCTACTGTCTCATGACTTCTGTACTGGGAAGATGAGAGAACATGTATTTAAAAGTTCTGGACTACTTTAAAATAGTTCTTAAAGAGAGGATTTGGATTAATTCCAGAAATGCCCTGCACAAAACTCAGAGATATCACATAAACTCTCCCAATCTCACCTTCCTGGCCTACAAAATGTAAGAATATTCCCTGTCTTCCAAAGCAGGTAGATCATATACAAGTGATTTAGGAAATTTAAAAAGCAGAAAGTAAGTTATCAGAGAGCTTGATTTTGAATTCTACCTCCATCTATCTACCTTCAATAGATCCTGGTAGAATACTTAATCTCTTTGTAAAACGGAACTAATAGCAATGCCAAATTTATTTAGTAGTTGTGAGAATTAAATTAATTATTATACATCAGGCACTAAAACTGTTGCCTGGCACATAAAAGGTGAGATACAGGCAGTTGCCCTTTTATTATAAAATGTGAATAATTCATAGAAATTACTAATGTATACTTTATTAACCTATAATCCTTTCAAAATTGAGGTGATCATGCTGAGAGTCTGCGATCCTAGTAAAGATTTAATCGGTCAGCTGAGAATGTTTGTTGGGAAAATAAATAGTTGATCTTTATCACTTTCTTTTCTATAATTACCAACTCCATTTGGCTCTTCAGGGAACAGATTAATTAATATCATTAAGAGGCAGTAGAGAGCTGAATATGACACTTTGAAATGCTTCTCATATGGAGAACTCCGCCTCCAGTTGGATTTGTACATGAAGTGTGAAGACAGCCTGTCCCCCACTATGCCTAGAATGGAACCCAGTATGGTATCCCGAGGTATCCAGAGTAGAGCACCCCCAGTATGGAAGGAAGCTGGAGCAGTGGGAGTGGATTTATTGCTTCTTATCCAGAAGATGCTTGTTAACAGCTACATGCTTTTCACTGAAAGGTCAAGTGCGGACAGACAGATTTGACAGGAAAGAGTGATTCCACATCAAAAGCCTAGGGAGGGAATGTCTGTCACTTCTCTTAATAGTTGCCAGCAGATATCTGGTGCTGCAGTGACGTGTCCCTGACTGTTTCTGAGTTGAGCTACAGACTGGACTTAGGAGGGGCCCTTCTAGATCAGAGGATGGATAAGGTTAAAGTGAGAGAAAAACTTTTGCTTCAATTCAAGAAATGGACATGAGTTTTCCCACTCCATCTTCCTTAGGGATCACTGACACAGTGGAGAAAGAATGGAAAAATGAGGCCATCATGACAGTGATGGGACATGGGACAGAACCCTTGGTGGGTAGATAGCTTTCTGTTCCCTCTTCTAGGAATTCTCTCCACTGTTCCTTTAGAACAGTGGTCTCATGCTTTCTCTAAGAAGTGTCTCTGATGAATTACATTGTCAGGTGTAGTTTGTTGGGATAGAGGAAGGATATAGTAGCTAGTCTGCAAAGACAGCCTTCCAGTGGACCACACCATCCAGTATCCATGTTCTATGTAGTCTTCCCACTTTGTTGACTTGGGGCAGGGAAATGAAGCTTTCAGTCAGAAGCTGCAGTAGTCAGGAAATTGGGACATTAAAGTAGAAGACAAAGATGATACAAGTGTGGGACTGAAAGCACGTGGTCAGAGGAAGCCAGAACAATGCACAAGTCTAGGCCTATCCGTTTAGGTGAATTACATGAATATGAGCTTCTGCATCACCATGGCACTTTTCTGTACATCTTAGACTTGTATTTCTCAAAATACAGAATCAGAATTACCTGGGAACTTACTTGAAATGCCAAATTTGGGGCTATACTCTAAGCTTACTGAATCATATACTCCAGAGGTAGAGCCAGAGCTTAACAAGGCTTTAAGTGATTCTAATGCTTATTAAAATTTGAGAACCAGTGGATTAGAAATTTAGTACTCAGGTGCTTTGTTGCCTCAGTTGGTTAAGCATCTACCTGCAGCTCCAGGTCATAATCCCGGGGTCCTGGAATCCAGCGCTGCATAGTCAGTTTCCCTGCTCAGTGGGGAGCCTGCTTCTCCCTCTCCCTCTGCAACCCCCTCCCCCCCAGGTTGTGCTCTCTTGCTCTCACTCTCTCGCTCTCTCTGGGTCAAATCAATAAATAAAATATTAAAAATTGTGATCTGTGGAGTTTGTTAAAAATGCAGACTCAGTCTGAATCAGAATCTGCTTGTTAACAATATCTGTAGATGAATCCTGTGTACCTAATATTTGAGGAGCATTGGTTTAGAATGTTCATGCCAGACTACAGGTAGTACATGCAAGCACAAAGTATTTGCAGAGTCAACAGTATGGAGAGCCTGGACGCATTCCCACCTGAAGAGGTCCTAGCTCTGAACAGAGTTGAGCCCTGGATGAGTTGGTTCTTGAACTTCCAGCCTCAAAACCCGACATAGCAAGACTTAAAAACCCTACTCATTGCTAGGATATAAACCAGACTTAGGCTTGGGACACTGGGGTGACCTAACGACTCCTGAGCAACAATGTCTTTCCAATCAGAGAGGAAAACGCTCCTTTTTGTTGAACTGGGCTTTAATCTTGAGGTTACAAGTGAGGCTTCTTAGCAGAGCTTCTCAACATCTTCAGGAGTTGGTCGAAAGGCTAGCAAGTCAGGGCAATGCCTCTTTTCGCATCATGTGATCTTTTATCAGTGATGGCAGCCCCTGGTGTTGTAAAAGAAGGGAAAAGGGAGCTCTCATTTGTAGAGCTCTATTATGTGTGAGGAACTATGCTCTGTCCTAATATGCCTCATAACTGTATTTGTATAACCATTATACAGTTAACTGATTTAATTTAAAAAGGGTTTAAGAGCTTGTCCTTGTTTCCACCCTTAGGAGCCATTTTCTGGGCTCTCTTTTCTTCTGGTATGACTTGCCGGTGTTTTCGTCATTAGACAAGCCAGGAGGACTATAGCAGCACTCTGCCTACAAGGTAGGTGAGGATGAGCTTTTTGTATGAAGATGCTTTGTTATTCTCTCAAGGAATATCTAAAAAAAATGATCCATAATCTTCTCAAGATGTTTCATATTGGTATATTCTGACAACTACATAGACTTTTAAAAGGTAACGTAAGTCTTTATTTTGGAAAGTAGCACAAGATTAGGAAGAAAGCACTGAGTTTGGAGTTTGCACTCAGGCTTCATGCCATGTCCCAATTCCTCAATTGGAATTGAGAACATGTTTGAAAACATGTTACATGAAAGCAATAAATCACAGAAGAGCACTTACTATATGATTCTATTCATATAAATGTCCAGAATAGGGAAATCTGTAGATATATTGAGTATATTAGTAAGTTGCTCAGGTCTGGGGCTGCAGATGGGGGGTTAATAGCTGTTTTCTTTTTGAGGTGATGAAAATCTTCTAAAATTGAGTGTGGTGATATGATGGTTGCATATATTTGTGAGTACACTGAAAACCTTCTAATTATATAATTTAAAAGGGAAAATTGTGTGGCATTTAAACTATATCTTGATAAATATGTTTAAAAGAGGAAGAAGGGATAAGGACCCAGGGATCATCCAGGGCAGAGTCCTGAGGAACACCAGTATTTAATGGTCATATAATCTAGCTTCAAAACATCAAGATAAAATCATAAAGGAAAACTTAAGATGAAGTATTTGTAGTATAGGTCAAGGGGCAGCTATTGAAACAATGTGTGAAGTGATGGGATTTGGGGGAGGGGGTACACGGTCCCCTCACACCTCCCAGGAGGTTATCACATCCAACTGACAATCTACATCGAGGGAGGGCAGATTCTGGTTCTGGTATTGGGAGTATGCGGGAAAAGGAGGTAAATTCCTAAAAGAACAAATTTGCTCTTCCCTAATTTTAAGCCTGGTTCTGTCCACGAGGACCACAGTGGTATGACAGTTGTTAATTCAAAAGGATCCAGGGGCAGAATCTAACCCTCAACTTCCCCTTCCTCATCATGGGAGTAGCTTAGCTGTGGAAACCATTAGGAGGAGAGAGGAGGGATGGGCATGTCATGCATATTCTTTTCTGGGAAGGCCTTTTATCTGGTTCTTCCATGGGTGACAGAAAATAAAGAAAAGTTACCTATAAAATTTGACATTTTTTTAAAGTTAAAAGAGTCATTAAAGTTCATTTTGTTTAATAATTTTCCAAAACTTTTATTTGCACTATAGCCTATTTCAAACAAAATATTACCAGAAACTCATAATACCAATCAACATTTTAGATATCTGGGAAAAGAAATGCAAACAGGAGGCAGAAAGAAGCTGCTTCTGGGTCAGCAGTGCTTAGAGCAGTGATGGTTGGTGCTTTCCTATGGGCATCTTGGAGGTGAACACACTTATAGTTTTTAAAATATGAACAAAGATGGCAGAGACATGGCAAAGTTAACCATATTTAAAACAAAATTCTTCTCTTTTTAGAGCAGTTCTCAATCCTGACTGCACATCACCATAGATTGTGCAATGCTTTTGTTTGTTTAAATTACAGATGATAGGACTTGTGTTTCTGGAGGTCAATAAACATTGTCAAAATGTTATAAAAGTACAGCTCTTTACCCAGGGAGAAAAATGCACACATATTTAGAAGCACAATATTTTGCCTATCTTTTAAGTATATCTTTTAGTCCCCCAGGTATACATTTAGAAAGCCATGGACTTCACTTTAAGTTCCTTTTATCTGGAGTAGGGGGCACCATTTTTCAAGATTTTTTCCCTCATAATGCAACCTAAAGCATGATTCAGATTATAAAAGCTCAATTTAAAAAAAAAAAAAAAAGCTT
This sequence comes from Mustela nigripes, assembly GCF_022355385.1. NCBI lineage: Eukaryota > Metazoa > Chordata > Mammalia > Carnivora > Mustelidae > Mustela > Mustela nigripes. The sequence goes on along the minus strand of NC_081560.1, from coordinate 147,488,758 downwards.
CAGTGGGCTATGTTACTAGAGATAATGACCTCAACAGTAGGCATCAGCTACTTGGCTAGAGATCCCTATTAATTTAGAAACAGATATGCTAGTGTAAACTTTGGAGTACGGTCTCTAGTTATTAGCTGATGAAAGCAAAGGTCATATTGAAGCCAGGCTGGACCTAATATCATAGAAACAGAAGAATCAGTTCCATCCTACCCTGATCTCTGCAGAAGCTCCCAACAGTGACCTCCAGGAGTGTACATCCCCAGCCAATGATGCCGCATAGAACTGCAGAAAGAATGTGGGTTTCTGGATCAGTCTTCCCAACATCCAAGATGTAGACTTGCCACTTACTCACTCTTCAACCTTGAACAACTTGCCTCAGTTTCTTATTTGGGGAGACAGAAAAACAATGCCTCTTTTTTTTTTTTTTTTTTTTAAATGGGAGTTTTGTAAAGATTAGAAGAAATGATGGTACCTGCCATTTGAGAGATTATATGAACAGATAGAAAATGTGACTGGGTATGACATGACAGGCAAAGTACAGGGTAATTGAACTCTGACTCATAAGTTCTTCAGCAGGCAGTTCAGGAAGTCAAGACATGGCCTTTGTAGCAATCTGATCAGAAGGGCCAATGCTTGCTCAGTGACTCCCCTCTGCTTCTGACACAGAACCAATCAGAGAAGGCCAAATAAGCGTCCCAATCCAATCACATAGGATCTATCTACCTCTAGTTAGCCACCTCCGGCTTCCAGACCAACAGTTTTCAATCACGGCATACCTGAAACCTTCCCTTTCTCCCACATTAAAGCTTTCCCACTCCCCTGCCTACTTTTTAATCTTTACTGGACGCAAGAGATGTTGGCTAATTCTTTTGGTTTAACAAGCTCTGAATAAATAGCTTGTCCTTCTTCTCACTTGGGTGGCAGCGGGGGGGTGGGTGTCATTGTTTATTTCTATAAGTAAGTGATAAATATTAGGTTTTTTTTCCCCCTGTCTCCATTTCTCCTCTACCTGTGGGTACTGAAATGTCCCTATTGATCTTCCTTCTTACCTTGAGGAATCAGTCACAAATCCATCTTCTGAAGGTTTAGAGAAGTCTCTTATTCCATTTTAAAGAAACGTCTCTAATATAGTTCTCATTTTCCAGATGAGATGTTTCCCAGGACAGGACAGTTTGCTAAAGAATCCCTTGAAAACCTTGGTATTCAGGGGTAGAAGTCTTGAAGAGACAGGGATTGAGTTTGAGAAGGGAGATTCTTGCCTGAACAGAGACCAATTTACATGTGTGTTTTCATAAAGTAAGGTCTACTTTTAATTATTCTTAAAACAAAAAACAACAACCAAAAAACTTGTCTCTGACCAACATAGAAAGAGGCTTCTAGATAGAGAAGCTGAATTTACTTTGGCCTTCAAAAATATAAAAAACGACCTTCCATAAAGCAGCCATAAAAAAGTCTAAGACTGTTGTGAATCTTCTGTCTAGGGGTCTTTCTTCCCTTCCAAACTGCAAAAATAACAACTTGGGGGAAAAGCTGTCAGGCGGAACTGAGCTTCATGCCTTCAATCTGCTCAGTGTGGCCTGGGTATTATTTACAGAGGGATTTTTGTGGATATTACAAACACTGGTAAGATTTTTTTGGAGTCTGTTGGCAAAGGAGATGTACAGGCATCATCCCTTCCAGAGCTGAACGGGGGCTCAGAAGAGTTGACTATTCACAGGGGCCCAAATTATCTTGAAGACAGCTTGCGGTTGTCCCATGGTTAAGTTAATAAGATGTGCACCATATGCTGCTTTGGGCATGCTAATACCCTGACCCCCTGAGGACTGTAATAGGATGATGACAATGACCACTCAGAATGGAGAAGGCTCCCAAAGCCAGGGCTGTTTGTCTGCATTCCTCTGTCTTTGAGGGAGAGGCTCTATGGTTACCCAGGCTGCCTGACCTCAAAGCTCCCAGTAATTTGGGAAGCAAATGATTCATTTGTCCTGTTAAGCAACACCAAGGTTTTGTCAATCAATTTTGTGCCTATTAGAATGCAAATTAGATGATGAGAACCCTTCATTTCAGGATATGCAGTAAACTTTGAAGGCCAGATTCTATCTGGGTAACATTAGAATTAAGACTCTTGAAGTAAAGGAAACAGGGTGGGAAGGAAACAAAGCTGCTTTTGGAACAGCTGACCATGGAGATTCTGCCTTCTGAGGTAAGGTCAGCCTACCTTAAAACACTGGCTCGCCAAGGAGCATATTGCCCCCTCTGATGGATGAGAAAATCAGATACAAGTAGAATTTAACTTAATACAGAACTCTAGTTTTTCTCATCCACTTCTGTGTCATTGGTTGTTTCTTTTTCTTTTCTTTCTTTCTTTCTTTTTAATTTTTTTAAAGATTTTATTTATTAATTTGTCAGAAAGAGAGAGAGAGAAAGCACACAAGCAGGCAGAGAGGCAGGCAGAGGCAGAGAGAGAGTCAGGCTCCCTGCTGAGCAAGGAGCCTGATACGGGACTCCATCCCAGGACACCGGGATCATGACCTGAGCCGAAGGCAGCAGCTTAACCCACTGAGCCACCCAGGCGTCCCTCATTGGCTGTTTCTAAGATGAGTAACTTTCCTACCATTTTTACTGTTTTGTTCAGAATGATCACAACAGGGGAAGCAGACTAGAGTGCTTTTATGGACTGAATGTTTGTGTCCCCTGCCCCCCACCATCCCCCAAATTCAGATATTGAAGCTCTATCCCCTGATGTGATGGTATTTGGAGGTAGGACTTTTGGAAGTTAATTAGGCTTAAATGAGATCATGAAAGTGGGGCTTCCATGATGGGATTAGTGTCCCTATGGGAGGAAGAGAGACCAGAGCTCTCTTTCCAGCTCTTTGCCACGTGAGGATGGAGAGCTAGCAACCCTCTGCAAGCCAGAAAAAGGATTTTCACCAGAATTGAACCTGCTGGCACCATGGTCTTGAACTTCCAGTTTCTGGTACTGTGAGAAATAAATGTCTGTTGTTTAAGTCACCCAGTCTATGGTATTTGGTTATAGCAGCCTGCGTTGACTCTATAGGCAGTCATTCCTAAAGCTCCTTATTCTAACTTATTCATTGTATTATTCATTACTTCAGTCATTCATTCAAAGATCATATGCATTTACTGCATGTTCATTTTATGCCGGTCATTGTGCCAGATGGGTGCTTAGGAGGATAGAAATAACTAAAATTTCTGCTAGTAGAGAAAGACATATTGCCTAGAACAACTGCTTCGTGCACTGAAGGTTCCAACAGAGTAGTATGAGGTTTTCAGCAGAATCACAAAGGTGGTAGTGTTATATTGTCTACAATTTATTTGTCTGTAGACAAGGTAACACATGTTTATGTAAGTCAATTTAACTTATAGGCTAGAATAATTGGTTAACACCCAAAGGTTTCTAATAAGGAATTCAGGTCCCAGGTATGGTGAGTTACCTTTACACACAAAGGTTGGCACTCTGGAGTTGTGTGTTTCAAATATTGGTATCAGAATATGTTCATGGGGGTTGCCAATTATAAATTAGAAAAAATACTTTATTAGGGAAAACTTATAGTGTTTAATATATGTACTTGGCTGTTTGTGTATAATAATTTGCGTGCTTACATCCACTCTGATGTAATTCAACTCTACACTAGAACTAGAATTCTGTTTGATGTTTTCCAATTGACAGGATATCCTGTCACTGGTCATTATAAGAATAATAGTTGATCATGCTATCAACATATTTGTCGCATTTGCCTTGGGGTGAGTCTTTCAGACAAGGGCTTGATGTCAAGCCTCTGCTGAACAGAAAGTCAGGACCTCAACAAGTTTAAAGAATTGGTAATATGATTCTATTCCTGCTTAGCTAGGAAATGTCCTTCGGGTGACAGTATTTTGTCTAAAACTTGATTTCATTGCCTACCACTCAGTTGGGCTTGTGGGAAGAACAGACATGTAATTTATTTTTTTTAAGATTTTATTTTATTTATTTAAGAGAGGGAGAAAGAGAGAGCACGAGAGGGCAGAGCGTCAGAGGGAGAAACGGACTCCTCAATGAGCAGGGAGCCTGATACGAGATTCGATCCTGGGACTCCAGGATCATGACCTGAGCCAAAGCAAGTCGCTTAATGTACTGAGCCACGTGGGCACCTTCAGACATATAATTTCTATTCACCTCTAATTTGGGGGATGATGCCAACATATTTACCAAAGAGCCTGACTCTAAATGGGCAAGCTAACTTAGATCAGCTCTCAAGCCATCTGCACAGGTTGTGAAGCCTTTCTAGTTGTGCTCAAATTTTTATAGATTTGAAAAGAAATCATTTCTGCAAACCTGCTGACCAGTGCTGTGCAGAGAACCCCTGCTTGAAAGCAAAGTGCATGTCATTGGAATTCCACCCCCTCACTACTTCACTTTTGACCCCAGGAAGGGTTTGAATGTCTCTGAGGCTATTTGCCCATCATCTCCAAGGCTTTTTCACATCTGTAAAACAAAACAAAACAAAACAAAAAACATTTTGCTTGATCTACCAAGTTCCTCTGTAATTCTTTGATGGTATGTATTAAAACAAAACAGGATTAAAGAAAAAATGTTTTTAAAGGAAAAGAGAAGAAAGACCATGTTGTGGACAAGAAAAGTGATTAATCAAGGGCCAAAGATGAGTCTTTTCTCAGACATTCCTATTTTTGGTGAGTAGTCATTCATTGAGCACCAGCTCTCTTACGCAATTATTTAAATACAATCTAGTCTAGAAGACAAATATGCAACCAGGCTGTATATTATGACAACCCAGTCTCCTTTAAACTTCACGTTCTTGTCCAAAATACAGGCTGTATATCCACACTTGTAGGATTATTTTGAGGAGTAACGATAATGTTTATAAAGTGAATAATAGAGTTTCTAGTAAATAATAGACACTTAAAATAATGATAGTTATTTCCATTAATGATGCAATTCTAAGCACTGTGGTGGAACTGTATCAGGGCAGCAGTGGTCCGGAAGGGGTAGAGAGAGTGTGCGTTCTTTGAGAGAGAGAGTGTGAAGGACGGTTTCACTAAAATGCTGGGGTATAAGAGGGTTCCCCCGACCAAAAAAAAAAAAAATGTCAACATCAGTTTCAAGAGAGGTTGTGAGTTGAAAGAACCAGAATTTGAAAAATGTCTAAAGAATTCAACTAGGTTGTCCAAACTGAGGGATGTAAGTAGAAACCAATGTGTCTGTAAAACAGATGAGGACCAGATCAAGAAGTAGGAAAGGGAAGAAAGCTGCTCATTTTTGGGTTCCCCCATTGACTATGCAATAACCTAGGCATAGTGTAGATTATGTAATTTCCAGAACAACCCTATGAGTACGATATTATTTTCCCCATTTTACAGATGAGAAAGCTAGCTTTGCAGGTTATGTCAAAAAAACTCTACATATTATTCTCTAGGTGGTAGGGAGACCGTGAGAGCCTTTAAGCAAGGGAGATAGGTGTAAATTATATAGTCACCATGAAAGCTGGCTTCCCTGGAGATCCTCAGAGAAATGAGGCCACAGAGCTACCTTGCAGGCCTTTTCAAATAACGTGTCGGGAGACACATGGCTGAAAGCAGGAGCATCTGTCAGCAGAAAGGCTAGGCTTGGCTGGCTCCAGCTGGGGGAGGCTCTCTTGGGGAGACCTGTCATCCAGGGGCTGCTGGCTTGTTCCATATCCTTTCCTTGTTCTGCTCACTTACTTACCCCTGCCAGACATCAGTCCCACAGGGTGACTGCAGCAAGCCCATTATTGTGGGGAGAAAAGTTAGTCTGAGCTAAATCACTGCCGTGGAACAGAAATGACCTTGACTCAGAGCAGCTGTTTCTAAAACGTAGACTCAGAGCTTTTACAACAGTTTTTATTTTAAGTAATCTCTACACCCAACGAGGGGCTCGAATTCACAACCCCAGTATCTAGAGTCTCATGCTCTTTGGACTAACCAAGCCAGGCACCCCCTCCCATAGTTTTTAAGGACAAACTAAAGCAAAGAGCACGGGGCAAAAAGATTTGCAGACCCCCTATGTGACAATGGAAGTGGGAACAAAACTCAGAGTTTCAGAGTAGAGATTGAAGTTACCCACGGGAGGTACTGAAGTACCAAAGGGAAGAGTATCTGGATTCTGAAAGCGTGGTAGCTGGAAGTTCTTCCTACGGGATTGACTAGCCAATAACAGGGAGAAGTCGTCTTAGAACTGACTTTCTATGCCTGCCCCCAGCTGTTTGTCCATGGCCAGAAGCTGTGGCTGCTCTAGTAGATAAATGAATTGGTTCCATTTGAAGAGTGTGGAGCAGTGAAAGGAGATGACAATGAATCAGAAAAAGCCTTAGAATTGGTTCAACACTAAAGAGTTCACCTAGTCTTCTCCTTTTCTTTACATTTGGGGAAACCGAGGTTCAGAAAAGGGAATTGATTTGCTCCAGGTCAGGTAAGTGAGCTGATTTACTCACTGTGACCCCAAAAGTTATAGGATTAAGAGGAGTCAATGAGTCTTAAATCTAGCCTGATTTCTGTACTTACAATCACCCTTGCTTCTCTCTGAAAATATTATAACAATGGAAGATTAATAAAGAGATGTCAAAGGTCCATGGTTCTAGAAAGAAGCAGCTACACTCCAGGCTACTATTAGAAGAGGGTAAGGCCAGGAGTCAGAGGAAGATAGGAGGGAAGGATGGAAAGATGCCAGCTTTCAGAGGGTCCAGGTCTTGGCAGGGTGTTAGCCAGCTGCTCTTTAGCTCTGCTGCTTTTCCTGCAGCCGTCGACTGGGGTATTCTACCATAATATACACATGACTACATAATATACCATTGGCTTCTACTGAGGAGCCTGCAAATTCTCTTTGATGTCTTCATATCTAAAATCCATAACTTTGATAAATGAGACTGTCACAGTGTGAGACTGAATGACAGGGTGAATCCTGTTTGTTTTTTCAAAGCACAGAGAAGATTGCTAATGGAAAAAATTTCATTCCCTTTATTTTTGTAAATCATCTCTTTCTGCTGTTGCTTGTCTTCCCTGGAAACTCTAAGATGATTTCTGATTTATACCCAACATATATATAGTGTTCTCATAAGTTGACAACTTTAGTATTCGATGTCAACAAATACCCTGGATTCAGACAGCATGTTTGAGGACCAGGGGCTTGGTCAGAGTTTAAGGTGAAACTCCATCCAACTGATTTTATAATTAAGAGATTCAGGAAGATGAAAGTTAAAGGTCTCCTATGTTCATGTACCAAGTTGGAAATAGGGATAAAATATTTTTTAATTATTTTATTTTTATTTTATTTATTTTTTTAAAGATTTTATTTGTTTATTTGACAGACAGAGATCATAAGTAGGCAGAGAGGCAGGCAGAGAGAGAGGAGGAAGCAGGCTTTCTGCCGAGCAGAGAGCCCAATGTGGGGCTTTAATCCCAGGACCCTGACATCATGACCTGAGCCAAAGGCAGAGGCTTTAACCCACTGAGCCACCCAGGTGCCCCAGGGATAAAATTTTTGTTATAAATAAATAAATAAATAAAATCTTAAAAAAATTTTTTGTTATAACTTATTATCTTTCATTCTGTTGATCAGTGAGGACAGATGGAGGAAGCATGATCCTTGCCTTCTAGGTGGAAGGGCAGTGACATTGCTGAGCACATGTCATAGGTTAGACACTCTTCTTATACATATACATTACTTTCTTAATTGTAAGGTTGACATTTAAAGCAAACCTATGAAGTATGTTTCACATTGTAAAAATGAGGATAACTGAAATTCTAAGAGATTAATACACTTGAGCAAAGTCACACTGTTTGGTCAGAGTCAGAATTAAACCCAAGTCTGTTTGGTCCCAAATTGATAGTGTTTCCATCACATCATTTTGGAGAAGTGCATGACATCTGTTAGGGCCCAAGCAAGAATGAGTAGGTGCCAGGCCTAGACACTGGACACATCTGTCACCTATTGGCAGATCCACTAGACACAATATGTTAATAGTTCTGCCTACAAATTCCCTTTGATACATTCATATCTGAAATCTATAACTTTGATGAATGAGGTATCCCCATGTGAGACTATATAATAGGGCCAAAAGGCCTGATCTTTCTCACCCATGATTAAAATGGACAGCTAAGAATAATATGGTCAAATGTTTAACTCCAGAGTTCATTCTGCCCAGACTTGAAGTCCCATAGGACATCGTGTTGTTTTCTGATATGAAGAGCCCTTCAGTGAGCTCTGGCAGTATTTTCTCTGGTCACCCCTGATGTGGAAAGTTGTTCATATTCAAAGTAAATGAGATGATATGTCCTGGATCCAATTTTTTGAATACAATAATATACAATGTCAACTACTATAATTCTAGAGCCTGAGTATCAGTCTTTTGGCCAAACTAGGCCAATTTCTGTTGCATATCTCTTGAGGATACCACAAAGGTTGTATGTACAATTGACATCTCCCTCCAAATGTTTCTCCTCTAATCAGCTTGATTTTTTTTCCTGACTGAATTTTCCCACGGAACTCTCCTTGCTTTCTTCCTACCCGAGAGTCAACGGTTTTCCACAAGTTGCTCTCCCTACTGCTTGCCTTGGACTCTACTATTTATGGGGTAAAAACTTGGCTTGAACTACAGCTGGGAATAGTGGTGACCCAGCATCCTCTTCAAATGAAATTATCAGAGATAAGAATGGGTACTCCCTCTTTTAAACATATGTATTTATCATAGTAAATTGTAGGTTAATAGTATTCAGAAACAGTACATAGTATCAATGCAATCTACTTGAGGAAGGAAAAGAGGGGAGTGGCTCTTCCATATTTCTGCTTATCCTTTCTTTAAGATTTTATTTATTTATCAGAGGCGGGGAGAGAGAGAGAAAGAGCGCTCAGGCACAAGCAGGGGGAGCTGCAGGCAGAGGGAGAAGCAGCTTCCCCACTGAGCGAGGAGCCCAATGTGGGACTTGATCCCAGGACTCTGAGATCATGACCTGAGCCAAAGGCAGACACTTAAATGACTGAGCCACCCAGGTGATCCACTAATGACTTTTTAAGACATTTTCCCTCTCAAGATCTCAGTTTGTCTTCACAAAATGAGGATAATGGACAAAACAAGAAATAGAAACCAGTGGTGTGTTCTATGCCTAATAGAGGCATTAGTAAGTCATCTTTCCTCCTGAATCACGTATACAATCATTCATGGCTCAGCACTCAGGTAATGATTCCTACTCAATGAGATACTACATAGAACATAAAGTCCATGTCTCATCTCTAAATAGCATCTGAATAGATCTCAAATGCAGTTCTAATATTTTATGATTCTTTTTCTTAGTACCTCTGTTGCCCAGAAAAAGTTGTAAAAGATATACTTGTCTGACCAGATTGTTGTATTTTATAGTAGTTTTCATTTCTTCCTTAAGTGCTCCTTTAAGTCTGTCCAGTCACTTTTTCCTCACAACAAAACTGGAAGACAGCTTTTGTTTTCCTGTGTATCAGCTAGCTATTGCTGCATAACAAGCTAATCTAGAATTAAGTGACTTAAAGCAAACATTTATTATTGCTCACTAGTGTATTAGTCTACATGGTTATTAGTCTACACTAGTCTATTAGCTATATGGTTCTGGCCTCAGCAAGAATCAGGTATCCATGGTAGGCTAGGCATTGATTGAGGGCAATCTAGTGTAGGAAGGCCATTATTTATAAGGTTGAGAAAACTAGGCTTTTTTTTAAATGATCTTTTCCTGTCCAAAAGACTAATCTGGGCAGCAACACAGTTCTGAGAAAAAGTCGCAAGCAATGCCTCCTGAAGAATAGGCTCAGGAGTGGCACAGTGTTACTTCCACATTATTTTACTGGCCAAAGCAAGTAACAAGGCCAACTCAGATTCAAGGATTGGGAAAATAGACATTAAGTGTTCTGCCAAAAAATTATGTACTCCCTGGTAATTCTCTTCCAAACAAGTGGTAAAACATTTCCATCAACCCAGAAAGTTTTCCTGTTTCTCTTTTTTGTTGATTATCTTTCCTACCACTCTCCCTTCCTTTAGGAAGCCATATTCTGAACTTAGCACTGAAAATCATTTTAGTATATTTTTGGATAAAAAGAATCATAGCTTAATTTCTGCCTCTTTTGTCTAACAATGCTTTTCTGAGTGATCCATACTGTTACATGTGTATTTTTTTTAAAAGTTTATTAGTTTTAAAAATTTTTTTCTTTGAAGTCTAGATTTTGTTGACTTTTTGTTCTTTGTTGTATGTCTCAGTGCCAATCACAGTTTGTGTGAGTAGTAGTTATTCTATATACAAATGGAATGATAATGTTTGTTATAGAACATGTAAAATATATTTTAAAGCTTAAAAATGATAATTTCTGGTAATTCTACTAACAGTATCACCACAGTGCTTTTGACGTATTTTTGACCTACTTAATAATCTCTATATATCATTTGCTTGTAAAAACAAAACAAGGATCATGCATTTATAGCATTATGTACATTCTTCAAATTTACTTGATAGTATCCTGTATTTTCTAGATCATTACTCTTTCAGCCTTCTTCAGATTTGTTTTCTTTTCCTACACTTACATTATTTGTTTTTCTTTCTTGACATTCTCTTTTATCCAATAATATATTCATTTAAGTATGTTCATTTTTCTCTGTGTACATCTTTGATCCCCAAAGTTCTATAGGTTTCTTATTATTATTTATTTATTTTTTTAAGATTTATTTATTTGACAGAGAGAAATCACAAGTAGACAGAGAGGCAGCCAGAGAGAGAGAGAGAGAGGGAAGCAGGCTTCCCGCTGAGCAGAGAGCCCGATGCGGGACTCGATCCCAGGACCCTGAGATCATGACCCGAGCCGAAGGCAGCGGCTTAATCCACTGAGCCACCCAGGCGCCCCAGGTTTCTTATTATTAAATGTCTGTAATATCAGTATGAATTTCATTTTTGCCCCCAAACTTGTTTATCAAAGCATATATTTATTCTATTTTATGTTTTTAGTTTTGTTGTATTTTATGCTTGTTACTTTGAGGCAAAAGTTTACATTTTGTTTATGGTTTGAAATTTGTTGATTATGTGTAAAAATGGATTACAGACTCTTAAAAGAATGTGTACAATCTGTATCTATACCCAAAACCTATTTATGCCTCTTCAGTTTGACTTACTAATTGAGGAACTATAGTAAAGTGGTAAGGGCTAAACCTCTGGAGATAGGTTCCTTGTGTTTAACATTTGACTCAACCAGTCCCAACTGAGTAACATTAGTCTAGCTACTGAATCTTGCTTGCATTAATTCCCTCATCTGTAAATGAGGATATAATAGTATCTAGAGGGTTGTTATGAACAGTAAATGAACCAATTACTGTAATAATACATATAATAAATATAGCAGTTGCCTGACACATAGTAAACACTATAGGTGTAAGTTTTCATTGTCTTATTTTATTAAAGTCATCTATTTCTATTAATTATTTCCTATTCTCTGTATTGATTGAGATATGCTCAACTCCTTCACCGTGGCTATAATTTTATCAAATCTGTCTTGTAGTTCTTCATTTTTGCTTTAAATATTTTAATATAAATTATTTGAAAGATAAATATTCATAATTGCCAGTTATATGTATTCAGTAATTCCTTTTTTATTCATATAAAGCATACTCATTTTCCCATTGGATGTTTCTGCCTTGATGTCTATAATACTGATATTGCCCGGAGAGCTTTCTTTTCATTTGTAATTGCCTGATATATAACTGTTCATCTTTTTATGTTTAGTTTTTCTATTTCATTCCATTATGTTGTGTATCTTGTGAATATCATAGAATTGTTTAGGTTCTTTTACCAATACAAGAGAAATTTAATCTTTTTACAATGATTGTGATAATGTATTTTTCATTTTACTTTTGCCCTCCATATACTTTCTAATTTTAGGCTTTATTCTTCCTCTTACCTAGACTAATCTATATCAAACAAGTTCTTTATGCTTTTCATTTTCTTCAGTGACTTGAGTCATATACATAATAATTATACTAAGTATGATTACCTTTAAAAAACAAACTTGTTTTAAATTTCATTTCCTTATCACTCTAAGAAAGAACAATATCTATTTATAAAAGTATATAATATACATTATCACAAGCAGGAGAGCATGCTATTTCCTTCTCCCCCTTGGGCCCAATTTTTAATAAGATGGGATTTTAAACCTCATTTATTATTATTGATAATAAATCATTATTGCATATTTCAATCAACTATATTCACTGTACTAATAGTTTCATATTATGGTTATTGATTTCTCCCATTTTAAGATTCTCCATCATTTCCTTTATACTGTAACTCCCCAATTTCTGAATATTTTAAATTAGTAGTCACTTGCAAAACATCTAGGAATAATATTTTCAAGCACCATTCATGGGTGTGAAAAATTCCTGATTGTGAGATTCTGGAGGATTTTTTATAGTCTTGCATTTCAATGATATAGCTTAAAAGATCATCTACTCTAACCTACATTTTTTAAGGAAGTGATTGTTTAATATCCTTTAGATCTATTACTATTCTCATCACCTCTAAGAATGGAAATTTCATGATCTTTGAAATATTATATAATTTATTTCTAATTTAATTTATCTTCAAGCTGTCAGGGGCTTTTATCTGTGTTAAATAGATTCCACTTGTTCTTTCTACTTTTGGTCTTGCCCCTTCTAATTTACTTCACTACTGCTAACTCTTGTTTTTGAAAAATGTAATATGATTATGTTATTCTCCTGCCCTGATAAGTTTTTTTTAGTTGTCATTTCCTTTAGGATAAATGACAGTGTCAGAGTTTCTTCTATTTTAAGTACACTGTGAGATGGAAGAACAGCTGGGGAAAACTGTAAAAATAAATTGTAATAGGTTTGATTCTTTATGTTTTCCCTTCTTTTTTTAAAATTTAGCTCTTCTAAACTAGATGTCATTAAACTAAAGAACATTGATTCTGTAATAAGCAAGTTGTTCCCCATATATGCAATACTGGGCATGTAAACACATGGGTTATGGAACCATGCAGACCAGATTTCAGACACCAACCGGGCTATTATTATCTACTGAACCCTATAAAGTAGTGTTTGTTCATTCTTAGTGTACACTGAGGATATAACCAAGAGAGTGAGCTCTGGACTAAGATGTAGCTGGAGGCAAATAGAAATGGAAGATTTGCTGGGAGAGTGCTTGAATACCAGATTTGCAAATAGGTAGACATTAAAGCATTTTAAATAGACCACAAGAGGTGGTCATATTTGCCCATTAGAGGATTTTCATAGATAACTGCATGGGGATAGCTTTGGGTGGAGCAAGACCAGTTGGAAAACTACTGCCATTTTGAAAGTAGGGTATGATGAGGGACTGAACTAAGGAATGACGGATAAAAAGTGTGGACTTAATTGACACTTATGTGATAAAGTTGAGAGAAATAGGATTGATCTTTTCTTTTGATAACTTCTGTTTTAGTAATATGTATATAGTGAACAGCATGCAAATGGTAAGTGTAAACTTAACAAATTTTCACAAAGTGATCACAGTCTCCTGTAAATAACACTGAGACCAAGAAATAGAAGATTCCAGATCCCTAGCAGCATTTTCATGACTACTACTGGCCATTATCTATCAATTCAACTTCTTAACTGTTTCTGTGCTTATATGAAGTTAATCACACAATGTTTGTACTCTTTCGTGTCTGACCTCTTTGACTCAAAATTATGTTTGACAAATTCAAGCATTTTGTTATGCATTGTTATAGAGAGTGACCTTATAGTTTCTCCTACTGTATAAATATCCCACAATACCCATTTTACTGTTGATACACGTATTTGGCAATTTTCATTTTGGAGCTCTTATAAAAAAATGCCGGTATGAATATTCTTATATATGCATTTTGGTATAAGTATGTGTGCAGTTTTATAAGATACATAACAATAAATAGAACTGTTGGGTCATAGAGTTTGTATATTCTGTCATATATGCAATTAATATTGCTCAAATATTTTCAATATATGCTTCCACGCTTTGGAATTGGTTACTACATGGTCCCCAGAACTCCATGTGCTCAATCTTTTTCATTCTAGCCATTCTGAGCAGTGTACTGATATCTTATTGTGCTTTCAACTTGCATTTAATGGTAACTAATGAAGTTGAACTCTTTTTATATGTTTATTCACCAGTTGAATATCATCTTTACTGAAAGGCTTATTTAAGGGTCTAGCCCATTTTTCTACTGTGTGTCGCTTTTTTTCTTATTTCTTTCTGTTTTTTTCTGTATAGGATCCTTTGGTCAGTTACAACATTGCAATATTCTCTCCCATTTGTGGGCTGCTTCTCCACCCTTTGCTGGTATGTTCTCATAAGCAGAATTTTAATGTAGACAAGTTAATCAATTATTACATCTAAGGTTATTGTTTTTTGTGCTTCATTTATATTATCTTTCCCTATCCCCAAGGTTATGAAGCTCTTGTCTTATATTTTCTTCCAAAAATTATTGTTTCAACTTTTACATTTAGATGTATAGTCTACCTTGAATTGATTTGTGTGGATAGGGCCATAGATTTTTAATATGCGTAGCCATCTACCCAGCATGATATATTGGAAAGGCCATGCTTTCCCACTGCTCTGCAATGACATCTTTGTCACAAATCGGGGGACTGTGTGTATGTAGATATATTTCTGAATGATCTATTATCTTCCATTGAATGATTTGCCTATCCGTGTGCTAATACTATATTATCTTAATTGCTAGGACCTTATATTTTAATTACTTAAGTACTGTTGTAATACTTATAAACTTGTTCTTCTCCAAGATTTTTTTTCTGAATATTTTTTGGCTTTTGTATTCCAATTTTAATTTGGATATCAGCTTGTCAAAAATTTCCCCCAACAATACGTACTATCTACAGGATTTAGGGGACCCAGTACTATAAATAATACTGTACACTTGCCCCCCCAAATTCATCCATAGATTCAATGCAGTTCCATACATAATACCGCAATACTATTATTGGGGGTAGGGAAATTGTGTTGAATCTATGATTTGACTTGGGAAAAATTATACAGCATTATTCTTATCTGAGGTCTTCTAAACCATAGACAAGTTATATTTTTCCACTTTTTTATTTAAAAATTCTCAATACTGACTTGTAATTTTCTCTGTAGAGAGCAAAAGAGAAAGTAAAAGCAGGTTTAAAGATTTTATTTATTTACTTGTTTATTTGAGAGAGCAAGAGAGCACGAATGGGGGGAAAGGTAGATGGACAAACCAACGCCACTGAGCACAGAACCTAACCTAGGGCTCGATCTCAGGACCCTGAAATCATGACCCTAGCTGAAGCAGACACTCAATTGACTGAGCCACCCAGATGCCCCAGTAAAATTAGATTTCAAGTAAACTTTCAGGTGAATGATGGGGTCCACCATGCTCTCATAATAGGAGTGTGTGTGTGTGTGTGTGTGTGTGTGTGTAGGAGTGAAAGAAAACACTGAAATCATTTTCAGTTGCCTTTACGACATACGGTTCAGGATATTTTCGGAGAAGTTTGAGATATCTAGAGAGTCTAGAACTTAAGGAAAGGTTTATTCATATATTCATTCAGCATATATTTAGTGAATACCTGTTATATATCAGTAACTTTAGTAGGCACTAGAAATAAAATGGTGTATAAAACAGTTAAAACAAAACAAAAGCCCTTCCTCTCATGTTAGTTAAATATTAATCCAAGAATCACAGAAATTAACACAAATTTCCAGAAGATAATTGAGAGAATTGATATAATAATGAAAGTCAAGGAAAGTTTCCCTGAAGAAGTATTCAAAGTCTTGTGGTAGGAGGAAAACTGGATGTGATATTGCAGAATAAAAATGTTAAGATACTTTAGGATGCCTAAGATGCTAGAGCAACAAGAAGCAAGCTAAGAGACCTGATCCTCCAGGGTACTGGACACATGCTAATGTGCTTCTCTTAAGAGGAATACAAGAAACTGAAAGTTGTATGCCATAAGGCTACCATATTAGATGATACAAATTATAGACTATTTCTAATATTGCAAAATGTTCTAACAGATAGTTCTGGCATAGAGGTTTCATTTATCAGTCAAGTGTATAACAGTAGAAATTAAGATCTGGTCATTGATGAGCTTGCTAGGAGAAAGTAGAGTTAGAAGATGGCCTTGTTTTGAGGAACTCTAATATTTAATGGGTATGAGGAATAGAATGAGCCTAACAATGGGCAGAGAAGGAAAATCTTGTCAGATAGGAAGAAGCTCAGTAGAGCGATGTCCAAAGGATTACTAAAAAGAATGGTTGGTAGTGCAAAATTTTCCCGACAAGTCAAGTGAGATGAAGACGGAAAATGCCTGCTGGATTTGGAAATAAGTGGCTTTATCAGGAGCTGGTTTTGTTTTTAATTTTTAAAAAAATTTTGAATGATTTTTATTTATTTGAGAGAGAGAGAGAGAGAGAGAGAGAGATCACAAGTAAGAAGAGAGAGAGAGGGAAAGCAGGCTCCCTGCCCAGCAGAGAGCCCTGTGTGGGACTCAGTTCCAGGACCCTGAGATCATGACCTGAGGTGAAGGCAGAGGCTTAATCCACTTAGCCACCTAGGCAACTATCACTATCGGGAGCTGTTTAATGGGAGTGAAATCCAGAATACAAATGATACATTGTGTGTAGATGACTAGTCAAGAAGTTGGGATGTAAAACAGAGGAGAGAAATAGGAGGGACTACAGTGAATTGTATTTTTGATATTTTTATGGTATTTTTTAAAAGGGAGAAACATGAACATATTTAAAAACTAGTTGGAAATACGTATTAAAAAAGAGAAGATAAATTTACCAAAAATTTATACCACAATAATCTAAGTTTCAAAAGACTTAAAAACCATGGATTTTGTCATTGTAATTGGTACTTAGCTGTCCAGTGAAGTCTCTATATCTCAGAAAGTGGGCATGTAGGTTAAACAGGATCAATTTATGGCATCTGTGACAGGGGAAGCATAAGTAGAGTTGTGTAGAGAAGATGACAGGGCTCAAGAAGGGGCAGTTCCAGCGAGAGACAGCTGAAAAAAGTGAGGCCATTCTAGATCTGGGAAGACTAGGAGACAGCAGGAGACTTGAGGTGATGGAAGGCTCAACAGAATTATGAGCACATGCTTCCAAGTGAAGGAAAAGAGAATGAGGGGGATGGGAGGTTAAGGACAAAATGTGAAACAGTTTGAAATTTGAAAGTGGGGCACCTGCACTGTGACACAATTAGTGAATTTCTCAGATGATGGTAGGGGCTGAGGTAGAAATAAAATCTGTTAAAAGGGATTCTAAAGTCCCCAGTGGTTTTTGGAAAGGGAGGATAGAGCCTTAAAAATGGTAAAAACTAAATGAAACTTTATTCAAAGTGAAGGGTGGTGTAGTCATGAGTTAGTTATCAGCCCTGTGGAAACTTGTTTTTTTCATTTGTAAGAAAGCTGTCATATTTTTCCCCAAAGGTCATTGATGTTCATATATTGATGTAAGTATATGGCTTTTATATTGTGCCAGATGTATAATATATGCTCAAGAAAAAAAATCATGTTCTTTCCATCAACCATTTGTTGAGAAATGCCAAGTTGCTAATATTAGAATGTATCAAGTTTAATCAACAGTGGAGACCCTAATGATAAAATCTGCTGTAGTTGATCAAAGAAAATTGCCATGATCACGTGTGGTTCTGGGACAACTGAGGCGCAGTCTGGGATGTAGATTATTCTTTCTGACCTCATAGAGAAAGCATCATTGGTGAGTGATATCATAGCGTGTAGATGGGTCTACGGACATTTCTTCATTTTCTCTGGTAGGCAAATGCTTGAGCGTTTGCACACTGCCATGATTTGAAGAAAACTAGTGATATATTGCTACAGAAACTCCAGTTGCCAGGCAGGGTCACCAGAGTTCATGCCTCACAGGGATCCAGAAAGAGAAAGCATGTGCTTCAGCATCTGGAAAGATGCATTGCTAATGTGAGCTCATGTCTCAGGGAAATCGATCAAGTTCAAAATATGCAGAAAGCGTTTTATAAAGCCAACTGAACTTGGTCAGGGGAGACAAATCAGCAGGAAGACAGTCTTGAAAAAGTTGTGCCTGGCACAAGTCAGCCTTCTGATACAGTGGAAAGTTTGCTAATATAAAGAGTGGAAGAAGGGTATGCAGAGAAAGACAGAAAGTTTGAGAATTAAAGATTTTACTGCAAGTCAGAAATATGGCTCTACAGATTTTATTGGGTCATAAGCAAGATTTGTTTGCATTTTTCTAATGCAGAAGGCAGTCTCATAAAGAATTCCTCTATGGATTCACATACCTTAAAGTCACATCTTCTATCCCTATAAGTCTGCAAAAAGTTTGGCATGCTTAATTGTCCACAGAACACATTTATGACAAGTGGGATAAATAGGTATTTGTTGGCTCTTGCCACAAATTTATTACTTTAAATCATGAGATTGGCTGGGCGTCTATTTCCCCAAATCAGAAATATTTCTAACTATGGTGATTCTAAAGGAACACTTAGGCCAAATTTTGTCTCATAAAACTAATTCCAGAGATATTTTCAAAAGTTTATTTACTGCAATATTAGTATCTGTTGTTGTAAGAGGTACTCAACCTAGTAGATTGTTGAATATAGAAGGAAGGAAGAATAAAAAGTTAAAAAATGGAACTTCCTACTATAGCTATTTCTCTCAAGTTTTATTGGGATATTTCTGAAACTTTGCCAGGGTAGAGGAAGAAAAATAAAAAACTAGGACAATCTTATCACATATCCTAGGAAAATCTAGTGAATTTTCTTCTTTTTACATAAATTTTTGGAAAAAGTTACTTCATGTATTAATATGGCCATCCAAATAAAAACACTAACAAGTCTAATAGAAAACCAAGGTAGCAGAGATTTATGGGAAGATAGAGGAAAGAAGGAAAAAAAAAAGTTGAAAAGAGTTTATAGTATAATAATTTCGGAGGAGTTATGAGTTGAAGGGGGAAAAATGGAGCTCAAGTAGAAAAGATCAGAGAATGAAGAATTTATCAGTTGGTTAACATTCTGTTCTTCTTTACATGCATTATATCAATATTTCCTAATCTAGACTATAAAAGGGCTTTCTGTTTGGCTGGTGAGACAGGAAATGAAGGGAGAGGAAGAACATGACACAGTTACTGTTATAGAGAAAGGAAATGGGAAATCAGTTGGGCTGTGGGGGTAACTATATACCTGTCAGGGCTGTGGCCAGTAGTTAGTAAAATATGTAAGTGATACAAATACTGCCACCATGTTCAGTTTCTTACTGAAAGCTCCACTTTTGTTTGTTCCATTTCACTAAAGGTGTTTTGTTGAAATGAGCAAAACAAACTTAAAGAATTGTCCAAAGTTATAAAAAGTTGTCAGAATTCCCACAGAATAATAGCATTGCTAATTAGGCAGTGATAAGGTGTTTCATCAATGACTGATGAACCACTGTTTTGCACATTTATATTGCATATTTTTGTTAAAATAATATTTTGAGGAAGGTTTAATTTTATATTAAAGGTTATAATTTTAATTATTACTGAAATAACTCTGTTTAGTGCATGGAAGAAGAAGAAAATGCAAAGTCATTGGTGATAAATATACACATATATATATTTTTTTCTTCTCCTTTTAGAAGAGTTTTTTCCAATCATGTTTTCCCTGAGATCCTTTCCAAGTTTCAAACTAGCATTCCACAAGCCCTGTTTACATTGCTTTGGCCAGTGTTCTGTTTAATTCATAGTTTGGTGTTCTGATGTTGGCTTCCAGGAAGCATGCATGGAGTGACCCTAGGTTCAGTGTTCATTGTTCACTCAGATGCTACCACCTTTTCCCAGTCAGATCTATAGGTAGAGGTTATACAAATAAGCATCCCACTCCATTCTGGTTTGCCATGTCAGTGGGTATTGTTTGTGTGTGTGTGTGGATGTGTTGGAATTAAGTCCAATTGAACCACTTTCCTCTGACAGTTCAATTCTAGGGATAAGCTGAAGAAGCAAATGTTGTTTATCATCTTCTTTTTTATCAAGTCTAAATAACTCAGAATTAATTGCTCCTAAAGTTTGTTCTCTCAAACTTCCCTAGGTGTCTGTGTCTGTATTCACCACATTGCAGCACACTACCTTACACATCTCCCTTGCTACTGTGCTGGGAAGTCCTGGGAGTTATGGAACCAGATAGATATAAGAACAGTTGTTAAAAGGACATAGGTTGTTCTTGTTCTGAATGGCTTAGATGATAGCACTTATGTAGTGTGTTTTCCTCTGGTCAGGATAATCCCTGTGTCATTGAATTTATGTTGAGGTGGGGAATCATGTGTGTCTATTTCTTTAGAAGCTGCCAATATTGCTGTCTTTCTAAGGGGAAAGCATATGCTATGTGGTTCAAAAGGTTCTTCTTAATCAATTCCCAGTAACTGTCTTGTTAACAATGATGATGACAAAGGTTTATGGAGAACCTGATGAGAGTCAAGGGCTATGCTAGATTCTGGGCATACATGAGTAAAATAAAACAGAGCTGATACTTACCTTTGTAGAACACAGAATTCAGTTCCTATAAATGAACTCCAGATTCGGACATTTTGTCCTATGTCCTTGGGTTTACAGTGTGATTGTTCATCTTTGTTTTATATTTTAGTATGCCTTCACAGGAATTTTAATGAGAGATTTAGAAGACACTTATAGGCATGGTTAGTCCATTGCCATTTTTATTTCCAACTTTTATTAAATCCTGTCATAAGCATTCTATTCCATTTTCCCCCCATAATGCAAGTTTCAAAAGCAGAAAGATACAGTTTTTTTTTGGCTCTTCCTCTTCTTTCTGTTCCTAAACACAATTTTATGCCTTAGGATTTGAAAATTTTTATTTCCACTTAGACTAAGAAAATAACAATGCAAACATATAGAAGTGATAAAATTTTAAAAATTTTTATAGTTTCAAACACAGCTTTATAGTTCTATACTCCCTTTTTGAGATAAAATTGAAACTGCTCTGAACTCTTGCTCTTAGATTTTATTTCTGAACATGGAAGTTACTTAGTGTTTGTCAATACCTGATCTCTACCATGTTGTAAGGTATATTTGGTTCTCAAAAATCTCATTTAAACAATCTGTATTATTCATCTGGGCTGCTGTAACAAAATACCATGGATTTGGTAACTTAAACAATAGGAATTTATTTCCCACAATTCTGGAAGCTGGATGCTCCAAGATTAAACTGCTAGCTAATTCGCTTCCCTGGTAAGGGCCCTATTTCTGGCTTGCAGGGTAAGCAGACTTCTTGTGTCCTCACAGGAAGAAGGGAGAGAGGGGCAGAGAAAGAGAAAGGGAGGGGGCCAGAGACATCATCTAGTATCTTTTCCTCTTTTTCAAAGGACACCTGTCCCATCATGGAGGTCCCACCCTCATGACCTCATCTCAACCTAATTATCTCCCCATGTCCCATGACCAAAATGCCATTACACTGGGAATGAGGGTTTCAACATATGAATTTGGAGAGGAAACAATTGAGTTGATAAAACAAGTTATACTTACCTTGGAGACCATTTGTGCAGACAATAAAACATCTGATTCTTTAAGCTCTGATTTTTTTACCTGAATATGCATAAAGTTTTTTTTTTTTTTAAGGTGACCTTTTTTTTTTTTAAGATTTTATTTATTTATTTGTCGGAAAGAGACAGGGAGAGAGGGAACACATAACAAGGGGAGTGGGAGAGGAAGAAGCAGGCTTCCCGCTGAGCCGGGAGCCTGATGCAGGGCCTGATTCCTGGACCCTGGGATCATGACCTGAGCCTAAGGCAGACGCTTAATGACTGAGCCACCCAGGTATCCCTGCATAAAGTTTTAAAACGTCAAAATTGGTATACAGCTTGAAAACTTTTAATTTGTTGTCGAGAAGCTTAAAGCATTAGAACTTTAAAAAAAAAAAATCTTCCTTTGTAAATTATGTCAGCATACCTTGTCATTAGGTTTATTAAAAAACAAAAACAAAAATAAAAACAAAACGTTTTTCCTTTGTGATGCCTATTTCTGTATCACAGAATCATTTTCTTTATATCCCTGCTGATTAGAAAGCGTTTGGAGATGAGCAAGATGGAACTTGATAAAATATCTGGAATAGAAAATTCTCACAGTAGGGACTGCTAACTTGATTGCCTCATCACCATGGCAACGTTCATTGGTCAGTATAGCCAGGTAATGAGATAGCTTAGTTCAATGAGGATTTAAAATACTCTTCTCCTATTGCATATGAAATTTACAAAAGCATTTGTCTAAAAATAGATCATGCTGTCTTGTGATTCATAAGATATTTTGTGTTCAATAGAGGGCACTTACCAAGGTAAGTGAGCAAATCCATCTCTAGATTCCTCCATTTATTTTGTCCTTGAACAAAACATAATGCTGAAATGTGTCCTTAGAAAAACAACATGTTCATATAAATTCAAGAATAAGCTGTGTTGATTACGTATGATTTGGAAAATCATTCTAGACATTTACACAAAGCCCTTTTGGTCTTTAGTTAGTGTGAGAAGAAAATGGGTTCAGAAGAGACATGCCTCATTTGGGGTTGGGTGGGGTTATTAGTTTCAAAGTGAAGAAGCATACATCAGTGAGCGAAGGTGAGGCTCAAGTGGAGACCAATGTCCATGAGGACTGAGGTTATGCTTGTAGTTCAGTTCCTACTCTTATTTTTCATGTATTCCAAACTTGAGGCTTTCTTCCAGCCTGCATTCTTGCTCTCCACTCCTAGCCGAGCACAGTTAACCTCCCACTTAAGTGAAAAATAGAGGCCATCTGGCATGCACTCCTACCTCTCCACCTACAAACATCTGCATCTATGTTACTTCCTTATGGTTCATTTCCATATCCACCTTTCATCTTCTCTCCTGGATTTTCAAGTTCTCACCAACTCTCTGGCTCTTTTTCCTAGTGAAGATGCATATTCCGGTTTCTCACATTTCAAAATCGCAGAAAGAACATAGTATTAGATATGCCCTTGCCTTCTGATTTTTATTTTTGCTCTTACCTTCAGAACCAAGTATTTTAAAAGAGTTGTTTATTTTTTTCACTTTCCCTTTGATTCTTTCGCCCGCAGAAATCTGCCTACTGACCCATCATTGTGCCAAAATTGCACCAAAATTGTTTTATTGAAATCAACAACAAATTTAATGAAGCAGGTGTTGTGCACCAAATATTAGATGGCAGTTTGGTGACATGATATTCAGTAAGAGGTGTCCTTGATGATTGACTTATTTCACTTAACATAATACCCTCTAGACCCGTCCATGTCATTGCAAATGAGAAGATTTTTTTTGAGGGCTGCATCTTGTTTTTTTGTGACTATACTCACTGTGCTGTGCATTAGTTCTCCAGAACTTATTCATCTTCTACATGCAATGTCTTCCCAGCTCCTCCCCCTGCCCAGGCTTTGGTAACCAACATTCTACTCTTTTGAGGAGTTGGGCTTTTTCAATCCCACATATTATAGTAGCTATGTTCATCCTATAGTAGCTATGTTTTTTTGTTTTTCTCACTTAGTATACATAATGCCTTCCAGATCCATCCATGTTGTCACAAATGGAAGGATTTCCTTTTTTCTCATGCAATAATAAGATTCTATTGGAGGCATATATATATTCATGATTCCAATGTATGTATTAATCACATCTTCTTTATCTGTTCATCTGCCAATGGACATTTAGGTTATTTTTATATCTTGGCTATTATAAATAATGCTGTAATAAACATAGGTGTGCAGATATCTTTTCAGCATTGTTTTCATTTTCTTTGGATATGCCCCCGGAAGTAGGATTCCTGGATCATACAGCAGTTCTATTTTTAATTTCCTGGGGGAACCTCCACACTGTTTTTCATAGTAGCCTTCCATTGAGAACAGAGGGGTACTATGCCTCATTACTGCTGAATGTGAAGAAAAGATCGTGTTCCCCATTTGTCCTCAGTCAACACCCAAGCAGGGATTCTTATTAAAGCTGGGCGGGGGTGGGAATACTGATTCCTACTAGTCCTCCTCTGATACCTCCTTGGCTACAGGTAACTTGTTACTGGTACCATTGTTACCTCCTCCTTTTTATTTTTTTTAATTTATTTTTTATTTTTATTAACATATAATGTATTATTTGCCCCAGGGGTACAGGTATGTGAATCATCAGGCTTACACATTTCACAGCACTCACCATAGCAGATACCCTCCCCAATGTCCATAACCCAGCCACCCTGTCCCTACCTCCCCAACCCCCAGCAACCCTCAGTTTGTTTTGTGAGATTAAGAGTCTCTTATGGTTTATCTCCCTCCCAATCTCATTTTGTTTCATTTTTTCCTTACCTATCCCCCACAATGCCCTGCCCTGTCTCTCAAATTCTTCATATCAGAGAGATCATATGATAATTGCCTTTCTCTGGTTGACTTATTTCACTCAGCATAATAACCTCTACTTCCATCCACATTGTTGCAAATGGCAAGATTTAATATCTTTTGATGGCTGCATGGTATTCCATTGTACGTATATGTATGTGTGTGTGTGTGTATGTATATGTATATATATATACTTCTTTATCCATTCATCTGTTGATGGACATCTAGGTTCTTTCCATAGTTTGACTGTTGTGGACATTGCTGCTATAAGTGTTTGGGTGCACATGCCCCTTTGGATCACTACATTTGTATCTTTAGGGTAAATACCCAATAGTACAATTGCTGGGTTGTAGGGCAGCTCTACTTTCAACTTTTTGAGGAACCTCCATACTGTTTTCCAGAGTGGCTGCACCAGCTTGCATTCCTACCAACAGTGTAGGAGGGTTCCCCTTTTCTCCACATCCTCTCCAACATCTGTCCTTTCCTGACTTGTTAATTTTAGCCATTCTGACTGGTGTGAGGTGGTATCTTACTGTGGTTTTGATTTGTATTTCCCTGATGGCAAGTGATGTTGAGCACTTTTTCATGTGTCTGTTGGCCATTTGGATGTCTTTGCAGAAATGTCTGTTCATGTCTTCTGTCTATTTCTTGATTGGATTATTTGTTCTTTGAGTGTTGAGTTTGATAAGTTCTTTATAGATTTTGGATACTAGCCCTTTATCTGATATGTCATTTGTGAATATCCTCTCTCATTCTGTCAGTTGTCTTTTGATTTTGTTGACTGTTTCCTTTGCTGTGCAAAAACTTTGATCTTGATGAAGTCCCAATATTTCATTTTTGTCATGGCCTCCTTCTGAAATAAATCATAGAGGTGATGTGGCAGGTGGCTTTGTCTTATAGCTGAGTGGTGGCATAAGCCCTTGCTCCCCATTTGGTCTCCTCTGACACCACCCCAAGAGAGAAATTAGGGGTCCCTCATGACTGTTGTATAATGGCGAAAGTCCAGGCTCCCCATGTGGTCTTCACTGACATCTCATTGGGAATTGGTGGCTTATTAGCACCCATCAGGGTAAAAGTACTCTCTTCTCATTTTTGTCTGATACAGCTCTGGTGGCGACCAGGGTGAGTAGACCTCATTATAGTTGCGAAAGGGTAGAAGTCTAGACTCCTCATTAAGGCTTTCAGGAATAAATGGGGGAGAGACCAGAGTTAGTTCTCTGCTGTTTGGCTGGAATAGAACAGTTAATGCTTCAAGGTTTTCTATCTTGTGCTATATTTGTTTGGGCCCTTTGGACATAGAAAATAGGCTTTTGTTTTTTTTTTTTGTTGTTGTTGTTGTTATTTGTTTGTTTTGTTTTGGTCTGAACCTGTAGGCATATTCTGGTTCCTAGCTTCTTCAGCCTCTTTAGGCCCCAACTTTGGGATACATAAGGCAAAAAGAAAACCAGAAAACTCATCACCATTTTGTTTTTCAGGTTCTGAGGCTTCTAGCCAGTCTTCCATCTCTCCATCTTTTGCATCTTCTTTATCTATGTTTTAGTTGTATTTAGTGGAAGGAATAAGAAAAATATGTCTACACCATCCTCCTAGAAATGTAAACTTTCCATTTGTTTTTAATAATAGTGCAAAATATTCTGATTTGATATTTTACCTTCCCATTCTTCTATTTATGGAGTCTTATTGTCCCAGATGTCACACGGTTTGTCCATAAATGCAACAGACTGGATTTGATAACAGACATTGGCCCCTGGTTATTCCTCAAAAAGTCTGTTAATTTCAAGCAAGAACAGGTGATTTGGGAATCCTTTCTGTATGAGTTCCAGCTCAGATGCTTGTGCTCCTGAAGCTAAACTAGACTGAAATGGATTTCATGTCAGGAAAGTCGCATAGGTATTTGATCTAAATTTGGTATTTCCAATAGAAACCCACCACAAGCAACAAAGACTGCAAGGATAGAGCTGTGTTCGAAGGGAAGGGCCATTTATTTTCTCTCTCCAAATGTACAATTCACAGTACCTGCTAAATAGTTGGTACCTAAGTAACCTTGTATTGCATTAAATGTGATTGCATTGTTAGTCAGGTTGTTAGGTATTATTTTGTAACCCCAAACCATGTTTTATAGTAAAGTCTTCTAATTTGAATAAATGGGCTCTTTATTTTGGTTTCACTACAGCTCTTGGTTTTGTTTTTTGTTTTTAGTGGATGTTTTGTTTAAACTTGCCATCCTTAGTGAATATCTTAATACAATTTTTAGGTAGATTTTATTCATCTATGCGTTTCATGAATTGACACAAATTAAAAAGTATGAGAATAGTATTAGAAGTATGTGACAACCTGCCACTCAAACATAAATAGGAGTCCTAGTATATTTAAAGCTGTTGATTTAAAGCCATCTGTATGAAGCATTAAAAATAGTTTAATGACACCCACACTACGCCACCAGTGAGCATTGAATTAATCGGCTGTTAGCAACATGCAAATCTGCTGGTGAGAATGGTTCCTTAGCCCAACTCTGTCTTAAAAAGAGTTTCTTGTTTGTCTGTCTCATTCCTGAAGAAAGGTCATTACTTTAGAACTCAAGGTGACCTTTTCTGAAATGCACAAGGCGGGTTTTCTTAAGAATGGGTCACTACCTTGAATATATCTGAAATATAATAATTATGCTCATTATTTTTTCTGAATGTGTCCAATATGTACTACTTATATAAACTATAGTAAAAAAATTAACATACTTCTTAAAGAAAAAACATGTAATTTCCTACCATCATAAAAATTTAACTGATAGTTTTCATTTTTAGACATTTTATACACATCTCTTATTTTATGAGTCTGGTATTAGGATAAAAATAATTTAAGGTACAGTATTTCTTTTTTTAAAATTTCTTTCTGATTTTTAATTTTTAAATTTTAATTTCTTCATAGTTAATATAAAGTGTTATATTAGTTTCAGGTGTACAATATAATGATTCAATAATTCTATAAATTACTCAGTCTTTATCCTAAGTGTCCTCTTAATTCCCATCACTATTTCACCCATCCACCCACCTACCTCCCCTCTGCGAATCCCCAGTTTGTTCTCTCTAGTTAAAAGTCTGTTTGGGGGTTTATCTCCTTTTTTCTTTGTTTTGTTTCTTAAATTCCACATATAAATGAACTTATATGATATTTGTCTTTATTTGACTGACTTATTCCACTTAGCATTATATTCTCTACCTCCATCTATATTGTTGCAAATGGCAAGATTTCATTCTTTCTAGGGCTGAATAATATATATATATATATATATATATATATATATATATATCACATTTTCCTTATCCATTCATCTATCAGTGGACACTTAGATTGCTTCCATAATTTGGCTATTGTAAATAATGCTACAGTAAACATATGGGTGCATATATATTTTGAATTAGTGTTTCTTTTGGGGGGGGATAGATACCAAGTAGTGGAATTACTGGATCATATGGTAGTTTTATTTTTGAGGAACCTCTGTACTGCTTTCCAGAAGTTTACATTCCTATCAACAGTGCACAAGCTTTTCTTTTGTTCTATATCCTTGTCAACACTTGTTGTTTCTTATGTTTTGGATTTTAGCCATTCTGACAGGTGTGAGGTGATACCTCATTGTGGTTTTGATTTGTATTTCCCTGATGATCCGTGACATTGAGCATCTTTTCATGTATTCCTGGGATGCAAGGGTGACAATATTTGCAAATCTAATAAGCATGATACATCATATATTCAAGAGAAAGGATAAAACCATATGATCATTCAATAGATGCATAAAAAGCATTTGATAAAGTACAACATTCACTCATGACAAAAGCCCTCAACAAAGTAGGTTTGGAAGGAATATACTGCAACATAACAAAGGCCATATATGAGAAACCCACAGCTAACATTATCCTCAATGGGGAAAAACTGAGAGCTTTTTGTCCAATGTCAGAACAAGACTTTT
This sequence comes from Mustela nigripes, assembly GCF_022355385.1. Classification (NCBI taxonomy): domain Eukaryota; kingdom Metazoa; phylum Chordata; class Mammalia; order Carnivora; family Mustelidae; genus Mustela; species Mustela nigripes. The sequence goes on along the minus strand of NC_081560.1, from coordinate 147,460,397 downwards.
ATTCAGTATAGTACCAGAAATCCTAGCAACAGCCATCAGATAGCAGAAAGAAATAAAACACATTCAAATTTGTAAGAAAGAAGTTAAACTTCCACTATTTGCTGATGCCATGATAATATATGTAGAAAACCTGAAAAACAGCAAAAAAAAACTTGTAGAATTGATAAATGAGTTTAGTGAGGTTGCAGGATACAAGAGTACAGAAATCCATTTTATTTTTATACAGGAATAATGAAGTAACAGAAAAAGAAATTAAGAAAACAATCCCATTTATAATTGTACCAAAAATAATGAAATACCTAAGTATAAACTTAACCAGGAGGTGAAAGACCTGTACCCTGAAAACTATGAAACATTGATGAAAGAAACTGAAAATGACACAAATGAATTGGAGAAACAAATATTGCTAAATATATCTATACTATTGCTAAATATATCTATACTATCTGAAGTAATCTATAGGTTTAATGCAATCCCTATCAAAATATCAACAAGGATTTTTCACATAACTGGAACAAACAATTCTAAAATTTGTATGGAACCACAGAAGACTCCAAATACCCAAAGTAATTTTGAAAAAGAAAAAGTTGGAATTATCACAGTCCCTACAAAGCTGTAGAAATCAAAAGAATATGGTACTAACACAAAAACAGAGACATAGATCAATTGACAAAACAGCCCAGAAATAAACCCACCATTATATGGTCAATTAAATATATTTTTTACTAATATCACATGGAATTCATTATATCACATAATCTTCATATATGTTTGATTATGAAAATGTCATGAATGTCAGAAAAATCAGGGATAATGTAACCACAAATGCATTGAGATAGTATTGACCTATAATAAGATTTTTTATAGTATTGCTTCAGATAAATATTAAATAAACTTTAGAAGTAAAATAGAAAATTATCCCTTATTCAACCTTAGTTTGGGGAAATAAAATATCTATGAAAAGTACATAAAACATAAGTAAAACTTGGGGCACCTGGGTGGCTCAGTGGGTTAAGCCTCTGCCTTCAGCTCAGGTCATGGTCTAAAATCAAGCCCGGTCGGGCTCTCTGCTCAGCGGAGAGCCTGCTTCCCCACTCCCCTGCCTGCCTCTCTGCCTACTTCTGATCTCTGTCTGTCAAATAAATACATAAAATCTAAAAAAAAAAGTAAAATTTAATAAATTATTGTAAGGTAAACATTTTTATAATAGTGTCTTCTGAATGAAGTATGATTTATCACTACATTTCTTTTTATGTCATGCTTTTTGTGACCTACAAAATCTTTGGCCTACTCCAAAGTTTTAGAGATTTATCTTTTACATTTTACCTTTGAAATATTTAGGGATTAATTTCTTGTGAAAACTGTAAGATAAAAGTCACATTTTTTTCCTTATATATATCCAGCTGCTGCTGCAGAATTTATTGAAAAGTCCATCTCTTACCCCAAATTACTTTGGCACCTTTTTCAAATATCAAACAACTATGTATGTGAGTTTATTCCTGGACTCTCTTCTGTAATATTAGTGTGTTATTGTTATGCCAATACCATATAATCTTAACTATTTATTGTGACTTATGCAAATTTTGATATATTATGCTTTTATTTTCATTTGGTTCAAATGTGTTATTTCTTAATCGAACAGCATTGTATAGCTGTTTTAATTTCCAATTATTTCATGTTTTTCCAGGTTTCTCTTTGTAATTTACTTCTAATTTATTTATTTCTGTGGTCAGAAACATCCTCTTTATAATTTCAAGTTTTTGAAATTAATTAAAATGAATTACTACTCTTTAGAGGTTAATAGACAGTCTAATCTGTTGATTGCTTCAAATGCATTTGGAAAATATGTGTATCCCCCCTTGTTGGACAGGCCTTGAAAATATCAGTTAGATACTACAGAGTTTTCTGTATACCTATTGATTTTCTAACTACTTCTCTAAGTTACTGAGAGATGACTATTGGAATGTCTAGCTATAATGGTGGATTTGTCTATTCATTCTATGAGTTCTATCATGATTTTCCCACGTGCATCTTAACACTCTATTTTTGAGCTTTAAGATGGGCATTTAGGAATTTTATGACTTCATTCATTCATTGGTCATTATGAAATAACACTATTGATGATAATTTTTTTTCTGTAAGCTACTTTGTCTGATATCTGATATTAACTCCAATTTTCTTATGGTTAGGATTTGGATCATATTAGTTTTTCTATCCATTTACTCTTAGCCTTGCTGAGCCTTTATTTTTAGAGCCAATTGCATATACACAGCATATAATTGACTGTATTTTAGCCAGTCTGGCAATATCTGCCATTTAATTGGAAGGTTTTTACCGTTGATATTGACCATAAGACTCAATATACCTGAGCTGGAATCTATTATTTTACCTCTTATTTTTTGGGTTGTTTTTGTCGTCGTTGTTGTTGTTGTTGTGGGATCGTTTTGTTTTGTTTTGTTTCTGGTGTATTTTCAACTGATTTTTTTTTTTTTCCTCATGCTTTCTTTTAATTAACTATTTCAGGGTTCCATATTTTCACTACTGTTGACTTATATGTCTCAGTGTATGTGTAGTGTTTAGAACATGTACCTTTTTAATTTAGCACAGATTATCCTCAAAAGCATTATAGCTCTTCATGTCTAATATAAGAACCTTATGACAATATACTTCCTTATGCTGCCCTTCCATTCTTCATGTTTATTGCTATTCCTTTTTACGTGTTTTAATCCGTGCTGTAGATTGTAATCCATACACACCATAAATTACCTTCTAAAGAACTTCCAACATCTGATGTATTTATGGACTTATTCACCATTTCCATTTCTCTATTTGGGGGGCATACATCCAAGTTTCCTTCTCATTGGAAAGCTTTTTTTCATCTATGTTACCGTTTTTGAAGGAAATTTTCCTGGGATAAATGATTTTTTTTTCCTTTTTAACATTTTATACATGGCATTCCATTAAATTATGGCTTTCATAATTCTGACACAAAATATGTTTATGTTCTTCCTTTATTTCTCTGTGCATATTACGCCTTTCTTAATATCATCTCTTTGTATTTAATGTTCAACAATGTATGATGTATGATGCACTTGATGTGTGCTGTATGTGTGTAACTATTCTGGTTGGAATTTATGAAGCTTCTTAGACCTGTTGATTTAGGCTTTCTATCCATTTTGGAAACTTTTTAGGCACTTTTTCTTCAAGCATATTTTCTGTGACCTTTATTCTTCTAAGTGTTCCAGCATTAGACTGTTTTGTCTCTGTAGACTCCTGAGGTCCTGTTTAATTATTTTTCAGTCCTTTTCCCCCCTCCCCGTCTTCATTGTAAATAATTTATGTTGCTATGTTTTTAGGCATACTTGTCTTTTCTTCTGAGGTATCTAATCTGGTGTTATTTTCATCTAGTAAAATGTGCATTTCAAAAATTGCACATAATATTTAGATGTTCTATTTAGTTCTTCTCTTATAGACTCCATTTTTAAATTCATGCTTTCCTTTCAATCTTTGCACATATTGAGCATGTTTATGATCACATTTCTAATGTTCTTATCTGAAAACTCCATTATTTGCTATTTCTGGACCCTATTTCTATTTTTTTCCTTCATTTCAGGCCAAATTTCCTTGCTCCTTTTATAACTAGCAATTTTTGATTAGATGCCAGACATTGTAAATTTTACATTTATTAGTGCTGCAGTTTTTGGCTTTCCTTTGAAAGAATGTCAGGCATTGTTCTGGAAGGCAAAGTAGCTATTTGAAATCTGTTTGATCCTTTTGAGACTTATTTTAAAAGCTATACTTTGAAAGGACATTTGGCTAGGTACAGAATCCCCTTGAAAATTATTTTATTAGTCTAAAGACTCATGTATTTGTCTTCTGTTATAAATCAACTCTTTGCCTCATTTGACCTGTTTAAAATTAAAATTATTTTGTTGGGTGATTTTAAACTATTTTCATGATGTGCATGATATAGCTTCTTTTTATGTATTCCATTGTAGGTTAAAAGTACTTCTTGAATTTGTGGTTTAATATCTCTTAACAGACTTAGAAAATTCACTTTCAATATCTTTGCCAATTTTTATTTCTAATTTTTTCTACTCTTTGTTACTCCAATTAATATATTAGACCTTTATAAAATCATATAAATATTTTTCCCATTGATTTTATGCTATGTGCTATACTATGAATATTTACTTTCGATCTATCTTCTATTTCCTTTTTTGACTCCCTTAGTGAGGAGTTTCAGGATCATAGGCTTTTGAGTATTTAACTTTTTTTTTTTTAAGATTTTTATTTATTTATTGGACAGAGAGATCACAAGTAGGCAGAGAGGCAGGCAGAGAGAGAGGAGGAAGCAGGCTCCCCGCTGAGCAGAGAGCCCAGTGCGGGGCTCCATCCCAGCACCCTGGGATCAAGACCTGAGCCGAAGGCAGAGGCTTAACCCACTGAGCCACCCAGGCACCCCGAGTATTTAACTTTTTATGAAACTGTCAAATCAATTACTGTATTGGTTGTGATAGTTTCATTAACTGTGCATGAAAATCTGACTGGCTTGATATCCTCGCTAACACTTGATATTATCTATTTATTAAAGTCATTCTGGGAATTATTATTCCATTGTGCTTTTAATTTGTGTTACCTTAATAATTAATATTTTTCATATAATTAAGAGCCATTGTGATGTGTGTTAGTAAAGTGTTTTTATTGGATTATCTTTTTATCACTGAACTGAAAGTGTTCTTCACATATTATGGAAATCAATTCTATGTAGAATTATGTATTTTACTGTTTTCTCCATGTGTGTAATTTGCTTTTTTACTTTTTAAAAACTATTTTTGTTCAGAAGAAAATGCTAAATTTCATGATATCTAATTATTTAAAGGTTAGTATCTTTCTTAAGGGATTATTGACAAAAGTCACAGAAATATTTAATTATGTTTTTCTTCATGACGCTTAAAATGGTGGGTATTATGGAGGACATGTATTGCATGGAGCACTGGGTGTGGTGCATAAACAATGAATTTTGGAACACTGAAAAAATAAAATTTTTACGTTTGTATCTGAGATCCAAAGGGGCACGTGCACCCGAATGTTTATAGCAGCAATGTCCACAATAGCCAAACTATGGAAAGAACCTAGATGTCCATC
>NC_081560.1:147345901-147454849 GCF_022355385.1 Mustela nigripes | reverse complement strand
GGGGGTTTGGGAGAAGGGGGTGGGATTATGGACATTGGGGAGGGTAAGTGCTTTGGTGAGTGCTGTGAAGTGTGTAAACCTGGTGATTCACAGACCTGTACGCTGGGGATAAAAATATATGTTTATAAAAAATAAAAAATAAAAAAAAATAAAATAAAATTGTTAAGGAATAAAATAAATAAATAAATAAATAAATAGTAAAAAAAAAATAAAATTTTTTAAAAAACTTAGTTTCACGTCTTGGTCTCTGGTTCATGGTATGTTGTGAATTAATGTCATCTATTATATGAGTTAGGGTACAAGTCTCATTCTCTTCCATATAGATATCTAATTGTTTTAGCACCACCCTCTCTTGAATTAAACTGAGACCTTGGTAAGAAATCAAGCGAACATCTATGTTTATGTTTGTTTCCAGACTCTCTTTTCTGTTCCATTGGTATATTTGTCTATCTTTATGTCAATATCACATTTAATTATTTAATTTTATCCTAGTTTTTGAAATTGGGTAATGTAAAGTTTTAACTTTTTTTCTTTATTTCATGATTTTATAGGTCCTTTGTACTTTTAAAGGAATTTTATTTTTATATTTTAATTTATTATTATTATTTTTTTAAAAGATTTTATTTATTTATTTGACAGAGATCACAAGTAGGCAGAGAGGCAGGCAGACAGGGGGGGGAAGCAGGCTCCCCACTGAGCAGAGACCCTGATGTGGGGCTTGATCCCAGGACTCTGAGATCACGACCTGAGCCAAAGGCAGAGGCTTAACCCACTGAGCCAACCAGGTGCCCCTTAAAGGAATTTTAGAGCAAACTTGTCAGTTTCTAAAATTATCCCAATTGAATTTTTATTAACACTGCATTGACTTACTAGGTGAAACAAGGGAATATGGACACCTTAAAATTTTTGAATTTCTTAATCTACGAGCTCTCCACTTATGTCTTTTAAAATTTTACACAGCAATGCCTTGTAAATACATGCTGTAAACACATTGTGTAGGTCTGATTTAATTTCTCAAAGCTGTATTTTGTAGCTAATATGCACATCCTTTGCTAAATATTTTTCTGAATACCTGCTGCATTTTGTGCTAACTGTACATATATTTTTTTAATTCTTTCAATTTATTTATTTTCAGAAAAACAGTATTCATTATTTTTTCACCACACCCAGTGCTCCATGCAATCTGTGCCCTCTATAATACCCACCACCTGTTACCCCAACCTCCCACCCCCCGCCACTTCAAACCCCTCAGATTGTTTTTCAGAGTCCATAGTCTCTCGTGATTCACCTCCCCTTCCAATTTCCCCCAACTTCCTTCTCCTCTCTAACACCCCTTGTCTGTAAATATTTTTAAACTTTATTTTGTGATTGTTTATTGCCATATATAGATATAAAGTTAATTTTTGTATATTAACCTTGTATCCTGCAATTTTGCTAAGTTCATATATTAGTTCTATTAATTATTTGTGGATTCTTTGGAATTTCTGTATTTATAAACTTCTTACTATCCTTTTTAATGTCTCTAGATCTACAGTGATAGTCACATCTTCATTCTTAACATTAATAATTGCTGTCAACTTTTTTTCTTGATTTGTCTTTACAGGAATTTTTAAATTTTTAAAACATTTTCAAAGAACTGATGTTTGTCTTTTTAAAATAATCTGTATTGTTTCTTTTCTTTCTTTCTCACTGGAATCTGCTCATTTATTTTGCTCTCATTTTTCAATCTTCCTTCTTTTCCTCACATTGGGATTCTTTTTTGCTTAATAGAGAACCTAATTAGTGTACATTTAATGGTGTGGCAAGCAATCCAAACATCGATGTTTAACACAATGCAATTTAAGATTTTTGCTCATGTAAATATGAAGATCTTCATGATTGCATTATTATTTGGGGAGACCCCAAACATCAAGTTATAAGTTGAGCCCCTTCCAGTTGATGACTCAGGGGTCCAGAATCCTTCCAATTTATGGTAATTGCATTTTCAAAACACATCCTTGGAAGTCACCAAAGAAGGGAAATAGAAATTGCAGGAGCCATTCCAGACACTTAACAACCTTGGTATGAATAATTTGTTTAAATTTCACATTGCTTGTGTCTAGTCAACTTCTTCCCATATGGATGAAAAGGGACTGAAAATATATAGACTCTGACTTGAGAAGTGCTTTTCATTCACAGCTCTTCTTTTTAGAGGAGAGTGTATTATTGTTGGTTAGCTAATTTTCTTTGCTGTATCACTTTTTAAAATCCCCTGTAATGTGGATCTCTGCGTGAAAACATTTTTTATATTTTTACTTTTGTCTTCGAAGAACAGTTTTGCTGATGATAGAATTCTAGTCTGGAAAATATTTTTTCTCAATATATTGACTGCAGTTCTCTACCTTTTGGTACTAGATTAGTCTACTAGGATTGTCATGACAATGTACCATACACTATGTAGCTTATACAACTGAAATTTATTCTCTCACAGTTCTGAAGGCTAGAAGTCCAAAGTCAAGATACCACCATGACTGGTTTCTGGTGAGACCTCTTTTCTTGGGTTATGGACTATTGTCTTCTTGCTGCGTCTTCAGATGGCCTTCTATGAATGCTCAGAGATGGGAAGCAGTTCTCTGGTGTCTCTTTCTTTTCTTATAAGGTCACCAGACCTATTATATGAAGGCCCCATTCTTACAACCTCTTTTAACGTTATTTATCTCTTTAACAGCCCCATCTCCAAATATAGTTACACTAGGGTTAAGGCTTCAACATATAAATTTGGGGGAAACAATTAAATCTATACCATCACCTTTTTTTGCTTTTCAAGGTCAATTGTAAGCCTTAACATTTATTTTGAAGGGAAAATTATTAATTTTTTCTCTTCTTGCTTTGTAGATCTTCTTTTTTATCTTTGGTTTTATAAAGTTTTTTAATGGAGTTTTACTATGCTGAGTCTAGGTATGACTTTTTAAAAACTATCTGGATTTGGGTTTATTGTGGTTTTTGAATCTGTATATTCCTCTCATTCATAAGCTGTGGAAAATTTTTATCCATAATCATTTTAAATATTACCTAGTCTCCTTTGCCTCTCCTTCTGAAATTCCAATTAAATATTTGCTATTTGCTTGTCATTCCCCCCCACCAAGGTATCCTTTGTGTTTCTTACTTATATTCTTTATTCTCTTTTTGTCTTCCTGGCTTTGTTCCAGATGAGTTCATACTCTGGAGTACTTTTGAAATTTCTGTCCTTAAAATATCTTTTTAATTCTAAGCTCAAACTTAATGAGATATATCTGGAGATAATTCATTCCCAGGAGCTGGGAAACTTTGTCTTAAGGGGCCAGGTAGTAAATGTTTTAGGCTTTGCTAGTCAAGGAGCAAGATCAAGGGTATTGTGTAGATTACCACATAAACATTTAATTTGTAAGCCATTTAATATGCAAACACCATTCTTGGCTCATGTGCCATACAAAAACAAATTGTTGGCTACATTTAACCACAGGTCATCATTTGCTAACTCCTGATTTATCTCATCTGTTGAATTCTTATATTGTTTATTATTTAGTTCTAAAATTTCTGTTTAGTTTTTTTTTTTTTTAAGATACGGTACTATTTCCTGTTGCCTTCTGATAGGATTTACTCCAATTTCCTTGAACAAGAGAAGTCTAGTATTTTTAAAGTCTATCTCATAATTCTGATAAACTAACTATTTTAACTGTCTTTTCTTTAGTTTTTTTCCCTGCTTACAATGACTTGTCTCCACATGTGCCCAGAGAAACTTTAGTTTGGGGGGACATTACTTTTGAAAAATTATTTTTAGAAATAATTCAATCTTCATGATGATGATTATCTCTTCCTCCAGAGAAAGTAAAGGGCTTGGATGTTTTTTATGCTAGCAATTTGGATCTACTTTTTTAATTTTAAGAATTTAGAGTTAACATGATATAAATAACACGTAGCTCGAACGTTTATCCAGAACTCATCCAGTTCACCCTCCTTTCTCAAGTGCAGCTCATTGAGGGAGGTGTTAACCAGTGCTCCTAACCGAGTCAGGACCTGCATTCTGACTTTTGCCTCACTGGCTTCATGCATTACCAGAATTGCAACTCAGCCCCTTTACACTTCTTCCTCCTTGGGAAATGCTCCCAGAGCAAGAGTGGCTCTGAGTGGTCTGGTTCTGTCAGTTCCCACCATCTGCTGTATTTTTTTCATCTCAGATCTTTGTCCTGTCATCCTCGTTATCTTGGTAGCTGTGTGATGCTTTATAAACTTTTTTTTTTTGGTCAATTTCCTCCAGACATTTTTTTTTTTTATCATCAGCCTCAGATTTTGTCTGAATTAATAATTTCTTATAATCAGCAGTAAATTATCTGTGCAAGTACAAATGTTCTGTTAACCTTTCCCAATCATTCTCTTGCTTCCTATGTCATAGGCAAATTGTATGTGTCCTTCCCATCCATATCTTGATGCTTTTTAATCATCCATTTAGAACATATACATAGAGCTCAATTGTGCTTTTTTATTTACATAAATGTTATACAACTCTACCTATAATTTTGTAATATCCTTTTCTTATATGTCTTATGTTTTTCTGACAGGTTGATATGTGCATCTTTAGTTCACTCATTTGAAAATATGTATAATATTTCACCCTGTGACTAAATGATACATTTTTAAATCTATTCCCCTGCTAATAGATAGTTTGTTTCTTTTTTTCTTGTTGGTTTTCTTACATAAACAAGTTTGCAATAGAAATCTTTTATAGATTTTCTTCTGCACATGTATTTGCATTTCTCTAGAAGTTGTTTGACCCAGAGAACTCGTTTTATTTTCCTCCTTAGTACAAAGCTGTGTCCCACTTTATAGTCTCCTCTTACCTGGAGTCACGTCACTGTGTGATTGTCTATTTCTGTAAGACCAATGGCACTTTCCACAGTTGACAACATCCTTCATCAGAGCTAACCTGACTAATTCAAGCATCTCTTGTTCTTAATTAAAATATTTTTTCTTATCCTCTTCCCACTATTCACTATTTCTGAATGATTGCTTCTAACCTAATGGCTTCAGTTTACAACTCTGTCAGTGACTGTAGAGACTATACCACATTTCTATTCCTTATTCTTTTTCGCTTTTGTTTTTTTTTTTTTTTTTTAAAGATTTTATTTATTTATTTGACAGAGAGAGATCACAAGTAGGCAGAGAGGCAGGCAGAGAGAGAGAGGGAAGCAGGCTCCCTGCCGAGCAGAGAGCCCGACGCGGGCCTCGATCCCAGGACCCCGAGATCATGACCCGAGCCGAAGGCAGCGGCTTAACCCACTGAGCCACCCAGGCGCCCTCGCTTTTGTTTTTTAATCCTCAGTATCACAGGTGGATTCACTTTGTCCCAAATCTAATTAATCTGGTATTCCAGATTATTGTTTAGGACTTTCCTATCTTCATGAGAGTCACCATGAGCTATTCATTTTTGTAAATTCAGAAACCCAGTATTGAATATAAGCTTCACCTAGTACATATAGATGATCACAAAGACCTAGTGACTCAAAGTACCAAATGACCCTTAAATCTTCTTTTGCCTCTTCATCTTTACTCTCACAACCTCAAGATTTTGTTATTTTTGTTCAACTTACATACAACAATAGAATCATGATGGTCTTCATCTCAAAACAATGTAATCTTAATGATGAGCTTCAGATAGATGGATATGACTTGAAATCATAACTGTCCTTTATCAGCTGAATGGTCTGGTGCAAATGACTTAATCTTGACAAGATTTAGTTCTTTTACCTACAAAATAAGAATAACTATATACTTTATTTAAATGTTGCTTGAAGGTTTAATGGGATTATTCAATGAAGAATTAATTTAACATAATTACAGGAATATAATAAAATTTAATGATTAATGACCAAGATGTCCTTAATGACTCCCTTAGCTTGACAAATTTTAAACAGACTTCTTTCTTCCCCTGGGTCCCAGGCCTCCCTTTGCTTAGAGCATTTATTTTTTAAAAACTTGCAAAATGTAAATTCTTTCTTTGCCCTTTTGCAATATATTTAAATCTTCTCCTAGCCTCTTGCCAGTTTTACAACCCAGAAAATGTGTTTTGCAAGGACCTGGAAACCATCTTTTTGAAATGAGAACATGAAGGAGATAGCACCTCTATTTTGCAGTTTCTGTGGGAGGGAGGGATAGGAGCCTTACTCTGATGAACACACCAATTAGTGAACACAGATGGTCTAATCACAGAAAAAATTACAGACTCAGGAATAGTACAATGCGCTTGATGCATTCCATTGATCAGCCTCCACCCTAACATGCACCAGGACTTTTTCACTAACTCACCCCCTGTGCTTTAAAAGCCTCCCACCTTTTGTTTCACTGTAGTTTAGCTTCGTCTCTCTCCCCTTATTGCAATGGGCATGAATAAGGTCTTCTTTGCCTGTTGCATTTTGTCCACTGCAGTTTTTACTCTGAAACTCACCTCAATTATTCATTGCTAACAGCTAGAATTGTCTCTCTCCAATTCATACTCTCTAGGTTACCATTTGCTAAAGACTTTCTTAGAACTAGAAATCTGGTATTATTTTATTTTGTGCTACAAAATCCTTAATGAATATTCAGCATCTTCAGGGTAACGTTTGAATCCCTTAGCATGTGAATCCCTTAAACATGCTCTACATACACACACATAGACACACACACACACACACCTTTTAAGACTGAAGACTACTTTTTTTTTTTTTAAGGTTTTATTTATTTCTTTGACAGAGACCACAAATGGGCAGAGAGGCAGGCAGAGAGGAAGGGAAGCAGGCTCCCCTGCTGAGCAGAGAGCCAGCCATGGTGCTCGATCCCAGGAATCTGGGATCATGACCTGAGCTGAAGGCAGAGGCTTTAACCCACTGAGCCACCCATGTGCCCCTGAAGACTACTTTTTAGTATGAGGTTGCATTTCTTTTTTACATGCAAACCGATGAGTTACATATAGGTGCCAGAATATACTGTTGGGCTTCTATATTTGAGTCCATACATTTGTGACAGGAATCACAATGAGTATCATTGGCTTATGCAGAATTAATTATATGAGATAGAGCAAGAGACAAAGATAAAACAAAGAGCCAGGATAGAAATGAAATTGTTAGACTACACATCTAGGAAGAGATTTCTTCAATCACCTAAGCCATGGCTCACATCTGCAGCCTTGTAACCGGAGAGATAACCTATGATTTTTTTTTATATCATGTCATGTTTAGATATCACTTCTGGAGAAAAAGGATAAGATGATCTGTCTCAATATTTGGGATACTTAAGAAAACTGAACACAGATTCAAAATTCAATGTAGAAATTAAGGGAAAAATTAGTTAAACCCTACAGATGAAACCATGAAACTTTCTCTCATTCCTGGGATCTTATAGATTATAGCTTTCTTTTTCTAAGCATGATAGGAAACAGGAACACTGTCTTTGAATATATATTGTAGTGAAAACGTATGAAAAGAAAAAGTAATATGCATATTATATGCATACATATTTTAAGAATAGATGTAATAAATCCTTTGGTTTCATCGGGGATGTGTCTCTGTTAAACTGCTGTGTGAATCAAGATGAAGACACTGGAATCCTTGAACAAGAAACTTGGAAAAGTAGTGAAGACTAATCATTAGGGACCTCAGGTAGGAATGAGCCATTGTTCCAGATATAGAGCTTGTATTCATTTCCTGAGGTTTCTGTAACAAAGTCCTACAAACCAGGTGGTTTAAAGTAATAGACATTTATTCTCTAATAGATATTTATTCATAGACCTGCAGGCTAGAAGTCTGAAATCAGGGTGTCAGCAAGATTGGTTCATTCTAAGAGTTCTGCGGGAGAATTTATTCCATGGCTCTCTCCTAGTTTCTGATGGTGGCTGACCGTCTCTGGTGTTTCTTGGTTGTAGATGCATCACTCCAATCTCTGCCTCCATCTGCACAGGTCACTCTCCATGTTTCACATAACCACCTTCCATCTGTGTATCATTTCTCTTCTTATAAGAATGCTAACCATATTGGATTAAGGATATAACCATATCCATATGCTAGTATGAACTCATCTTAACTGATCTAAGATGATCTTATTTCAAAGTAAGGGTCATGTTGTGAAGTTTTAAGGGTTAGAATTCCAACATATCTCTTCTGAGGAAGACATAATCCAACCCATAACAAATCTCCTTCCCAAACAGCTTATGGAGTTTAAAGAGGGAACTCTAGTATGTAAGGAAAGCTTCTCTTTCATTGTTAAGATTCCAAAAATTCTGCTGAAAGAAACCCACTTAACAAGCTGATCATAAAGCAGTGGCATTTCCCTGCTGATCTTGAATGGGATTAGTCATCAGGTTGGGAGTCTTGAGAAAGTGTCATTGGTGGGGTTAATGCTCTCTTCAGAAATGAGAGTTGGGACAGTTTTCCATAGGAACAACTTGTATGGAAGAAAGATAGCAAATATGTAGAGCAAAAGGGGATGTGGAAGGAATAATAGAAAAAAAGGTCATGTCATTTTTATTTTATTGTTTCTAATGAATTTGTTTTAGTGAATAAATATTTTATTATTTAAAATTTTAAATATTATTTTTTATTTTTAAATATTTTAAAATATTACTTTTAATTTTATTTTAAAATAATATTAAAATAATCATTTTATTATTTAAAATTATTATTATTATTAAAAACAATAAATAAAAACATATTTATTGTTTTTAATGAAGAATCTACCCCTTTAATGAAGATCCTATTTGTGTTAATGCTTTTAAAATTTTTATTCTAGGCCATCTTTTTTTCATCTATTCTCTATCTCCAATAAGTGGTTTTTTTTTCTTATCTTCTTGCCTTGTCATTTTTGCTTCCTATTTCCCTAAAGATATCCTGAGAGCCAAGAACGAATATTGGCACAACACATATTTAATAGATTGGTAAATTTCATATGCCAAATGTTGCTTTTGTTTTGGTTAATCATTTTGAAAGATATAAAATAAACCTAGATATCTTTCCGCTGCTACATGGGTGAGTTGCCTTTGTCTATTCAATTCACTGGAGTGATGGCCAACTCTCCTTTATAAATCTAGAGGTCAATTAGCTCATTAATGCATTCCTTTGTTCTGCATATAAGCAGATTTATGTTTTCATAATATGCAGCTCTGTTGGACTGAGGAAAGATTTCTCTTACCTTTTATATTTAGTTGTCTGGCTTTCTGAATTCATTTTAAACATATGAAAAACTAAAATTCCTAGTTTGCAGCATCTGAGGCTCATTCTGTCCATATTATTTTGCCATGTTTTAATGATGGGGAGACTATGTTTCCAGAAATTAGGTATGCCACAACCAGTTCCCACTGCTCTGGTTTGTTTTTGGATTTCAAGGCCACTACATGAACATGTATGGAGAGGTACTCAAGGATACTTCGGGAGAACAGCACTCAGCCCACTTCACAAAGGAAGAGTCTTGCAATAAATATAGTTACAGCCACCATGTTTTCTGTTCAATGGGATCTTGCAGGTCTGAGCATAGGGATAACACTGAAGAAAAGATGAAATGTCTTCTCATGTTCTTTCAAACCAGGCCATGTTCTTTCCTAGGGCTGTGCACATGGAGTTCCCAAGTGTAATCCATAGTCTATCAGTTAGTGAAAATGCCACTCAGTTTCTAGCAAGATGTGGATAACTTTGTATATTTTTCTGTTGTCAACATTATATTAAAAGTAGGGAAGGCTGCATCAGGAATTACTAGCAAGCTGCATTTTTTAATCATTTTTTTTCCATGCGTAAAGATCCTTCAATTTTCTGGGAATATAATGTAGATAAATTGTGTATGTATGTGTGTGTACACATAGGGAGAGACAGGGAGAGAGAATAAATTAAGCACTTTGTAGAAAAATAAGATTTCTCAAGGGAAAGAATAAATTCCATTAAAACTACTTTCAAAGAGTGGTCTTAAGATATTTAAACTGAGTATGCTATAAATTATTTTTAGAATCATAGAATTAAAAAGAAACTTAAATGTAGAAACAGATAAGATTTCCAGGGAGCAAAAAGAGAAAGAGACTATAAAGTCATGAGGAAGAAGGATTTCAATAGAATAAGCTGCTTCATTAGAGGAGGCAGCTTTTTGGCAACACTTTCAAAGTATTTTGACAAATGTAAGGTGAAGTCACACAGGTATATTAGAGTGACAGAAAAAAAATAGCTACTGAATAAAAAAATAAAACGACTATGATTTACCCTTGATAAATACTCCAAAAGTAATTCAGTATTTTCAAATAAAAATTAGATCATCAAGTCACTGGACTAAGAGAAAATAGTCATTTTTATTTATATAGCATGGTCAACACCATGTCCCTCATGGCCTTAATGAAAAATTTTTTTAAAAAAAGATTTTATTTATTTATTTGAGAGAGAGAAAGGAAATGAGTGGGGAAAGGGACCAAGAGAGAGGGGGAAGCAGGCTCCCCACTGATCAGAGAGCCCGATGTGGGGCTCAATCCCAAGACACTGGGATCATGACCCCAGCCAAAGAAAGATGCTTAACCAACTGAGCCACCCAGACATCACTTTGTTGGATAATTTTGAGCAAATTTGTTCCTAGTGGCATCAGAGTAGTCAAGATCCAAACTGAAAGAGCTCAACATTTGACATTTGGGGTTCTCCTCTATTGTACTTCGCCATTGTAAAATGGTAGACAATTGATCATAATGTGAAAGATACTTTCAGGTATTTTCATATTGTTATCTATATTTCAATGTGTAGGAATTTACAAGAAGTGTAACAAAGAGTACAGTAGGAAATGAATAACTTTATATAACGCATAATTATTATATTAACAAAAAAAGGAGATTTTATAATTCTGGAATTTTGGCATCTGTCCCTGAATCAAATCTCTCTAGACTTACTTGTAAGACTGCTTTGATATAAAAAAGACAAAGAACTCAGTATATTTTGATTACCTACCTGAAAATTAGAGGCAAATTTTTATGACATATTCATTCTTTTTTTTTCACTACTTCTCAGATCCTTTTAATATATTTTGTTCCTCTGTATTTAGAATGTATTATTCACTTATATGTACATTCATTTTTACCAGAAAATTATCACTTTAAGTGATAGTGTGAACAACCTCACACTACACACTTTTCCAATCTTTTTTAGGTTCTAAGAATTCTTTTTAAACAAAACTTGTAATCATTTAGGCCTTTAGAGCTTAAAAAGGTCATTCAACCATTTCATCAAAAAAAAAAAAGAAAAGAAAAAACAGAATAACCATGTAAAGCAAATATTATCGGCCCTCTGTTACACATAAGGTAAATGGTGTGATCAAGAAGACACAGCTCCTAATTGATAGCAACTAGATGTTAACATTCCTTTTCTAAATTCTAAAATCACACTTTTCAAATTGAATTCCTTTTTTTCTTTCTTTCATTCCACTTATCACCTAGGATTTTTGACTAATGCCGTAACCATTTGGTAAGGTAATAAAATAGAAAAACCTAGAGCTTTCGGAAACAGAGTGCCATTATCTTAGCAGAGAGACAGATCTAGCCTTGATCTTGTAGGAGGAGATGCTAGACAGGAGGAACACCTAGGTAGCTCAGTTAGTTAAGGATCTGCCTTCAGGCTCAGGTCATGACCCTGGGTTCCTGGGATTGACCCCCACATAGGTTCCCTGCTCAGCTGGGCGCCTGTTGCTCTCTCTGCCCCTTCCCCTCCCACCCCTACTCATGTGTGTGCACTCTCTCTCTGTCTTTGAAAAAAATAATATCTTAGGGGGAAAAAAAATAAGTTAGACAGGAGCAATATCCTGTTGTTTGGATTGGAATAGAAATACACATCACCAAAACAAAGTCATGAGAGAGGATTCCGACACAGCAAAGATGAGGGAAAAACAGGAGATCACTCTGCCACGTCGTAAAAATAAAGGTAAGTACCATCAGGTGCTAGCGGAAGTTCATAGGCCACTAATTTGAATCAAACAGACGCTTTGGCCACATCTGTTGCCCTTGTGATATCAGCCTCTCCCCAACCCCCACCACTACCTTTTTGTCTTATACCAACAGGGCAATTCAAAAATGACCACTTGAAAACAGGAATGAGGCAACTGTTGTCAGCATCTGATTTCTCTGTTTCCTCTAACACATGCATTCAGCATGACCGCGATGGGGTGGGGGGTGAGAAAAGTAAACATGCGACGTGGTCCAATTTTAAGAAATCTCAAAAATGGTTCTCACCGCAGTGGAGCCAAAGTGGCGCTGCAAGACTGCCTCCTGGGTCAGCAAAGGCAGTGGAGGAAGAGTGAGGATAAAATGCCTTTGATCCTGTCTGCCAAGTCAGGGGTAAAACTGTGTCAGCCAAACTTCCCAGAGCCTCACATCCCCCATCCATCACATGGAGATCCTACTGTTCCTTCACAGGCACCTCAGAGGAAAGCTATGAATATTCAGTGAGATAGAACATTCTTATTTATCCAAATAATAATAATAACAATGCCACCACTTTTTCTACTTTTTCAGGCTTTGTGCTGTATTGTAACAGTAAAATAATAAAAAAGACAAGAGGCCTATTCTGTGTGATACCAATCTGATCAGCAATATGATGTTTGATGATAGATATATATCCTTAGTGAAATTACAGTCAAAATCAAGGGAATAATAAAGACACAATTAGGATTAATGATTAAGTCTGGGGATGAGAATACTCTCTTCATGAGATATCTTTGGGAGCTTTATGATGCTGGTAGTCTGTCCTGTAAGCTAGTCCTGAGCACCCAAGGTCACTTTGTCATCCTATGTACCATCTAGACTTACACAGACTTTATGTAGATATAAGAATTATTTCATATTTTAAAAATCCCCTTTAAAAAAGACATGGGCCTTTTCATCAAAGAGTGCATAATATATTTGGAAATAGAGGCTTGGAACCCAAGAATGACAAATATAAACTATATGCTTTGTGTTGCCATTGGCAAAGGGGAGGTGCAGTTAGTGGGCCAAAGGGAAGGTCTCACTATGGTTCTGACATTTCACTATGATTCGGGTTTTCGGAAGGAATGGAAGAGAAAGGATGCCACAAAAAACAAAGTAAGAAAGCAAAGGAGACTCTGGAAGAGCATTTTTTATGCTTGGTACAGCTAGTGCCTAGCAGGAAGAACACTTGGAGAAACTAAAGAATAAAGAAGAAAACCGATGATTTCAAGAAACATACTCAATGGGTACTCAATACAAGATTTGGGGCAAACAACAATGTTTCTGGGATTCTGTTTTCTCATCTGTAAAATCAAAGAGCAAACAAAGTGGTGGGGAGACCACAGGATACACCCCGCCTTAAAACTGACCTTGTTCAGACCCTGTCCTCAGGGCTCACAAGGAGAAAGAAATCCTTAAACAAGTTCCTTCCACTTTTTTTTTCTTTTCTTTTCTTTCCTTTTTCCCCCCAACCAACCAGAGCTGGATGCTAAGAGCATCTCCTGCCAAATAACAAAAAAAGGAGGGACATGAAGAATATGTGCCCTCAGTATGGCTTCCTCTCTGAGCTGCCACAACAGTTTACTTTAACAGTTTCTTTGGGCAACAACAGTTGACGCTCAGAGTTACTGCTGCATAATTCTCAGGAAGATCACACACAGTTTAATTTTTCAGTAGCTTTGGCATTAATATTTTATTATAATTATCAGAGAGATAGGTTAGCATGGCACTACCCTTACCGATAATTAATGACCTGCTGGGCACTGAAGGGATGAGCCATCTGGCGAGGCAAAGGGAGCACAGATAAGGGAAGAGGTGAGGAGTTTACGTTCACGGAGTGCCATTTTCCTATACAAGCCAGACCGACAGAGCAGGAAAGCTTTGAAGGAATGGAGGAGCACGAATAAATAGAATTGTGAGGGTGCTGTGCAGAAAATTGGGATAGTTGGAATAATTTGGTTGTAAGGAAGGTGAGATAAGACAAGAGTAGGGGATGAGTTAAATGCACGACTGTATACAGAGCTTAATAATAATGGTAGGGACAGCTCACTTTGTTCATACTATGTATCAGGCACCAGGATAAATACTTTTCATATCTTAAGCCACTTTACTCTTGCAACCATCCTTTGAGTTAAGCACTACTATATATCACAATTGTAAAGATTGTGAAGTGTGACTTACCAAGATTAAGCAATTTACTCAAGGTCACACAGCTGGTAAATAGGAATAAAAATGTTTGAACCCAAGTGGTTCTTTAAAGAACTTCTCTTTGTATTTTTAAGATTTCATTTATTTATTAGAGCATGAGAGAGAGCACATGAGCCAGGGACAGAGACAGAGAGGGGGAGAAGCAGACTCCCTAGTAAGCAGGGAGCCTGACACAGGGGTCGATCCCATGACCCCAAGATCATGACCTGAGGTGAAGGTAGATTCTTAACCAACTGAGCCACCCAGGTGCCCCATCTTTTTTTTTTTTTTTTAAGATTTTGGTAGGTTTTGTTTGTTTGTTTGTTTGTTTTTAGTAATCTCGAAACCCAAGTAAGCTCAAACTTACAACGCCAATATCAAGAGTCATATCCTCTACCATGTCATCCAGCCGGGCATTCCAAAAAACTCATTATCCTTCTATGTGACCCTATTTTGTTGATTTGTTCTCTCTTAATTAACTCACTGGTGTCACAGTCTAAGTCTGATTAGTTGGAGTAGCAGTTGACCACTGGTGTGATAAGATCAGAAGTAAGACTATTTCCCCTGTGTGTGTCACTTGTTCATTTCCTATCTCTTGCAACTAGTCAGATGGGGAAATATGAAATATGTCAGATAGCCAACATTTAAATTAATTCCAAGCCTAATCTGTATGCTAGGCCAAATATTCCCCTAGCATTCTATTGCTTACTTCAAATTTGTGCCAAGGCCCCTGTCCAAACTTGCTCACTGGAGAACTATATGATGAGCTTCATGTGAAAGCATTCTTTTAAATTTTTTGTTTGTTTGTTTTTATTCTTAACAACTTCAGGATCTATGAAAAAAATGTGCAAGGAAATTCAATTAGCTCCAAGCAATGAATGTATGTATGTGTGTATTCATACATACAGGAGTGGTAGAAAATTCAAATTTCTTTTCTGAATCATTTTCTCAGTCCATAGAAAAGTGAATTTGACACATAAAATTAGTCAAACTATCTTTGGTAACATGTTTTATAAAATTTTTACAAAAAATCATAAGATGAGTCAGAATTCAAACAATAATGCCACAAAGTCAGTAATTCACAGAGTAGGTGTTCCATTATTAATCAAAGTGTAGCTTGATCAAAATTATTCATATTATAGATTGAGAGTAACATAGAAACCAAATTTTGCCACAGCTGAAGGACAACAAGGGGACTATATCTAGGCACTGGTGCTTAAAAAGGACGCTAAGAACATAAAGCTTGATGCACAAGGAAGGATGGTGATTATCAGATCACAATTCATGAAAGCAATCTTTAGTAAGGTGCTAAAGATAAAAAGTTTGGTTTTTGTTTTATATTAACAGGACATTAATATTAACAGGAAACTCAGGGAAAATGCTTATATGGAAATCCAAGAAATTATTATCAAGTTATGTGAGTAGATAATAGAGACTGAAGCATAAAACTATTGTTTCTTAATGTGAAGTTGGAGTACATAAACTGATCCAGCCGAATGAAATTACTATTGTTTTGGAATGGTTTACAAAAAATTTTATTCAAGAACAAAAAATAAGGCTGAAGTCTATTTACTTAAAATAACCTAGTTCAGCCTGGAGACCAGTATATTAGCCATGAGAAGGTAGATTGAACTGTAGTAATAAAATCTCCCAAACCTCATTAGAAATACTTATCTCCTGTTTATGATACATTTCAGTCATCACCTGGAGTGATGTGGCCTAGTCCTTGGTCTTCTCACAGTAAAGAATCCAGTTGAGAGACCAGAAGGCACAAGCAAGCAGAGTTTATTGAGTATACTCACAAGAGGGGTGAGCAGGCAGTTTGAGAGATAGACTCAAGTGTCCTGAATGTAGTTGGTCTTAGGGTTTTTCTTAACTAGGGGTTGGAATATTCACTACAGGTGTAGGAAGCAATGTTTCCTACCTTTTCTTCTGAATTTGATCAGGGGTTTCATGTCTTGACATTTACTATTTTGGGCCAGTCTGGTTTGATCTGGCTTCTCGTGGAGCACTGCCAGAATAAACCTCTCATCATCCTACAGCTGGCCAAGAAGGAAGGTTCCTTCCATGTTATGGTGCACCTGAGCGAAGTTCTTATGTCTTACTTATTACCCAGGATCCCCTAAAAAAGCCCCCAGGTGTGGGCCAAACCACAATGCTAATGTGCATCCCATACCTTCTGTACTGGAATTCCTTTTGGCCACGTGGGCAGGATATACTTAATTGCAGGTCTCATATGTCTCCCACCAAACATCTCCTTCCTGCTCCCCCCCACCTCCTGTGGGACCCAGGCTTTAAACAACTATCTAATTGCCTGTCACATTCCCATCAAAAGTTGGCTGAGAACCATATATGTATTATCATTATTGTCCCTTTTTTGGGACTCAGGCTAACAGAGTAGCCACCTTCTGGAATATTTTTAGTCGTAAGAAAGAAAGAAAAACAATTCATGACATAAGCATTGGCTCTTAAAACCTCTGCCAAGAAGTAAAATATATCATTTCTTCTCAAATTTCATTAGTCAAAGCACCATCCAGCAAGCCTAAGTTCAACAGGGTGGGGGACATATAATTATCATACAGAAAGTAGAACTGGAAAGATTTGAAAAATGATTTGTGTGCTCTGCAACTGCTTATAATGTAACTTGATTCTGAGCCAATAGAATGTAGGAGCTAGTCAAGTATGAACTATTTATTTATTTTCCAACTATGATGGGCTTCAGCCTAGAAAATGGGAAAGATGACCTTTTTTTTAAGATTTTATTTTTAAGTAATCTCTGCACCCAACATGGGACTTGAACTCACAGCCCCAAGACCAAAAGTTGTAAGTTCTATCAACCGAGCCAGTCAGGTGCCCCAGGAAAGGTGAACTTTTAAGTCAAGTATATTAGACAGATTTGTGTATTGTTATGTGTTTTGGTAGGTGCATATGTGCTGATATGTGTATGGTAGGTATATTTGTGTATATGGGACTGGGGGATGGGGATGGGATAAAAAAGGGGGTATAAAGGATTAAATAGATCAAGTGGATGAGACAAAAACAAAAAAAAATGGTGCTAAATTATGTAATGAAGGAAGAAAAATTGCAACTTATCTGTGGCTTAGATACAGCCTCCCTGAGAAAAAGAGGAGAAGAAAATTGATACAACATTGAGGGTGTTCTACTCGATAAGGGTGTTATACCAAACCTTTTATTTAATTCCTCCAACAGCATTTTAGGATTAAAATATATAGATTCATATTAACACCCCCATTTTGAAGAGGGAGGGTCTTGAATCTTGCAGAAGTCTCTAAAATTACAAGCTCAGGATTTTAACCTCACTACAAGTTATTTTTCCAGCCCAGTACCCCGATGACTTCCCATTTCAATCACCTGTGCAGCTCACAGACATTTCCCCCACACTGTGGGATGAATATAAAGCAATATAGCAGCGACAGATCCCCATTCCAGTGGGAAACTCAGTCCTGGAAGAACTAAAAACTAAAATTCCTCGAACCATTCCATTAACCAGACATCAAATTTTAGATGGGCTTTCTAGGATCAGGTTGTATCACCTGCTTTTGTTTAGCTTTTACCTTTGCTGCAAAGTGACCATCCAGGCTTAGTGGATGAACAGGTGTCTATTCAAGTAACAGATTTTACAAAAATAGTTTCCTCCTTCAAGAGTGGTGTTGTGAAAGATTTTTCTTCCTTTGGAATAGATGTTCAAAGATGCCTATTATTTGACCTCTACCAGGTAGTCTGCCTTGCAGCTAGCGCTCCTGTATAAATACATCCAGACAACTGAGATCAGCTTTAATCGAAGCATGGGGATGAGAGGTACAGCAGGTTACCCATCCTCATGCGTTTGGTATTCTGGAAGAGTAGCTCAAGTCCTGGGCCTTGTTAGAGAAAGAGGGAAGATGCAGAAAGACCTTGGATGTGAATCATGGCTTCTCCTTCAGCTTATTAAAGACATGTCTATTCTTGTTTGGCCTCTGATGCTGTTTTGGTGATACCTGTCAGGGAGATTTTTTGAGCGATGAATGACAGTCAGATATTTTGCAGTTTATTGCTGTGCACAGGCATAGGCCATTTGTCAGAGAGTTAACCAATAGTCACTTCAAACAGTACTCTCTCTCTCTCTTAAAAGATTAAGCAGAATTATTGATATGGACAATTCTCATCGTGGAAGAAAAATATATTTTGGGTTTTGATAGACTTTACATGAAATGCCACAATAGTGGCATTTTAGAGTTTCTTATATACAAAAAACTTTTAAAGAACTCCGTAAGGTTCAGAATTACTGACACATACTCTTGTCAAATAAAATATACATTCTAACGTTTAATAGAGTGATTCCAGGGCGCCTGGGTGGCTCAGTGGGTTAAGCCGCTGCCTTCGGCTCAGGTCATGATCTCAGGGTCCTGGGATCGAGTCCTGCGTTGGGTTCTCTACTCCGCGGGGAGCCTGCTTCCTCCTCTCTCTCTCTCTGCCTGCCTCTCTGCCTACTTGTGATCTCTCTGTGTCAAATGAATAAATAAAATCTTTAAAAAAAAATAGAGTGATTCCAATTTCACTAACATGGGCATGTCATCCATGAAACTCAGTAATTTTTTAATTGGATACTTTACATACCATCAATACGTTTAAATGAAAACAATAATTGGAAATATATTACACAAACTGTCTCATTCTGAGATTCATAGTTAAAAGGTACTATATCACAAGTCCTTTATAAAAAGATTTCAAATAAGAAGTCTACTGACAGATGATAAATTTACTAATAACTAATAATTTACTAATAAAAAAAAATTAACCCAGGCCACTCAATTTGAAAATTCAGAAAACCACTTCTTCCATTTCTTGTGAATGATAATGTCCATTGTGTTGTTTTGCATAGTTATTTCTGCTTGGGAAAACAATTCTTTGGAATTAGTAATTCTACTGGTGCAATCCCCCAAGTATATAAACAGCTTAAATTTTTTGTGAATAAGCGAAGAGAGAAGGAGCATGTATGTTTTGAGTGATCATGGAGCTGAGAGAGAAGTGAAAAATTGAGTAATGAAGATCAAGCTACAAACCAACTATGTCTAGTTTCTAGGATTGGCAAAGAAAGGACACAGAGGGGGCGCCGCCTGAGTGGCTCAGTGGGTAAAAGCCTCTGCCTTCTGCTCAGGTCATGATCCTAGGGTCCTGGGATTGAGTCCCACATTGGGCTCTCTGCTCAGTGGGGAGCCTGCTTCCCTTCCTCTCTCTCTGCCTGCCTCTGCCTACTTGTGATCTCTGTCAAATAAATAAAAATCTTAAAAAAAAAAAAAGGACACATAGGCCTTGAATTATTAATTTTAATTAATTAATCCAGTAGCTGAAATAGATCATAGGAAATTATCTTTATTTTATGTATCTATTTTTGCAATTTTTACCTTTTCTTGGTGAGTCTCCATTGCTTTTATATATATATATATATATATGTATATATATATATATATATTTTAAAGATTTTATTTATTTATTTGAGAGAGAGACAGTGAGAGAGAGCATGAGCTAGAAGGTCAGAGAGAGAAGCAGACTCCCTGTGGAGCTGAGCCGGGAGCCCAATGCGGGACTCGATCCTGGAACTCCAGGATCATGACCTGAGCTGAAGGCAGTTGTCCAACCAACTGAGCCACCCAGGTGTCCTGCTTTTAAGTATCTTCTAAAATACTGTTTTATACAACACTTTTACAAAGAGTAATACGTTTGTATATATGTAAACTTTGAAGTACTAAAATTTTATGTGTAATGAAATTTTGGATATTTGGATATTTTATATGTTCATTTTTTTATATTATTTTGTATTTTGGGAGGTTTCTTTATTTCTCTTCCAATGTTCTTGAAATGCAATTTTTTTTATAATAAAATTCACTAACTTTATATAGTTTGATAAATCTAGATAATTCTATAGTCTTATGTACCCACCATCTCCATAAATTATACAGAAATGTTTCTATTACCCAAATGTTTGCTCATGTTCCTTTGTAGTTGGCTTGCTTACCTTAACTATGCTCCAGAACCACTAATTTGCTGTCTGTTTTGTTATTAAATTTCATAAAAATGGTAGTTTTGCCAAAGGGTTTGAAATTGTGTCTGAACCTTCTCTGGATCAGCCATCTGTTTGCAGGAAAAATGAAAAGCAGAAGAACACACTGAATTGCATCAAGACTGTCCAAGTAGTAAAATCCAGACCGTGGGACTCTATAGGTCACAAGTTCTGGGCCCTTCACAGACATAAACAAACGCACTTTATAAAATGGGCCCCCAGATTCGTAGTCATTTGTTAGACTTCTTTCTCTTAGTATAATGTTTTTGAGATTCATCCATGATGTCACATGTACTAACAGATTGTCTGTTTTTATTGCTGAGTAGCTTCCATAGCACGAATGGTCTACAGTGTGTTTATTCACTCACCAGTTGACAGAGATTTGATGGTTTCCATTTTCTGACTTTTATGAAAGTATTGGTGTGGTCATTTGTGTTCAAGTCTTTGTGTGAATATCTGCTTTCATTTCCCTTGAGAAAATAATTAGTAGTGTTTCTAGGTCTGGTGGTAAATCTATGTCGGATTTTATATGACACTGTGAAACTGTGTTCCAAAATTACTACTCAATTTTATATTCCCATAGCAATTTATGAGTGTTACTGCTGCTCTATATCCTCTTCAACACTTGGTATTGTCAGTCTTTTTAACTTCAGCCATTCTAGTGAGTGAGTAATTGTATCTTATTGTCTTAATTTTTATTTTTCTGATGACTGAGGATATTACATCTATTTTCATGGGCGTATTTACTATTTGTGTGTCTTTAATAAAGTGTACACTCCCACTTTTTAACCCACTTTTAAAACTTGATTATCTCCTTTTTCTTAAATTGTAGTAGTTTTTTTAATAATCTCAATGCAAGCCTTGTATCATATATATATATTTTTTCCCTCAGTCTATAGCTTGATTTTTCATTTTCATAACTATCTTTCAAAGTGAAAAAGTTTTCAATTTTGGTGGTTTATTTTTGTCATTTTTAAAGACTTTATGGCCCCTGCTTTTTATACCCTGCTTAAAAATCTTTTCCTAATCCAATACCTAGAAGTCATCTCTTTACTTCTAGAAGCTTAGGCAATTACATTTAAGTCTATTATCCATTCTAAGTTAATTTTCTATTTGGAATGAAGTAGGGGTCAATGTTTACTCTTTCTATATGGGTTGCTATTTGCTCCAACATTATTTGTGGAATAGACCATCTTCCCTTCATTGAATTATCTTAATGCCTTGCTAGGAAATCAAGTGATCATTTACATAGAAATTCTATTTCTTAATTGTTCAGTATGCCTCACCATTCTATATGTTTATTCTTATAGTAGCACTATCTTCTCTTGACAATTGAAGTTTATAGGAAGTCTTAAAATAAGAAAGTGTAAGTCCTTCAAGCTGTTTTTATTTTTTGAAATTGTTTGGTTAAGGGTGCCTCAGTGGCTCATTTGGTTAAGTGGTTGATTTTGGCTTAGGTCATGATCTCAGAGGCCTGGAATCAAACCCTGAATCTGGCTCCTTGCTCAGTGGAGAGTTTCCTTCTCCTTTTCCCTTTGCCCCTCCCCCACCGGTGCACTGTCCCTGTCTCTCGAATAAGTAAATAAAATCTTTAAAAAAAATTTAAACATGTAGATTGCTTTAGGTAGCATAGACCTGGTGATTCACAGACCTGTACCCCTGGGGATAAAAATATATGTTTATAAAAAATAAAAAAATTAATAAAAAAAATTTAAACAGAAATTGTTTGGTTATTCTACGTCTTTGCCTAACTTAGCATGAATTTGTCTGTTTCTTCAAAATACTGGCTAAGATGTTGTTTGCGATTGCATCAATCAATAGTTCAATCTGAGGTGAACTGCCATCTTAATCAATCCAATCTTCCCATTCATGACCATTATATATCTTCCATTTCTGTGGGCCATCTCTGATATTCCTTATCAGTGTTTTCTGCATTTCAGGGTACAGGTCTTATACATTTTAAAAAATTGCCCCTAAGTACTTTGTGATGCTTTTGTAAATACATTCTGTCAACACTTCATTTCACAATATTAGGTGGGTACTTACTATACGCTGTGGACTGCTCCAAGCTCTAAAGGTGGTTCTTGAAAGGCAGTCAGAAAATCTTAAAACAAGTTTCATATGCGTGACCTGTGAAAATCTTCAAAATAAATCTACTTCAAACAAAGTTATGCACGTGCGCTCGCGCGCGCACACACACACACACACACACACATACACGGTGAGCTCCCAGGTGAACCGGGTGGCAAGATGTCTTGGAGAAGATAACTCTACATTTGTCATTTGTATTTGGAATCTCTTCTTTATTTGGGAAGGATTAGAGACTTATAAAATGAGTTTTTACTTAATTAAATGTTGCCTTAAAAATGTAATTTTTGATTTGTTAGTACATAAAAATAGAGTTGAACTCTTGATACTGATCTTGTATCCTGATGCCCTACTAACATTACTGATTGGTTCTAATAGCTTCTTTGTGGATTCCTTTGGACTGTCTATATACATAACCATGTAATTAAGTAAAGACAGTTTTACTCTTTACTTTCTGTATGCCTTTTATTTAGTTTTTCTGCTTTGTTGTACAGTCTAGGATCTCTAGTACAAGGTTAAATAGAAGCAGTGAGAATGAACATTAAGTTTAATCCTAATTTTATGCAGAAAGCATTATTTCACCATTGAGAATGATCTTAGTTGCAGATTTTTCATAGATGTCCTTAATTTCATTGAGGAAATTTCCTGCTTAGTTGAGAACTTTTAGCATAAATAAGTGTTGGATTTTGTTAGGTGTTTTTCCTAGATCTATTTAAAATAATATTTGGTTTCCTTTTTTATCTTTTTCATATTCTGAATTATCTCATTGGTTTTCAGATGTTTCAAATAAGTCACTTTATTTCCAGAAATAGTAACACACGGGTATGATACATTATCACTTTTATTTTTTTGGATTCTACTTGTAAAGTTTGTTGAGTGTTTTTGTTTTTATGTTCATGCAGGATATTGAACTGTAGCTTGCTTTCTTGTGATGTCTTTGACTTCTGTTTCAGGGCAATACTGATGCCATTGGCAGGTTGAAATGTCTTTCCATCTCCTCATTTTAATGACAGAGTTTGTATGGAATTTGTATTATTTCATTGATACCTACATTATTGAATTAAATCAGTGAAGCCATCTGGGCCTGTATTTTTCCTTCTGGAAAGAGTTTCATTGTGAATTACATTTCTTTAATTAGGTTCAGGCCATTAGAATTTTCTATTTCTCCTTGCATCGATTTTGATAATTTTTATATTTCAAGAAATATGTCCATTTCATCTAGGTTGTCAAATGTATGGGCATGATATTATCCACAATATTTTTTGTTATTTTAATATTTCTAGCATCTGTAGTGTTAAAACACATTCATACATGATATTGACAATTTTTATCTTCCCTCTTTTCTCTTTAGGAAGAAATAAAAATAATATTATTTTGCATTTATTCAAATATTTACCATTTTCAATACTCTTTGTTCCTTTTTAATGATTCATGTTTCTATTAGGTGTCATTTCCCTTCAGTCTAAAGAAATTCCTTGAGCTTATCATGGTGTAGATCTTCTGGCAATGAATTCTCTTTTTTCTTTAAACTGAAAATTTCTTCATATCAATTTCATTCCTTAAGGATATTTACTCTGGATATAGAACACTGAATTCATCTTTTCTGGGAACACTTAAGATTTTATTTGTTTGAAAGAAAGAGAGAAGGAGAGAGAGAACAAGCAGAGGGAGAGGGAGAAGGAGAAACAGGCTCCTCTCTGAGCAGGGGACCCAATGTGGGGTTCCATCCCAGGACCCTGGGATCACAATGTGAGCTGAAGGTAGATGCCTAACCAACTGAGCTACCCAGGCACCCCTTTAAACATTTTTTTACTCTTCCTGTAAGTTTTTGTCCTTTTACATTATGGAAGAACACCTCAAGAATATCTTTCACATCACTTATTCAAATTTCCATAGTGCTGTTTACATGATTTACCAACCACAATATAGATTTTACTTCTCCTAAACCATTTTAAATTTCCTTTTCTTTTATTCCATTATTCATTTTTCTTCCATTTTCTTTTATTTTTAAAAACCTCAGCTTTTTTCATATGGTGTTTTAAAATGTTAAGAATATCAAACCATTTTCTGAAATGTGTTTTGAGTTATTACTCAGAGAAGATTTGTAGTGATTTTTTTAATGTTTAGATTTTATTTATTTATTTATTTATTTATTTATTTATTTATTTATTTTAGAGAGCACAAACCAGGGGAAGAAGAGAGATAAGTGGACTCTATGCTCAGTGCACAGCCTGACAGGGGACTCGATCCAAGGACCCTGAGATCATGACCTGAACTGAAATTAAGAGTCAGACACTTAATCGACTGAACCACTCCAGTGCTGCTGGAGTGACATTATTTGAATCTTGGGGATAAGCTGACTATATTTAATAATGCATTTTTATTTGTTTCATTCTGTTTTATATACATACTATTATGTATGTGATATATGCATTTATGTATGTGTATATATGTATGAATGTACATATATATGCATATATAATGAGATGAATATCACTTACACTTAAAATCTATCAAGATTACATCAAGAGATATGATGTGATGTGGTGTATGATTTGAACAAAATAGTGGGCAAAATCTTTTCTCATATATGCATCTGAGAAGTAGGTTGATGAGTTAGTTCCTGGTAGAATTCCCAGTTCCTAAAAAACTATCATATGTTTCATCTTTGTTTGACAGATATAGGATATTTTTCTCCTATGAGTGATTTTCTAAATTACTGACTAGATAAATCGCATGAAAACTCCAACTCTCAAAATAAATTATTCCTTACTCTGTATTTACTGCTTCATCAGTTCATGGTTTGCAGGGTCAATATGTTTAATGATACATGTTTTCCTGTCTCCAGTCTGTAAAACTTAGGAATCCACCTACCTTTTCCACTTGTGTCTTAGAGAACTCATTTTTGGAGAATTAAAAATTTCCTTAAAAACCCTCAGAGACCCTGGAAAACAGAACTGTCCCAAGACTGACAAGTGAAATAAAATCTTGTGATTCTCTGGATCCTCTGCTTAAGTTGGGCAATTGGCTATATCCTTCACAGCCATAGTGATGAAGGTTTTAACTATTTGACATCTTTGTAGTTAGGAAAGCAGATGAATGGATGCATTTAATGTAGATGAGACACATGATACTAACCACATGCCAAGTATCCAGATCCATAATATGTGAGTTTTAATAGGAAATGAAAAGATTTTATTCCAACCAAAAAAAAAAAAATTAAAATACCATGATATACTCTGTAATTAGAATATTACTAAGACTTATACTACCTCTAGTAGTCAATTAATTTTCTGTTCTAACAGAAATACTATCATGTATTTGTGACTTACAGCAAAATACCAAACAGAAGAGAATATCCATTTAATGCCTTTCATATACTCCTTTAAAAATACTGAAACTATAAAACCGAAAGTTTTTTTTTTTTCTGTAATAAGATTACACATGAACAAATTTGGTCTTCTTTTTGAAAGTGTTTATTTTGTTTTTGAGAAATTCTTAGAGTAGTTTTTTTTTTTTTTTTTTAAGATTTATTTATTTGACAGAGAGAAATCACAAGTAGACAGAGAGAGAGAGAGAGGGAAGCAGGCTCCCTGCTGAGCAGAGAGCCCGACGCGGGACTCGATCCCAGAACCGTGAGATCATGACCTGAGCCGAAGGCAGCGGCTTAATCCACTGAGCCACCCAGGCGCCCTTTAGAGTAGTTTTGATTAAGAAAATGAGCAAGCGAAGAGAAATCTGAAGGAGAGCATAGTAACATTTTAGGATACTTTCAGGATTAAATTCAGTATTTTTACAACTATATAATCTGTCCTGTGTCCTTAGAGGAAGATG
The DNA here is from genome assembly GCF_022355385.1 of Mustela nigripes. Classification (NCBI taxonomy): domain Eukaryota; kingdom Metazoa; phylum Chordata; class Mammalia; order Carnivora; family Mustelidae; genus Mustela; species Mustela nigripes. Next base: position 147,428,717 of record NC_081560.1, on the reverse strand, counting down.
GGAACAGAGAATGTCCAAAGTAGTTTTCCAAGCAACCATTTTCTCATATAATCCACAACATTGATTCCACATATCCATTAAAATGAAAAATAGCTATTTTGGCAAAACTACCATGAATTCAATAGAAACCAGCAATCTCTCATCATTTGTCACTCATAATAATTTATTGTTACCTCTTTTTTAAAAAATAACATTGGCTGGGGTGCCTGGGTGGCTCAGTGGGTTAAAGCCTCTACCTTCGGCTCAGTTCATGATCCCAGGGTCCTGGGATCGAGCCCCACATCAGCTCTCTGCTCAGCAGAAAGCCTGCTTCCCTTGCTCTCTCTCTGCCTGCCTCTCTGCCCACCTCCGATCTCTGTCAAATAAATAAATAAAATCTTTAAAAAAAATAAATAACATTGGCTGATATTTTTTATTTCTTTATTTTACTTTTATTTTTTATTTGACAGACACAGATCACAAGTAGCCAGAGAAGCAGGCAGAGAGAGAGGAGGAAGCAGGCTCCCCACTGAGCAGGGAGCCAGATGCAGGGCTTGATCCCAGTACCCTGGAATCATGACCCAAGCCGAAGGCAGAAACTTTAACCTACTGAGCCACCCAGGTGCCCCCATTGGCCAATATTTTTAAAAATCTACAATTTCAGACATTTTCTGCTAGTCAATTTCTGAAAACATATTAACAGTCAAATGCTTCATTTCCACTGTCTGAAGTGAAAACAGAGACCAAGGATTATGCATACTTATTTTTTGGAAAGCTTGCCTTAAGTTAGCAAACATCACTTCAGTTTACTGTATTAGCCTATAGTAATCACAAGAACATACCCAGGAAGTTGGGAAATGCAGTTCCTATCTAGAAAACTGCCTTCCAGCAATAACACAATCTGGAAGACTTGCATAGTTTTTTAAAAAATTACATAATTTTACTATTTTCTTTGGTAACAATTTTGTGTATACCTTTATGTAGTACATACTACTATTCTAAGTACCAGGGAGAGTAACCACTCCCTTGTATGAATTATTTCACACAGTTAATGTCAATTTGTCTTTAAACAGCTTATACAGATATAATATATACAGATATATATTATAATAATATATAATATAGTTAACCAACTTAAAGGTGTTTGCAATTAAATGCTTTTTTAGTATATTCATTGAGACATGAATCATCACAAAAATATAACAATTTGGCTAGCCCATTTTGGAAACTCCATGCCCATTATTAGTTACTGCCAGTTCTTCCTGCTCCCCCAGCCCTAGGCAACTACTAACCTACTTTCTCTATCTCTAGATTTTTCTGTTCTTGCAATGTTACATTAATGAAATCTTATAATGTGAGATATTTTGTTACTGGATTTTTTCATTAAACCTGACACTTTCAGGGTATATCCTTATTGTAACATACTACTACTCTGCTTTTATTGTCAGGTAATATTCTGTTATGTGGATTTACTAGATTTTCTTCATGCAGTCATCAGTTGATGGACATTTGATTTGTTGCCACTATTGTGCTACTGTGAATTAGGCTTCCAAGAACATTTGTGTTCAAGTTTTTGTGTGACTGTATGTTTCTATTTTGCTTAGGTCTGTATCTAGGAGTGGAAAGACTGGGTCGTATGGTAACTCTATGTTTAATAATTTGAGGAACTGCCAAATTCATTTTATATCCCTATCAACAATATATGAGACTTCTGACCTTCCCACATCTCTGCCAACACGTGCTATTCTCAAAGCTTTTAATTATAGTTATTTTGCTGTTTGTGAAATAGTATTTTATTATAGTTTTGATTTGCATTTACCTAATGACTAATGATGTTGCACAGCTTATCATGTTCTAATTAATGATTTGTATGTAATCTTTGGAGATAGCTATTCAGAACTTATGCGCATTTAAAAATGTAGTTGTTTATGCCTTTATTATTGAGTTGTTAAAATTATCTGACTCCTATTAGATATACCTTGTAAATATTTTCTCCCACTTCATGAGTTGTCTTTCATATCCTTCATGGTATACTTTGAAGCACAAAAGTTTTTACATTTAATAAATCCAAAGTATTTCTTTTTCATTTTGTCACTTATACTTCTGATGTCCTTAAAAAAAAAGAAAAGAAAAGAAAAGAAAGAAAATTGCTGTCTCCTCAAAGTCCCAAGATTTCACTGCTAGAATTTTTTTTTCACTGCTAGAATTTTTTTCTACAGTTTTTAAAATTTTACTCTTAAACTTGTTTATGGTCTATTTTCTGGTTTCCTTGGTAGGGTAATGATGTGAGGAAAGAGCACAAATTAACTCTTCTGCATGTAGATCTAGAGTTGTCTCAATGCCATTTGGGGGGCGGGGGTGCAGGGAATGCTTTTCTGATTGAATTGTCTTGATGCTCTTGTTGAAATACAACTTACCAGAGATGGATGAATTTATTTCCGAACTTTTAATTCTTTTCAGTTGACTGCTATGTCTACCATTAGGCCAATACCACACTATCATGATTACTGTAGTTTTGTGGTAAATGTTGATATTAAGAAATGTGAGTCCTTCAACTTGATATTTTCAAGAATGTTGTGTTTTGTTTCAAATCATCCCTAGGAATTTCTCTTGTTATTTTTGACCCATTTGAGATTTATAGGGATATAGTTCAATTTCTACAGATGTGTGAATTTTCCAAATTTCCTTGTTACTGATTACTCATTTAACTGTGGTCAGAATGAGTTTAATCTTTTTAAATTTATATCTTTATTTATATCATCTATATCTTTGTTAATCTTTTTTCTCACTGTTCTATCCATTATTAAATGTGTGGAAATAAAGGCTCCAACTGTTATTGTTGACATTGCTATTTCTGCTTTAAAAATTTTGACAGTCTTTTCTCATGTACATTAGGGCTCCAATAGGCATGTATCTGCTTATAATTGTATGTTTTCTTGATAGATTGATACTTTTATCATTCCAAAATCTTCTTCTTTATCTCTAGGTATTTTTTTTATATAATTTTTTATTTTTTATAAACATATATTTTTATCCCCAGGGGTACAGGTCTGTGAATCAACAGGTTTACACACTTCACAGCACTCACCAAAGCACATACCCTCCCCAATGTCCATAATCCCACCCCCTTCTCCCAAACCCACTCCCCCCAGCAACCCTCAGTTTGTTTTGTGAGATTAAGAGTCACTTATGGTTTGTCTCCCTCCCAATCCCATTTTCTTTCATTTATTCTTCTTCTAGGTATTTTTTTTTTTTATGTGTGTGTGTTAAAATATATATTTTTTTCTGTTATTTGTATAGCTGCTTCAGCTCTTTTAAAGTTGATGTTTGCATGGTATATCTCCTATCCTTTTATTTTCAACCCACATGTATTTTTGAAAATGAAATGTTTCTCCTTTAGACGCATTTAGTTGAATATTTTAAAAAAACTAGTTTGATAATATCTTTCTTTTGACTGTATTGTTTAACTCATTGCATTTACTGTTATTATTGATATTGTTGAGTAGATATCTCTTCTTTGTTACTTTCATGTCTCATGTCTCTTTCTCCTTTACTACCTTCTCTTACACTAAATGAAGCTTTTCTAGTGTAAGATTTAATAACTTCACTTGAATGATTTTAATCTTTAAAAAGGTTTTTATAGTTTTTCTGGAGATTACATATTAATATTAATCTATTAGAACCTATTTCAGATTTATACTAATTAATTCCACCGGAATATAGAAATTTTACTTGTATTTGTCTATTCCTTTCTTTCCTTTCATTTTTTGTCTTTGCTGTTGTTACAACTATTATACCTATCTATGTTACAAATTAACAATGTGATTCTCATAATTTTTTTTTTTGTGGTTCTTGTTAATGAAAGGGAGAGAAGAAAATAGAAATAGTATATGCTTATAGAGTTTATTAAGCTCACTATTTGCCATTTCTGGTTCATTTCTTCCTCTGGATTTAGATTACTATCTAATGATTTTTCTTTACTGCTGGACAGCTGTTTCCCAGTTGCCTTCTCTGCTGTTAATTTTAAACATGTACACGTCTGTATGTTTTATTCCTAACTGTATAGTTATACACACATTATTTTATGCTATTGCCTTTTTAATTAGTTAAGAGAAGAAAGAAGAGATATGTTATTGTCTATAAAGTTACCTTATTGGTACTCTTATATTTTTATACAGATTCAAATTACTGTCTGCTGTCCCTTGCTTTCAGCCTGAAAAACTGCCTTTAGTATTTTTGCAAAGTAGTTCTACTTGTAACAAATTCTCTGTTTTTTACTTATCTGGAAATGTCCTTATTATATCTTTACTCTGGAAAGAAAGTCTTATTGGATATAAGATTCTTGGTTGATAGGGTTTTTTCCAACCTTTGAATATTTTAGCCCACTGCCTTCTGGCCTAGATTGTTTCTGATGTGGTGTAAGCTGTTAGTCTCATTCAGGTTCTCTTGTACATGATGAATCATTTTTCTTTGTTGCATTCAAAGGGTTTTTTTTTTTCTTTCAGTATTTGGACTATGACATGTCTGGCTGTAGATCTCTATGCATTTATCCTACATGGAACTCACTGAGGTTTTTGAATATGTGGACAAATAGTTTAATCAAACGAGAATTTTAGCCCCTATTTTTTAAAATATATTTTTTTCCTGATCATTGGTCTCATCTACTTCTGGTGTTTCCATTATACATATCTTTTTTTTTAAATTTGATTAATTTATCAGACAAACATCACAAGTAGAGAGGCAGGCAGAGAGAGAGGGAGGAAGCAGGCTCCTTGCTGAGCAGAGAGTCCAACTTGGGGCTTGATCCCAGGACCCTGAGACCATGACCCTAGTTGAAGGCAGAGGCCCCAACACACTGAGCCACCCAGGTGCCCCATACATATCTTTAAGGGCTTTATGTCCTATATAGTTCTCAGTATCTATTCATTTATCTTCGTTCTTTTTTTTCTGATTGCATAACTTCTATTGATCTGTCTTTAGATGTTCTGATTATTTCTGCCAGCTCAAACCTTCTGTTGAGTCCCTTAGTGAATTTTTCATTTTCAATTATGTACTTTTCAACCACAGTATTTCCATTTGGTTATATTTCATAATTTTTGTATACTTATTAATATTACCTATTTGATGAACTATGTATCATGCTTTTCTTTAAGTCTTTGAAAGGGGCTCCTTTAGTTCTTTTAAATATTTATAATATATACTTTGAACTCATTGTCTGCTAAGTCCAACATTTGGGCTTCTCAGAGGCTAGCTTTATCTCCCGATTTTTTTCCTGTGTAGGGTCATATGTTAATGTTTCTTTGGATGCAATATCTTTTTTTGTTAAAAATTATACATTTTTGATAATACTTTTTTTAAAAAATTTTATTTATTTGACAGAGATCACAAGCAGGCAGAGCAGCAGGCAGAGAGAGAGGAGGAAGAAGGCTCCCTGCAGAGCAGAGAGACCGATATTGGGCTTGATCCCAGGACTCTGGGATCATGACCTGAACCGAAGACAGAGGCTTAGCCCACTGAGCCACTGAGCACCCCGATAATACATTTTAATAACTAAATAACTAAAGATACTGATTCTCCTTTGTGATTTTGTTGTTGTTTACCCTGAATTGTCTAGCCTCTAATGTCACTCTTCAAAGAGCATATCCTACAGTGTGTGCTCAGTCTCCCAGAGTGCCTGAGTTAGTCTATCTCTATTGCTATTACACCCAGATGTTAGCCTCCACTCTCTATTGTTTTCAGCAATGATCTTGAGCATAAATTGTCCCTTACCATGATCTGATTAAAGTAGATTCCTTTTTCAGGGTTAGAATATTATCAATGTTAAGACTCAATATTGAGAAAATGACTGAGAAAGTCATTTTCAAAACCTACAATGCACAGGATAGGTCCACGGAACAAAGAATTATTCTTCCTAAAAACCAACAGTACAGAGATTGAGAAAACCTCATAAAGTTTTATAGTTTTAGGGTTTGTATTTATGTCTATGATCCCTTTTGAACTATATTTGTATACGATTGATAAGTGATGAGGTTTATTAATTGATTGATTTTTTTGTTTGTTTATGAATGTCAAGTTGTTTCAGCATCATTTGTTGAAAGACCATTCTTTCCCCATTGTATTGATATTGCTACCTTGACAAAAGTTAATTCACCATATTTGTGTGATTTTATTTGGGAATTTTCTTCTGTCTTATCATTTCATCTCCAATACAACACAATCTTGATTTACTGTTCACTTGTATTTTCTTGAAACCAGGCAGTGTTAGTCTGCTCCTCTACACAGGAAACATACCAGGAATGTAAAGAAGTACCAGGAGAAGTGCTTAAGGATATTTTTCAGCTGTTGGGATGACATTGTGTTTAGTGTTAGCAGACAGTACAAATCAGCTCAATAGGAAGGAGATGGCCTTGAGGATTGGGCCAAAGATTCAGGTTGAAATGACTGCACATTTATTTATCCAGCTTGATTCTCTGTTCATATGCTTTAGGCAACCTTGCTGGAGTGGCTTACACTAAGATTAGAGGTTAAGAGAAGTTTTTAGTATTCAAGGAACTAGATCACTTTTTTATATACTTTGAATTTCTATGAGAAGCAAGAATGATCATAATGATATTAATATTTTGCATTGTTTATGGTAGTGACATTTCATTTATAGATTTCTTTCAATTGTATTTTCACACCTTTTTGCAACAAAAATATTGACAAGATAGAAATTATTTTCCCTGTATTAGGATAATGAAGTTAATAGTAAATCATTTAGCAAAGATATATGTAGAGATTGACACTTTTAGCATTTCAGAGTTTCCATGGATTGATAAATAAAACACTAGCCACTTTAGTAAGAAATGAGTTATAAGAAACATTTAATATTATCAAAATGAACACTTGCTTAAGAGTCAACTAAAAGAGGACCCTGTTAAGGGATCCAAACACTATGTTGATATAAACAACAAGTTGATGAAAGTGGGCAGCATTGTATATGGGAAGATAATTAGAGTTAATGAGATGAAATTGGGTGGGAATTATGGAGGAGGTCAAAGTTAACTGAACTCTGGAGTTAGAAACAATTAAGCAATAGAGCCAACTTTTCTGTTGAGTTTTGGGAAAACATGTCTTATATGTGAGAGTATTTAATTTATCAGACTAATTTCCAAGAGCTGCTTGATGGATGATCCCAGAAAAATGTTGTTTCTCAAGAAGTATAGCCAGCAGCAGAATAATGCATATGCATATAGTCTCATTTAGGCAAATTTTAAAAATTGTTCTAAATACCTACTATGTGCTGCAGATTGTCTAAGTTGAAGGATGATGATATTTTGTTTTTCCATTCAATTTAGTCCCTTTAAATTTGGTAATGATAGTAAAATTTTATATTATGTATAATTTATATACAAATTAACATTTCCTTCTCTGTGTATTTTTGTAAAATGCCATGGTGATACATTAAAATATTTTCTTAAAATAATCTATGACTCAGGGGCACCTGGGTGGCTGAGTGGGTTAAGCCACTGCCTTCGGCTCAGGTCATGATCTCAGAGTCCTGGGATCAAGACCCGTATCGGGCTCTCTGCTCAGCAGGGAGCCTGCTTCCTCCTCTCTCTCTGCCTGCCTCTCTGCCTGCTTGTAATCTCTCTCTGTCAAATAAATAAATAAATAAATAAATAAATAAATAAATAAAATCTATGACTCATTAAAAAGATAGCAATAGAAATGATATGAACTTTACAAGCTGGTTTTTCAGTGCTAATCTAACAATTGAAGTTAATTTCTGAGTTTCAAAGTCATTTTGAGTTCAACATTGACCCAGTTTAATGTAACTTTTAAATTATGAAAAATCAAGTTTTGGTCAATTATAAAGAGTTCTCTAAGAGTAATTTTAGAAAAAAACACAATATATTTCTGTTTCATTGAAACATTAAATCATATTTTCATAAATAGTCTGCAGAACAAAACATCAACCAAAGGCAACATGATGTAGTAGAAGGATTTCACACAGGAATGGGTAGGGTCTGTCAGTACTTTTCCAGGGTATATTTGTCTCTCATGCATAGTGCAAGGTCTTGGAATAAGAATAAAGGTGGAAAAATTCAGTGTAGTAAAAATATTGTGTTATGGATAAATGTATATAATTTCTTTCTTTATTTACCATTTTCCCTTTATAATCTCTCGTTAATAAGGGGAAACAATATTGGGAATGTTTATTAAATGAATAATCTTTCCCTTTAGGGATAGAATTCAGAATATCTCTAAATGTAAGGTCAGTAGCTCTCTGTCCAAATGTGAGTTATCACACACCTCTCTGCACAATAATTGTTCCAGATTAGAATGCATGGCTGAACTATGCCCCAACAGGGCTGGCCATGGGGATGTTATAGGTTTGGCAGATATAGAGATGAGGGCAGACTTAAAGGAATGTTACCATTTATAAATTTCACAGGGATTTGTTTTAAAGTGGGGGAGGGGATCAACAATAGTTGAAGAGCCTGGAAAATTAATGCACTAGATTAATAGCCAGGAGAATGATATTCTTGCTGGGAGTGTAATCTGGTCCAAGGATGTGCTGGACAGTGAGCAGCACTGGGCACCTGGAGATCTGAGATCAAATGAGGTCTGGATGGTCAGGTGTTAATTCTGTTGATCCTTGTTAGATCTGAACAATCATTTTACATGAGTCCCAAGAATATAGGCTATACTGCTACTGTCTGCACAGTCTGGGACAAGAGACAGAGTACTGTGAGTACAGTGAGTGAGACACCACATTACCCCCTCTCTCTGATCCGTGGTTTCTTAACATCAAAATAATGTCAGTAATAACCACTGGACCTCCCCCACAGGGCAAGGACCTGCTAGAATGGGGTAAGGATCTGCATTTTTTATGGCAGATTCATTGGATGAGAGGAGCAGTTAATAGCTGAAAGGGAAATCTGAGTTATATTTTCCCACAGATCATAAGACTCCCTTCACTTGTCACCTCTTACATGGATCAACATCGAAGTCTCCAAGTTTAAAAAAGAAAATCCTCTTGTGGAGGAGAAAGACAGTTGATGCAAGTGCATGCAAATGCAGAATTCTGTGAGGCCTATGGAACATACATACCTGGAAAATGACATGAAGCATATTGACATTCTCTCCCACACACAAATAAGGGGGGGGGGATATCAATATTTTGTTCGTCCACAAAATTTGTCTTTGTGACATAGTTATCAACAGAATATATCTGAGCATAAATCATGGTAGACAGGGAAATTTATGTGTCCCTGTCCTAACCCATGTTAGAAATTATTTAACATCATATTCTATGTGATAGGCTTTTTTTGTTCTGTTTTCTTTTGCCTGTTCACAGTCCTTTGCTTTAACAATAGCCTCTTTCTTCTTGTGAAGTGGGAGCAATCTGATGGAGGAAGCAAATGCCATTCTCTGTGTCCATGGAATTGCTGGTACCAAACCATGGCTTCTTCATTTTCTGTCTGTCTAGATTAGGGACTGTAGGAGTTCATCTTACTTGAGTCAACAGGGACTCCTTTGTGGAGGTTTGGAGATCTGTTGGAAAGTTCACCATGGTTCTATGTTAACAAAAGCCAAATCAGAGAACAGCCACCATTATCAGAACAACAAAGAGAAAGCCCCTGTGGTTGCCTCTGACAACTGCTTGGGGGTTTGCCTCAGACTGCTGGGCTGTGGCTCTGAGGCTTCTCCAGAGTCAGACTGCCCTGTGTTCTGATTTGGGGCTGTTAGCAGAGAGGTAGACTCCTTTGTCAAGTGCAGGTATCATAAAGTTTCCTCACACCAACCACCCACATCTTATAGGTGAAAATTTCCATTGTGATTGCCAAGGTACGTGGGGAAAAAATGGTTACTCTAATACAAAGAGTTTAGTTCAGCAATATCGAAGTGCCTGGGGGATAGGGCCCATTTGTGTCTGGAGACAACAAGGAGAGCTGGCAGGGCTGATTAACTGAATCAGGAAATTGTGGTTATTTACTGCTTTCGGAGAGGCTTGTCGGTCATCCTCTCTGCAAACTAGCTGGAACAGAGAGACGGCTCAAGATCAGAAATAGAAAATTAGACACCAGCAAAATAGGTCACTTGGACTCTAAAACAGAAAGACACAGGAATCAGTTTCAGCAGGGAGGAGGAAGCTGTTAAAAGAAAAGCACTAATTACCCAATCCGAAGAACCCAAAACTGAATTTATTCCAACTTCTAGCTGCAGGAATTGAGAAACTTAATGGAAAAAAAATAAATAAATAAGGCAGGCACCTTAAAATAAAATGAAGTTCAGGGTTATTTGGAGTGAGGGAAGGTGAAATTTAGACATGTGCATGGTGGCAATTCTGTTTTTTATTTTAAATCTTCTAGTAGACAGCTGGATCACAGCCTACAAAAGAGAAAAAAATTTGTGGTTTTCTCCCAGTGTGGGTCATGTGATTTTTTTTTTTATTGTGTTAGTCACCATAAAATAATTTTTTTTATTTTAAATGTTAATTAAATATCAACAGCTGGAAGAATTGATGATAGCTTCAGGCTTACACACCTTCAAGGTAACCTGGACCAATTCTTGATTGTAATACTAGGTGAAGAAGACAAATTTTATCTTAAATAAACTTTGAATTGAATCTCACCTACAAAAACTAGCTAAGATATTTTATTCAACTGTTTGAGAGCATGGGTAAAGTGAAAAAGACTCTTGCAGGATTTTGATGAGTCCAATGGTCTTTCATGTGAGAAATTGTGGATTATTGGAAATGTATAGGTGTATTTCGTTGTTTTGCTTGTTTGGGGTCATTATAATGACTGGTTTACTTTTGGCATTTAGTGGGAAATCTCTAGATTTGCATGTATCCTGTGTGTTTGGGACCACCTTATACAATTAATTTTCCTGCTTCAAAGGCCCATAATTGCCTCCACTGAGAAATACTGGGAACTTTAAAAAAACTCAGAGTCCAAAGAAGTACCTCATTTGATCAGATCATAATAGAAGATTATGGCCCAAAGACTAAGACAAGAAATTATTGGGCCCAGAAAGTAAAACATCTTCTATATCTAGGGACACAGGTTTAAGGAAAAGAAAGGAACATCTAATGAACATCCGCTAGACATATATTGAATAATTTTTCCACCTTGAACAGTTCCATCTGTTCAACAACTTTATGAGAAAAGAAAGATAGTCCTCCTTTACAGTCAAGAAAACTGAAATCAGAAGAATATCTTGCTCAAGGACACAGAGCTAATAAATCTCTTTTTTTCTATTTGATATATATTAAACTTAGCTTCTCTAGCTATAGCTTGACATTATACAAAGCATCTTCATGATGTAATAGAGTTAAAAAGATTTTTACAAGTTGAAATGCGGTACCCTTGTTTCCAAATATTTTAATTGCAATACATTATTTAAAAATACACATTAAATGCATGTTTGACCGCAAACTTTTTATAATCTCAATACCACAAAATACTATACAGATATGGAAAAATCCAGTTCATATATAATACTTTGCTCCCCATTAACAGCTTTATTATGTGAAATGCACAGAGTAAATTAGGAATTCTAGCTTCTGAGTCCCAAATTGCCTCTGAAATTTTACTGTATTGCAACAAATTAAAATTGCTATCTATAATTGAAGTTTTGGTTGAAAATATCAGATGCGTAAATATTTTGGATAAAAGAAATATAAAACAAAGATTTGAATCATGTACAAAACAGAGACATCTTATCATACCTAGGGTGATGAAGGATAAGACCTAGGGGCAGAGTTCTAGGAACATCCCCATTCCATTTTCAACCAGAACAGCCCCACTTAACAAATTACATTTCTTGGTGAGTTGTATTGAAAGTAGAAATGGAGCCCAGAGCTAAGAACTTATCATTGGACTATATTTTCTCGACTATGTGAACTACCTTTGAATTAGAGCTGTATTTCCAATGGAAGTGTTATAAAAACATTTGAACACTTTATATTCCCACCAGGGGAGCTTGTTACCATGAAATTATTCTTTGTGATTCTATTTTCATGATAAACCGAAGTCTTTTTATTCTCCTTCTCAGTTAGTTTGTTCAAGTTGGTCTACACTGAATACTAAAAGAATGGTAGTTTTTATGCCAATCCTATAAACATAGTTACTGAAGAATTAGAAATGATTAGCCTCACAGCCATCTGAAAATGTACTGTTAAATAGTAAGAACTAATTTTGAGAGCTGGAAACTCTTGTGAACAGCCCATTACTGTAATTGGCTTTTGTGCAACAAATGGAATATGTTCCTCAGGGCTTTGTAGGGGAATGAAATAAATTGAATATAAACTAGATTACCATCCCTTAAAGTACTTTTAAGTACTTTGTGTAGTCTACTTCTTCAAAGATATTTGCCAACATTATGGCCTCGCCCACATGTCTCATTCATTTGTTGCTTTTCTTATTAGAAGCTAGTAAACAGATCACTGAAGAACATCAGAGAGCACTAATTTAAGTATCCACATTATTAGATTCAATTTCATGCTAAATATAACATTACATTCGCTTCTTTATCAGGATGAATGAAAGTCATTAATTTGTGTTAATATTACCTTCAGAATGACTCTCCAATCTTGCAGTTTTAATGCATTCTTATCTAGCTTTGCTGTTTCCACCTTTAATATGCTTCCATGTGTATTATCCCTTACATGTGAAAATTTGATACATGTACAATCTGATGATAGCATAGTGACATTATTAATCATCAGGCATGCAAATATCTTGGTGACCATACATTTTCACCTATCACCTGTTTAGAAATGCAGGAACAACGTTGTATTGATTTGATTGGTCATAATATCCTAGAAAAAGTCAAACACTATATAGGAATAGGGTAGACAGTACTCAAGCTCCTTTTTAGTTTTAAAAAGTAATTTTTTTAAAATTCTAGAAATGATTATCTTTTAGAATAAGGAAAATATTACCTTTTACTCAATCTCACATCTTACTCTGAGTTCTCAGAATGTTCAATTTGAGATTCAATTCATCACTGAACTTGTATCTGTGTCGTTAAGATCTAATACAGTCTGAATGAAGTCAGTATTTTTATAATAATTACTGCAGGAAAATTTTTAAACTTCAAGACCAACTTTACTCTATCACACATACTTATTTTATAGCACAAGTTATTAACAACAACCCAAAACTATACCAAGAAGAAAGGGGGGAATGAGACATAAAATATAAACTCCTGGAGGTGGTAGAATAGAGAACATCACTCAAGCAATTTTCAGTTATTTATATTATCCCCAAATGAGTGAGTTCCTTGTTATACCAGCAACTGTGTTTTCTGACTTGGAAATTGACAGCTGTGATCAGAGAAGTTTCCCTGAGCACTTATCACCTTCTTTCCTCAACACTGACCTATAACACAGGTATCCTTCCTGATATGCACACCTTTGCATTTCCCCCACTGAAGCAGAAAATATACATGGGATTATTCAGGACACTTTCTACTGCAACTTTGTCTTTTCCTGTAATGAAAAATCTCTTCTCATATCATTATAGGTAGATCTTTTTCATCCTTTGATATTTCAGTATAATAACCCAGTAGCATGAGATTATTCCTTAGTTTACAGAGACATTCATTTTTGATAAATATTTGAGTGGTTTTCAGCTTTCCACAATTAAAAAAAAAAAACCCACTCTAGATATCCTAGTAAATATATCTTTATGTGCCTCTCAAAACGGACATTCCAGGATATGTGTTTAGAAGTGTATCTTAAGAGTTTTACCAGATTGTGGTGTGTGGACTAGTGGCACTGACATCATATTTGAGTTTCTGGAAATAAAATATTCCATGTCCCAGTCCAGACCTGTTGTTTCAGATTCTGCATTTGAGCAAGTAATTCAGTGATTCATATTCAATTTAAATAAGGGGGTGCCCAGGTGGCTCAGTGGGTTAAAGCCTCTGCCTTCGGCTGGGGTCATGATCCTAGGGTCCTGGGCTCTCTGCTCATCGGGGAGAAAAAAATAAATAAATAAAATATTTTAAAATATTTTATTTCTTTGACAGACAGAGATCACAAGTAGTCAGAGATGCAGGCAGAGAGAGAGAGAGAGAGAGAGGAGGAAGCAGGCTCCCCACTGAGCAGAGAGCCCGATGCGGGGCTCGATCCCAGGACCCTGAGGTCATGACCTGAACCGAAGGCAGAGGTCTAAGCCACTGAGCCACCCAGGCGTCCCTAACATAGATATTTTTAATATTTCTGAAAGCTAGTTTTTATTTTGTAAATTATCTGATTTTATGTTTTCCAAATGTTTATCCATCTCCAAACCCTTACTGAAAAATCAGTCCATTCTTGCATTGAAAAACCTTCTGGGGCATCTGCGTAGCTCAGCTGTTGAGCGTCTGCCTTTGGCTCAGGTCATGATCCCAAGATCCCGGGATGGAGCCCCACATTGGGCTCCCTGCTATGTGGGAGGCCTTCTCCCCCTCCCACTCTTCCTTTGTGTTCCCTCTCTTCCTGTTTCTCTGTCAATTAAATAAATGAATAAAATTTAAAAAAAAAAAAAGAAAGAATGACCTTCTGTGTTATATACTGAACCCATATTAGAAAGGGTCTATTTTCGAACTATCCATTCGGTTCCATTGATGTTTTCCTATTTCTGTTTTTATTTCCATAGTTGTGTAGTAATTTTCATATATGGAAAAATCTTTCCCATTGGATATGTTTAAATTTTTTTATTGACCAAGTTAAGCAATATTTTATTTCAGACATATTTTATAATTACATTATCTAGTTTTATAACATGGTCCTTTTGGGAAATCGGAATCACAATTAATATAACAATAGCTTTGGCAAGGATGGGTTACACTGTTTTTCTATACATAAGTACAGTAACACTGTTTTCTTAGTTATAAAACATAGTTTTGGAAATAGACATATCCATTTTATGTACCAAAAATACAAACGGATAAATATTTAAGTATAAACAAATAAAATCACCATACCCTCTTCATATACATACAAACTTTGTTAAAATCTGCTTTATGTTTTTGGAGTCTTCATTTTTTAGGATATTTATATATTTATTTATAAATTTATACAGGATCCATTTTTAGAATGAGAAGAAAATGCGGATAAATGAAACATATGATCTCATGTAACATAACCCCCTTGAGACCTCCATTTTAACACTGAAATGTGTGTAGCATTTTAGACTGATTTTTGTGTATAGATATGTTTTTTAAAAGGAGTAATAATAATAACAGTAAGCCCTAGCATTTATTATTATAAGGTATAATACAAATGCTAAGTATTAGCAAAGTTTTCTCATTTTAGGTTCACATCAACTTTTTTTTTTTTTTTTAAGATTTTATTTATTTATTTGACAGAGAGAGCAAGAGATCACAAGCAGGCAGAGAGAGGGGGGGAAGCAGGCTCCCTGCTTAGCAGAGAGCCCAATGTGGGGCTCAATCCCAGGACCCTGAGATCATGACCCAGCCGAAGGCAGAGGCTTAACCCTCTGAGCCACCCAGGCACTCCAGGTTCACATCAACTCTTAATGGAAAGTACTAATTTTATTATGCTTATGGATATATACATTTATCATATATATATATGTATATATATATCTCCATCCATACCTTCTATAAATCCTAAGAAAAGGATAATTATTCCAGTGAACAAAGGACATGGTTATGCAATTACTAGAGGAAGAAATACAAATTGATAAGAAAAATATGAAAATACATTCTACTTTAGCTAATGGCAAATAAAAACCACATAGAGGTTTAAGTATCCTTCATGTTCTTTTTCAAAAGAGGCAAAGTTTACTTATTTTATATTTTTATATAAGTATTATTTTTAAATGAAATATACATAAGAAAAGAACACAGATCACAAGTTTATGACCTTTAATTTTCACAAAGTGGAGACACACATAAATATCCAAAGAACTATATTACATACCACTCTGTATTCATCTTGCAATCAGTACTCTTAAGTTCTTTGTCCATTTTTCTATTATCTTATCTTTCTCTTATTGGCATGAGGACTTTTTATTTTATTTTCTTAAAGATTGTATTTATCAGAGAAAGAGAGCACGAGCAGGGCGGAAGCAGAGGGAGAAGCACAAACAGACACTACAATGACAGCAGCATCCTACAGAAGATCTCAAGACCCCCGAGATCATGACCTGAGTGAAAATCCAAGAGTCTGTGGCTTAACGGACTCAACCACGCAGGTGCCTCCATATTAAGGCTTTTCAGTAAATCAGGGATACACTTTGTACTTTAAATGTCTCTGCCTGCTCTGTGGCTCACTTTTTCATTCTTATCATGTGTTTGATGAACATAAGCTCTTACATTTGATAGAGTACAATTTATGATTTTGTCTTCATGGTTTGTACTTGGTGTCCTGAAAATGAAATGTATACTTACACAAAAATAATTTCCATATTTTCTTCTAAAAGCATTATTGTATTACTTTTCACACTTTGCTCTGCAATTCCATTGCAAATGGCTTATGTTTATGCTGTGAGATTGGGATAAAAAGTACTTTCTCTTTCTCAAATGGGTGGCCAGTTGGCAAAGCACCGGTTACTGAAAAACCAAACTTCATTTTATTTCAGTGTCAAGTAACTATATGTGTGTGTTTCCAGAATATTCTTTTCCATTGGTCTGTCTATTCTCCAATTCCATACTGTCTTCATTACTAGCTTTATAAACATCTTGATAGTAGTAGTGTAATGTAAATTCTCCACATCTTCTCCTTCAATTGAAGATATTATTTAAGCTCCTCTGAGATCTTGCCTTTTTCATGTGAATTTTGGAATTGTCAATTTTGACTTTAAAAAGTCTGCTGGGAATTTAATTATAAGTAAAGTTAAGAAGAATGAACACTTGAAGATACTTATTTTCCAATGATAAGAATAGTGCATTCCTCCATTTATTCATGGTCTATTGAACTTTTCTCAATTACATTTTATATGTTTTAGTGTTGATATCTGGCATAACTTTGTTAGATTTAATCTTAGACTTTCTGAGGATGTTTTAGAAAAGTGTAAAGTTTTATATTTCAGTTTTTAAATTTTCTGCCAAATAGATTCACTTTATTTTGTTTTATGTTGATATTATATTCAGGGCTCTTGTTACATTCATGTATTAATTTTATTAAGTTTTCTGTAGATTTTTTAATTTAATATGATAAAATCATGTTATCTTCTGTTCATGATAGTTTTATTCTTCCTTCTATTTCCTTTTATTTTCCAGTGCATCTTATTTATTTCTCTAGCTTCTTCTATGCTATGAAGCTACTATGCTTCTCCAGTATGGTGTTAAATAAACATAACTGAAACCCTTGCCTAATTCCTAGCATCAAGAAAATCTTCTAATATTGGCAATTTTTTTAAACTTTTTTTCAAGCTACATGATTCCCTGTAGGTAACAATGTGGATGACACAGATAGATGGAAAAGGAAACTGGTTTAGAAAGCAATTTTGCCATACTTCTCAAGATTTAAAAGTATAGTTTCAGACTTTGTGCATAGGTAGGCACTGCATTAATATTGATGATAAAAATCAATGGCAGTGGTTAATTAAATCTGCTCATGTTATGAATAATATACAACTATTAAAATAAGTGGATCCAGAACTCCTACAAGGGATTACTTAAATATATTGTTATCTTTATTTTTGAAAGAATACAATTTGGGAACTATTTCTGACAAAAATGAATAACAAATGTTCTCTTGGATTTCTTCTTTCTCTCTGACTCTATCTTTCCATCTCTGTCTGTCTCTCACACTTTCGCGTGTGCGCGTGCACACACACACACACCTCATTTTTGTTGGTCATAGCATTCAAGTTTCAGTGACAGTCCCCCTTAGTATGGGTATGATAAAGGAAAATGTTCTTCTGCCACTGATTTTGAGATACCCAAGATTTGACTGAGCCGCTCCACACATAAACTCAGCTACTACCACTCTCTGGGATGCCTGGGAGAAACTACATCTGCTAATGCTTGTGTGTGTCTCTTACATGCAGATCAATCTACATTGATTGGTACATTGACTGGAATTTTTATGTAATACTTTTCCAATTTTAGTTGGTCAGTGATATATCCGTATTTCTAAATCCAACCCCTGGCCTTGGAAATTTAGTATCATCATCTTTAGTCTTCTCACTAAATTTCAGTATCCTCACAGTTGGTCATTTTGTAATTTGTTTGGTTTTATTTTTCTTCCTCTTATCATTTGGAAACAGCTGATTCTTAATGTTATCACTCTACATAACAAGTCCCTGTAGTGAATTCTTATTTTCAGTTATGTTTTTTTCAACTCCAGAATTTCTCTTTTCCTCTTCTTTTTTTCCTCCTCCTCCTGCTCCTCCTCCTCCTCTTCTATTTCTATCACTTCATTGTTTTCTCTATGGTGCGACATCATTCTAACACTTTCCATTAATTCTTTAGACATCATTTTCTTCGGCTCTTTGAACATATTAAAATAGCTTTTATTGTCCATTTAACATCCATAGACTTGCAAGGCAGAAACTCAAGCCAACGGTTATTAAGACCATTTAAAATAGACTGTAGGGGTGTCACTGGGATATAGGAAAGCTCAGAGGACATGATCATTGTCTCAGAATATGTAAATGCTAGAAAAAAATAAATCAGATTTCTCTTAGTATCTTGAGAGGGTAGAGCCAGAAACATTGTACCAGAAACATCAGTAACAGGGTAAAGGGAAGGTAAAGTTTTATTATTATTTTTTATTATTTTAAGTAGGCTCACACCCACTGTGGGGTTTGAACTCATGACCCTGAGATTAAGAGTCTCAACCAACTAATCAGCCTGGCACCCTGAGAAGGTAAAGTCTTAAAACAAGTATTCTTAATTTGGGTTTAGACATAATTCTGGAGTATTTCTAGAATCTGATCATTGTGGTATAATTGGAAAGGTGTAATTTATATGAGAGAGACTTTATAGCATTTAAAACACTTCAAAATATTTAGTAACCATTGTTTAAAAAAAAAAGTATACCTCAGTGTTAAAAATTCATGAAAGCGCAGTCCGATGAGCAAGCGACTCTTGATCTCAGGGTTGTGGGTTTGAGCCCCACGTTGGGTGTAGAGATTGCTTAAAAATAAAATCTTTAGATAAATAAACTTTTAAAAAAATCACGAGAGAAAATTTAATTTAAAAAGAACCCGGGGCACCTGGGTGGCTCAGTGGGTTAAGCCTCTGCCTTTGGCTCAGGTCATGATCTCAGAGTCCTGGGGTCGAGTCCCACGTCAGGCTCTCTGCTCTGCAGGGAGCCTGCTTCCTCCTCTCTCTCTCTCTGCCTGCCTGTCTGCCTACTTGTGATCTCTGTCTGTCAAATAAATAAATAAAATCTTAAAAAAAAAAAAACATAACTTGAAAAAATTCTAACAGTGCTCAAGCTTTTTTTTTTTCCCCCTCTTTAAATACTTTACTGCCACCTTCATCTAATTATCTGAACCATCTGGATCCCCTTTTTAGTCAAGAAACAATTCCCATTTTTTTGTTCCCAAGCAATCATTTTTATTAAATACTAAGTGCCAGAAGAACACAGTTTGCAGCAGTTTGCAAATGAAATTCTCCTCTGCCATTTATTTTTAAAATTCCAGGAAAAACCTTATATAAGATTTAAAAATATGTTATTAAAAAATAGGTAATGATAAGTAACAGCTCCCATTTTTACTGCTTTTCTCATTTCTATCTCACCTCCAACGTTAAGAGGAGAGATCATAAAAACAGTTATAGTGAAGATTTGACTCAGGGGAGAGTGGGTTGTTCATAATTTCATGTCATGTAATGATACCAAAGGAGGTATTTATACTTGATAAGCATTTATAAACAAAGCCAGTATTCTGTTACAAAATATTTAGAAAAAGATAATCCCTTGGAAATTGTAACAAAAATGTACATTCCCAAATTTCAATTATTGTGAGAAATAGACTATGAGAGGGCAAAACAGACCACTTCAAGGACAAAGTTGACAGAAGGTATGAAATAATGTAGAGATCTAAGAGGAAAACTGACTGTTTTAAACTGGACATGATTCCTTCAGGAATGGATCTTGGCTTGAACTGGAGTTTGGGCTGTGGGTGGTGCTCCCAGAGAGTCTACCTTCTCTCCCAGGCTCCCAGGGAATACTGAGGGGTGACCAGCTGGGGTTGCTGTGAGCCTACTTCTTACAGCTGCTGAGCAGACAGGCAGGCATTGAGTCTCCAGAACAGCCAGGAGGGTGGCCAGATGGCATGAATGTCCCTGTGCAGGTGGGGACCCAGGAAACTGTATCCTTTTGTAGACCATACTGTGCTTTCTTCTGCTTTATACAAGTGATTCCATACCTTTCCTTTTCTTATTACCATGAAGAAAATGGCATTATATGTGGACCATTGATTTTTTTTTCAATGAAATCATCAGTCTGTTTTGATAACCACACAATCCGAAATTAGGATACAGTACGATCCCAATCAATATCCTAATCAATCTATTTGGAAACCTGAAAAGAAAGATCTCAATTCCATTTGAAGCAAAAATATAAATAAGAGATATGGCTTCTAGTGTGAAATGACATTTAGCTAGCTGACCATAGATATACATTTTATTCTAATATTTATGAAACACCGGAGAAAAATAAAAATAAAACAGTCCCCAAGAGTAAGACCTAACTGCTTGCCTAAAGCTGGTCAGACTATTGACTCTGCAAGTTGTGAAACTGAGCTGAGGATTGCAATTGTGTCATACTAGTTTTGTGTGGCAAAAAATGCTAAGTTGAAAAATGTAACAAAATAATTTGTTTTCCCTTCTCTGCCCTCATAAGGTATTTTATGCCCAGAAACTTAGGGTGATGTGGGAAACAGAGGCAGAAGAAAATCATTAAAATTCCTTACCTACTGATAAGCCCTTGAAACAGACAGAGTAGCTTTCCCCTGGGGACTTAACTGCCCTCACCTTGAGGTTTTACTAAGGACAATCCTAGCCTGACTGACCCCCACCCTGGCAGTTCCAACCAGGATCCTGTAAGTCTACTTTAACAATTCCTTTAGGAATCTCTAAACCTCCAAGACAGTGTCGAAAATCATTCCTAAGCATATGGCCCACTGATATACATCTAAAGGGTCTCATGAGAAGATTTTTATTACTGGTAATAAATAACCTTTCTCGCATCAATAGCTAGCCCCTCAAGGTCCTGGAGACCTTGCTTCCAAAAAGCCTTAGAGACTTACATCATCCCTAATCCCCTTTGTCCTGACCCACTGCCAAGTCCACCCCTACTCTGCCTTTAAAAACTCTGACTGTAATCTGGTTCGGGGTCCAAGTCCCTACTCCTCTGTATCAGGTATACTTGGGCCCAAGCTTAAGCTTGTTAAATAAACCCTCAAGTGATTGCATTGATGCTGGCTCCTTGGTGGTCTCTCAGACACAAAAACTTGGGTACAACAAGGGCTTGTACCTCCTAGAAAATGGTACAGTTCTTTCTTTACTTGCATGAGTGACCCAGCCTTAAAGGCTATCAAAACCTCGCCACCTACTCTCACCTCTGAATGAATAGGGTTTGGGTGTTTGTTTGTTTGTTTGTTTTTAAGATATATTTATTTATTTGAGAGAGAGCACACATGCATATGAGCTGGGGAGGAGGTAGAGGGACAGGGCATGAAATCTTCAGGCAGACTCCATGCTGAGTGCAGAGCCTGACGAAGGGCTCAAATCCAGGACCCTGGGATCATGACCTAAGCTGAAATCAAGAGTCAGATGCTTAACTGACTGAGCCACCCAGGCGCCGCTCTGACTGAACAGTTTTTGTATGAACAACTGAATATACAATAGTGATATCAACTAAGGTATGGTATATGAGGGAAAGGAAATTGGGTAGGAGAGGAGGGGAGAAAGGCAAAGATGATGAGATTGTTTGGGGATATATTGATTTTAAGGTATTTATATGGATTCAAAGATGGTACACAGTAAGATTTGTACACCTGTTTCTTGATTACAGGAAGGAGGCATGAAACCCACATTTTCTGCAACACTGTATTTCTACTCACATCAATCCACTATATATTTTTTAAGATTTTATTTATTTATTTGTCAGAGAGAGAGGAGTGAGAGTGAGCACAGGCAGACACAGTGGCAGGCAGAGGCAGAGGGAGAGGGAGAAGCAGGCTCCCTGCCAAGCAAGGAGCCCGATGTGGGACTCGATCCCAGGATGCTGGGATCATGACCTGAGCGGAAGCCAGCTGCTTAACCAACTGAGCCACCCAGGCATCCCAATCCACTATATTATTGATTCTATCCATGACTCTACTGAGATCCATTTTGTAGAGATTATCAATTAGTTCCTATTGATTAAATTCAATGACTGCTTCTCAAATTTTATCTTAATGCCTCTTTTGCATTTGAAAATGTTGAGGTATCCATCCTTTATGAAATACAAGATACTTTTGGCTTTCAGGATGTCTTGTTCTATATTAAGGCTTACTCTGTGTGTATAATGCATATATGTACATGTATGTATATATGTACATATATGTATATGTATCTATTTCCTTTCCAACCTCAATAGTAGTTATCCTTCCTGATAATTAAATTCAGAATTTTCTAAAATTATCCCCATATTGTCTTTTCCTTTCTAGATGGTTTCCCCAGCCTAATTTTATCCATCCTCATGTCCTTATCTAAGTTTTATAATCTGGTACTGTTCCAATCTTTATCTCCTTTAATTTAAACGAGATTTTCCCAGAGTCAGGAGCATTTTCCTTAATATTCTTATTCTTTTGATTGCAAAATCCCTTTGGTTTATCCTGTTTTAGGACTTGATATAACTTTGGTTAAATGTAGATAGAGTCCCTGTTTTTATCTTTCAGTTCCCAAATAATGAGATATCAGAAAAGTTTCCTGCTATTATTCCTTTTCTAGCAATGGGGCAGGTGAGACAAAATTCCTCCACAAACATATTGAAAACGTTGCAAGTGAATACATAGTCAGCTTAAATACATAGCTAAATTCCCAATAGAATGAAAAACTCCAGGGGTAAAAAGCCAAGAAGACAGAAAACCAGAGCAGTATAGTAACAGGCAACACATCTGGCAGTGTGGGGCTGGGGAGATTGTTGCCAATCTCACTAACAAAGGAGCTGGGATTCTAACAGTCTCATGTGGTCAGGAGAGACCTTTTATAAAGAGAAGAGTTGAAATCAAGCTTATCTATGAATGAATAAGAATGAAATCAATCTTATCATTACTAGCCAATTATGAAAAATGTAGATTGTTTGTGGTGGATATCACAATTGCTTGGGGTTTAGGGTAAACAGGGTAGAGAGGAAGGGAGCCTGTGGTATTCACAATGCACCATGTCTACTTTTCCATTTTGGATCAGAACATCTTGCATTTCTTCTCTGTGCTGTAGTAAGAGCTAACATTTCTTAAGTATTCACTGTGTCAGGTACTGTTCTAAGAACTACATGTGCACCAGACCATTGACATTTGCCTTAATGATCTGAGGAAGGCACCATTATTACTTCCACCTTATACATGATGAGTCAGAGGGGCACAAAATGAAGTCATTTGGCCAAAGCCATGCATGTAAGAAGATATAAATCAAGCATTCAAATCAGGGCAGTATGAGTCTGGATATTTTTTTTCTTCAATTTGTCATTATGAGATATTTTACTTAGAAAAGCTGAAGGAATCCTACAATGAACATCCATATACCCATACAGAGTTGTTTTGTATAATTCTGCTGAATAATTTGAAAATAAGTTTCAGCCATAATGACATTTCACCTCTGAATCTGAGAGTTTGCTCCTGCATGTACTGATGATGCCACAATCATATCTAAGAAAATTAAGGCTATATCACATAACCAATATTCTGTCCATATCCAAAATTTCCCAATTGCTTTTAAAAATATATTTTTATAGCTGTGTTTTTTCTTTTCAAGAGTCAATGAAGGTTTGCATATTATGTTGGATCCTGTCTCCTTAGACTTTTTTAAAAATAGAAACATTTCCCATCTTTTTTCTTCTTTTCTCACAGTATTGACTTTTAGAAGCAGCCATGGCAGTTGTTTTATTGAATTTCCCACATTCCGGATTTGTCTCATTTTCTCATGGAGTTGTGTAAATGGGTCTTCTATAAAGCCTGGGTTTTATCTATGTTACTTTTCCTCTCCTTTAAGCTCTGGGAATCGAGTCATTTACCAAGGAAACATTTGTTTTAAAAAAGGTGTTGCTTCTTTATCCTTAAATGGAACGGGTAACACCTTAAAATGTAAGATTGTCCTTGGTAACTGTCACAGTGACTGGCACCAGGGCCTGATTTTATTGAGTAGGTTAGGGATGCATTGGCCTCTTCTCCAGTGACCATCCTGGCAGCAGAGTTCTGATATGCATACTTAAAATAACATCAGAGTACCTACTGTTACACATGGTTGCATGTGTGAGCGTGGTTCAACCTGTAAGAGTCCCTTTCTATATGGGCGCACGTGGGCACGCGCGCGTGTGTGCGTGTGTGCATGTGCGTACATGTGCACACACTAATCAGCTCTTCACAAAATCCATATGTTATAGATATTATTATCCAGCTTAGAAATAAAAGTAGTTATATAGGTATTCAAAGCCATTATTTAAAGAGATTTGCCTAATTCTAAATCCTATAGTATTTCCACAATACAAAATAGGAAAGAGGTTTCAGCTTTCATGCCAATGTTCATTAACTACTAGTGGCTGAATAGAATACAGTCTTGAGGATTCTGAGGCCACACTTTATCCTGGTGAGAAAAGAGTATCATGGAAATTCCTCAGTGTCTGCTGTGAGCCCCAGGGAGGATAGGGGCTAACACATTTGAAAAATATTTGACACACCACCTGATCCACAATAAGCAAGGAAATTCTAGTGGGCCCCTATCTGGG
Organism: Mustela nigripes; assembly: GCF_022355385.1. NCBI lineage: Eukaryota > Metazoa > Chordata > Mammalia > Carnivora > Mustelidae > Mustela > Mustela nigripes. Next base: position 147,403,849 of record NC_081560.1, on the reverse strand, counting down.
GACACCATTTCTTTCTTTCTTCAAAGCCAGTCATGGTCCTCTAAGCTTTTATCATACAAAGTAACCGTGTGTTGAGGTACTGACTCTTGCAGGGCACATACACATTCGGGGGTGCTGGTGGTTGGGGGAAAGCAGCCCAGCTCATAATAGCTCCTTAACATAGACAAGAGACGGCTGTTTACACCTGACTAGAAATAAGTATATGTAAATGGTCCCATAACATGTCCTCTAACAGATTCTACAGAAGAGAGCAGTTAATATAAAGTCACTCCATGGGTCATTTAGATGAAATCCAAAATCTTGTTAAGTGAGAAGTGCTGATTAGATGCTTTCTGTTGAATTCTTCTTAGAAAGCTTCAGATTCATGGAAAGTGTGGAAAGAAAAGCAACTTTGTAGGTCGCCTTTCCAGGCTTCATTTACCCCACTGTACTGAAGGCACTATGACACGGTAGAGTCATTGCCTTGGAAACAAGTGGTAATTAGGAATGGAGGCAGATGATTTGATTGCATTATTAAGTCTGAGGTAATTAGAGACATAATTTTATTCCCTGTAATATGGTTATTAAGGTAGAAGTCACCAACAGAGCCAAGGGCGGAAGGATATATTTAATGCTGAAAATTTACTCTACATGCTCTTTCGAACTCGGTTGCTCTCTGCCATTTCCCAACCCAAAGCATTATTTCAGCCCTGAAAATACCATGAAAGCTTATACTCAGGTACCACTTCACATTTTTTAAAATAGTGTTCCACCAATGACCTAACCTGAACTCAGTACTCTAACCCAGTGGTCAGTGAAGCGTATCCCTTCCTGATACCACATTTCAAGTGGTACTTAGTGAAGTTACAATTGGGCCATTATTACTGAATTTGAGGAAATAGAACAGGGTTCTCTTCTGTTTTTTCTTCCACATTATGATGAGTATAGACATCAGTGTGAAAAATAACACATTATAAAGACATGTTGGGCAACCCAATGGCATGTATTAATATACAATCCAAAGGCTTTTGTCCTTTTCACTTGTTTCATACATCCACACTCATCCCCACAACCACAAAATAGAAGTACTCTCTCATTATGGTGGGTCCTAGGGACCCACACATATTTTATCTCATTAATGCCCCTATCAATCATCTACTAAACCCTTCCATTACCAAAATGACTTTGAAAACAAATAAATGTACTCTTTATATTTTAAGGATTTTTTGTCTCCAGTTAAAGGAGAAATTTTTAAACTATATGTAGAATCACTTGAGAAACTTGTAAAGACAACAGATTCCTAGAATCTGCCCCCAGAGAATGAGACTATGTTGGTCTTCATTTGGGACTCAAAAATATACATATTTTACAAGTACCGTGGAAAGATTTAATTCAAGTTATTTTCAGAACTGAGAAATACTGCAATTAGAGGGATAACAGAAATAGCATAATGGGAAAGTTACAAATGCCCTTAATCTTTCAAAGTCTTATAGCTAGTATCCTCCATCTATGTTCCTATCTCTTTCATAAGTTTCTTCCTTCCAACCATATTCCTAAGAGACCTCTTTAACCTCTGCAATCTGATACCACCTTAGGAAAGATCATAAGGATGTAGCTAGTGGCCACCATATTGGACAGAGCATCTCTAGAATCTCGGTATGCTCAGGACATACTGCAGCACTTTTATCCTTTACTGGATAACCCTCTCTGAGATGTTATAGCTCAAATGGGTACTTCAACACAAGCCAGAAGTTCATTTCTTCTATTACTGACTGATATTGGAGCATTAGTTCAGTATCTCCATCTGTAATATGATATTAGAAACTTTATTTGCCAGAGATTTTCAGAGGATCATTTGAGATAAGACGTTTTCTTTTTTAAATAGGCTTCATTTTTAAAGCAGTTTTAGGTTTAAAGAGAAATTGAGCAGGCAATACAGAGTTTCCATATACTCTTGCCCAGTTACCACCCTTCCTCAGTTTTCTCTATTAATAACTGTATCTCCATTGGTGTGGTACATTGGTCAAAACTAATGAACCAATAATAATACATTTTTACTAGCTGAAATGCATACTTTACATTAAATTTCATTTTTGTGTGTTGTATATTTCTTTTGATTTTGACAAATACACAAACACAATGTGACACACTCACTAGTACAGTATCTTACCTAAGTTTCACTGCCCTAAAAATCCTCTGTGTTCTGCCTTTTTATCCCTCTTCTCTACCTAACCCCTAGCAACCACTGATCTTTTTATTGTCTCTATAGTTTTGCCTTTTCCAGAATGTCTTATAATTAGAATTACATAACATGCAACCTTTTTAGGCTAACTTCTTTCATTTAGCAACAGACATTTAAGATTCTCTATGTCTCTTCATGGCTAGATAGCTCCTTTATTTTTATTGCTGAAAAATATTCTATTGTCTGCGTGTACCATAGTTTATGATTTCAGCTAATGAAAGACATCTTTGTTACTTCTTGACAGTTATGAAGAAAAGTACTATAAATATGCAAGTACAGGTTTTTGTGTACACGTAAGTTTTCAACTCATATGGGCAAAAATATCTCAGAGCATGTTTGCTAGATCATATAATAAACTTTGTAAAGATTGCCAAAATGTTGCATTCTCATTAGCAATGAATTGCAGTTTCAGTTGCTCCACACCCTTACCAACATTTGGTGTTGTCAGCGTTTTTAATTTAACCCCCTAACAGGTATATAGTAGTATCATGTAGTTTTAATTTGCAATTCCATAAAGGCATAGTATATGCTCTTTTTTTTTTTATCAGTGTATCTTCTTAGGTGAGGTATCTAGATCTTTTACCTATTTTTAATTGGGCTATTTATATTCTTATTTGTTGAGTTTGGAAAAGTTGTTTTTGTTTTTTTTTAATCAGATATGTATTTTGCAAATATTTTCTCCCACTCTTTGGCTTCTCTTTTGTGTCTCATAGGTGTGTCTTTCATAGAGCAGAATTTTTAAATTTTAATGAGATCCAACTTACAATTTTCTCTTTTATGGATCATGTTTTTGGTGTTGTATTAAAAAACTCATTGCTAAACACAAAGCTGCCTAGATATGCTCTTATGTTATTTTCTAGAAGTTTTGTGTATTAGGTCTGATTCTTTTGGAGTTAATTTTTGTAAATGCTGTAAGGTCTGTTTTTGCATATGGATATCCAGTTGTTTTAGTACCATTTGTTGAAAATATTTTCCTTTCCTCCATTGAATTGCCTTTGTTCCTTTGTCAAAGATCAGTTGACTTTATTTTTATGGGTTTATTTCTAGGCTCTATATTCTGTTCCATTGATCTACTTTCCTGTTCTTTCACCAGTATCACACTGTCTTGATTACTGTAGCTTTTTTAAAAAATTAAATTTATTTATTTTCAGCATAACAGTATTCATTATTTTTTCACCACACTCAGTGCTCCATGCAATCCATGCCCTCCATAATACCCACCACCTGGTACCCAACTTCCCACCCCCCCTGCCACTGAAAAACAATCTGAGGGGTTTGATTACTGTAGCTTTACAGGAAGTCTTGAAACCGAACAATGAATGTCAGTCCTCTAACTTGGTTCTTCTTCAGTATTGTATTGGCCATTCTTGGTCTTTTGACTTTCCATATAAAATTTAGAATTAGTTTGTCGATATCCACAAAATGATTTCATGGATTTTGATTAGGATTTTCTCACACTTTAGATCAAGTTGGAAAGAAATGACATTTTAACAGTATCGAGTCTTTCTGCCCCTGATCATGGAAGATCTCTCCATTTATTTAGATCTTCTCTGATTTATTTATTCAGAGTATTATTGTTTTCTTCATATAGATCTTGTACATATTTTGATAGACTTATACCCAAGTTTTCAATTTTTGGTAGTAATATAAATGGTATTAGGTTTCTAATTTTAAATTCCAATTGTTCATTGCTGGTACATAGAAAAACAATTGTCTTCTGTATATTAATATATATCCTAAAAATTACCACAACTACTGTATTACTATAATCATATATTAATTTCAGAAGTATTTTTTTCATGTAATCTGTGAAAAAGAAGATTTTATTTCTTACTTCCCAATCTGTATGCTCTTAATTGCCTTTTCTTATAGTATTAGTTAGAACTTTCGGTATGATATCAAATAGCACTGGGTGAGAGACTACATCCCTGCTTATTCCTGATCTTAGGGTTATAGCAACTACCTTCTCACAACTATATGTATTACCTATAGGTTTTTTGTAGATGTTATTCTTTTGAGGAACTCTTCTTCTATTCCTAGTTTGCTGAGAGTTTTTATCATGAGTGAGCTTTGGAATTTGCCAAATACTTTTTTGCATTTATCCATAGAATCATGTTTTCCTTTTCTTATTTAGCTTTTTGGTATGATGGATTGCATAAATTGATTTCCAAATGTTAGTTAAGGCATATTTAAAATGTAGCTTCACAGATCAGTGTGACATTTGAAGACCAGGAATTGTTATGTCCATTCCCTTGACCAAAAGAGTTATGGGATACAAGAAGTAATGGGAAGGATAGTTAGGAGGGAGAGAAACCCAGAGGAAAGTAAGCTGTTGCCCTTGTTGATTTCTGCTTCAGGAATGTTTTTTTTTTGCTGTATGCAGAACAAAGATAAGCTTGTTTTAAATACACCAACATAGTACTTTTAGTTATCTAATGTCCCTTGAGAAAGAGAAGAAAGTCTTCATGTTATCTTATTCAGTGTGTTAGACTTTTGTCCTCCTCTTATTCAGAATCAGAATTTCAAGACTAGTTACCGAATTTTAGAATTTTAGATTTTACAAACGAGTAAAACTTTTTCAACCAAAAATATTACCAATTGAGGTTTTTACCTTGAAGGTTTTAGGACAAATTAGGAAGGGCAACTAAGGATGCTAGGAGAAGAAATCACAACTTTTGCTCTACTACTTTAGAAAGGAGGGCCCCCAATGCTTAAATAGATCACCTTTATACTGTATCCTCCAAACTAGTGGTGCTTATGCAGGTCACATTCTAAAATTAAGAGAGATCTTGCCTAAGAAGTGACAATTTGGTTATGTATTATATCTGTGATCTCACAAACATGCTTTAAATTGTGCTTCGAACTATGAGATGTAAATGGGTAGGAAGTTAAGATCGCCATCCTCATAGAGTTGGTAGCCTATTTGAGGAGACAGAATTAAATGAGAACTATACAGGCAGGAGGCAAAATGCATACCTTTGAGGGTCAACCCAAGTATTACAGAAAATAAACATATTTTTAAAAGATTTTATTTATTTATTTGACAGACAGAGATCATAAGTAGGCAGAGAGAGAGGAGGAAGCAGGCTCCCCGCTGAGCAGAGAGCCGGATGCGATGCTCAATCCCAGGATTCTGGGATCATGACCTGAGCTAAAGGCAGAGGCTTTAACCCACTTAGCCACCCAGGCGCCCCCAGAAAATAAACATTTTAAGGAGTCAGGAGTGTGAAACCAGAGTAGGCTGAAGAAGACAAGGAAAAATGAGAAATGGGAATGTGATTTGGGCTTGATGGAAGCATAGATTTTTGGGTGGAAAATGTGGCCCAAAAACACAGGAAGAAGAAACAACAACAACTTAAAGATAGTGACTGTCCTATGCTTCTTGTAAAGCATCTCCCCTCCCATCTAGTAGTTTTATTCCTTCATTGCTCACAGATCTATGTCACTCTCTTCTTTTTTTCTTTTCTTTCTTTTTTTCTCTTTCTTATCTATCTATTTATTTATTTATTTTAAGGTGTTTTTTTTTTTGTTTTTTGGTTTTTTTTTTGTCAGAGAGAGAGGGAGAGAGAGCAAGCACAGGCAGACAGAATGTCAGGCAGAGGCAGAGGGAGAAGCAGGCTCCCCACTGAGCAAGGAGCCCAATGTGGGACTCGATCCCAGGACGCTGTAATCATGACCTGAGCCGAAGGCAGCTGCTTAACCAACTGAGCCACCTAGGTGTCCCTCTTCTTCTTCTTTTAAAGATTGTTTTCACTTACCAAGCTTCTGATTGCTGTTTCTCGTTTTTTCCTACATATTACCACCTAGCTCACCAGCTTCCTCTTAGCCCTAACCTTTATCCTCATTCTGGGTGATTTCAACTTACCTTTGCACAGTCATTCTGGAAACCTGGAACTTTGTTGCACATGGTCAACAATATCCTCTTCCTGCCCATCTCAGCCACCAATTCCATGATCACAATTTCTAAGCTATAATCTCATCCCACAAGCTCCTGCCTTCCGGCTTCCGTGCTGCAGTATCTTGCATCAAATTCCTCTTTAATTTCATAGCAACCCCTCCCTTAATGGCTCTGCTTTCCACAGGATGGCTCTCGGGTTCACTCACACAGTTTGTATCCCACGGCTCATCCTCACAATCATAGTCTTACAAGTCCTTGGTTAGCTTCCATCTTCCTTGTGCTTGTATTAGAGCAGCTTAACTTGGCTGAAGAGAAACAGAAAACAAAAGGGAATCCCAATCACCCAAAATTTATAATTATGATGGCCTTGGTACGTTTACAAAAATGTTGGGAAATGTTAAACCAGACCCTACTTAGGACAAGTTTGCCCCGTATACTATCTTATGCTATATAGATGCCCGTAGACCCTGGGTCTTAATATCTGAAGCTATAAATCCAACTAAAAAAACTGCTAAATGAGGAGCACCTGGGTGGCTCACGGGTTAAGCCTCTGACTTCGGCTCAGGTCATGATCTCAGGGTCCTGGGATGGAGCCCTTCATCAGGCTCTCTGCTCAGCAGGGAGCCTGCTTCCCCCTCTCTCTGCCTGCCTCTCTGCCTACTTGTGATCTCACTCTCTGTCAAATAAATCAATAAAATCTTAAAAAAAAAACCCTGCTAAATGAAATATGATCTTTCCATCAGTCTTGACAAATACCCCTTCATAATGACCTAGGAGGCCAGATTTCAACTGGACTTCTCAGAATTCTGTGGGAGCTAGCAAATGGAGAAATGAAGTCACTGGTTTGCCCCTTTCTCTTCTCAGTACCAGTTCTCTCTCGTGTTGACAAGGGTCTTGAGTATGTAGACAATGTAGTGAGCATGTCCATTTACCTTGCCCATAGCAATAGCCCCTCAGACCTTCCTAGGGCCTCAAGGTAAATGTGGTCATAGCCTGATCTCATCGCAGGTAGAAAGATATGGGGGAGAGGATCAAACAGGACGCTGAAGTAGTCTTAAGCCATTTGGACAGAGGATTCTGGGTAGCCGGGCTAGTTTAGAGAGTCAATGTTGGCTTTGGGTTGCACATCCCTTTAAAACCATGGCTAAGGAATGTGGTTGCCCAGAAAGGAGCCAAAGTGGGGGACTCCTAAAATATGAGGTACAGGGTCAAAGCCCTTTCTGCCAGGGCCTTTCTGCAGTATTGGCTCAGGAAAGCTCAAGGAAAAGCCTCATCATATAGGCACCATGAGCTGGGCTGGAGGGAAAGCCCCTGCCATTAAAAGATTACCGATTGTTAATACCATCTATTACAGTAACACAGCATGAAGCCTGATACTCAAACCCAGTTTTCATTAGAGAAGAGAGAAGATTTTAAAATTTTAAGATTCCCAGGAGCTTCTGCAAAAGATAGGGACACAAAAAGCCGTGTTTTGGGACCTCAGTTACACAGTACGAACAAAAGATAAGAGGGCCATTCATTATCAGATCTCTTCAACCTCTTCTACTCCATAGTGCCTCGTACGGTTTGGTAAGTGAGGGCTCCAGTCTATGCAGGGAAGCACTCAGAGGGAGAGATGGTGGCAGGGGGCCCGCTTAGCTGCAGACCAAGGTTGGTTCCCAGAGGGGAGTGATGGCAACTCCACCAAGACAAACTGTCAGAGTGCTTGGGAAACATTACCAGGGGCCTTCTGGACTATTTCGGGGCAGCTCTAGTTCTTGCAGGGATTTGGACACCCCAGAAAGCAAGTTACATGAGAGAGCAGAAGCCAGGATAGTTCTTAACTAGTCTTTAGGTTGTAGTGGAGAGACTCCACAGTCTAACAATTTGACACTAGAGGTTTTCATTTTGTTTTGGTCTGTTTTGACACCAGAAGTTCTTTTCCTTTTTTTTTTTTTTTTTTTCTTAAGATTTTATTTATTTGACAGACGGAGACCACAAGTAAGCAGAGGCAGGCAGAGAGACAAGGAAGCAGACTCCCCGTTGAGCAGAGAGCCCAATGTGGGACTCAATCCCAGGACCATGGGATCATGACCTGAGCCGAAGGTAGAGGCCTTAACACACTGAGCCACCCAGGTGCCCCAACACCAGAAGTTCTTAAGGATAACCATGTTTGAAAAAGGGCATAGTGAAGAAATAAAGTTGGCTGGAGGAATTGCCACTTAGAGTAACAATACCAGCCAAGTTTGCTCAGGAAAGAGGAGACTTGAACTAGCATTTTGTGATGTGTATTGTGTGCTAGGCATTTTACATATGAAGCTTAATTGTCTAAAGAATCCAGTGAGATAGGTATTATTCCAATAATACCCAAGGCTTAAACAGATCAAGAAGTAGCCCAAAGATACATGGTAGACAGAGATATAGTCCCTGAGCAATGCTAGTTTCCTCAGCTTTGCTGCTTTCTGTAATTATAGAAGTCCTTTCCCTAAGAAACTCTCCTGGCATCTTGGCAGTGAAGGTTATTTCATAAAGAAATTCTTGCATCCAGTGTAAATAGCAGCACTCTTTTGACCTTGGTTGTCTCATCTGTTTCATAGTTCCAGATATTAAATTACATTTCATTATGTACATGTCTGAAATAGTATTAGTTCTGGGGGGATATTAGAAGCTGCCATAGAAAGGGCCTTGTGTATTAAATTGGCATGTCAGTCTCTAAGAGAATATCATTTTCATGTGGGTCTTTAATAAATAATATTTGAGGGTAAAATGGAATCCAAAGTATACTTTGAGATGTAGATAAGTAGATAGATATCAGAACACCACTTACATCCCCTTAGCTCTTCTCTCCCCTTCTCTCTGTTGACCAGCTACAAGGCTGTACTAGCCTGTCTCTGAATCTCATATCTAGGCTCTGTCTCTGCTGCTTTCTGAAGCTCCACAGAAGTAAACTCAAAGCTGGCTTTCTTGGCCATTGCCGCAGGACAAAAATCTGGGTGGAAGGATAGTCACCATTTCTGTTGCTTCAAAGAAGTCTCGTGCTTTAGTGCCATTTATATAAAAAACGGGCAGCTAATTGAATTGTGGAGTTTGATGCCAGTTTTATGAAGCTATGTAAATCCAGTGCTAGTTTGCTATGGGTGCCACAAATAGACTGACCCCATTATGCCCATGGGTGAGGAGAGACATGGCTATTACACACAGCAACTTGGTCATGAAATCCCTTATTTATGATCACATTCAGGAAGCCATGAACCTTTCCCACTTACTATCATATTTTAATTTGCTGCCATACTTGTGAGCACACGTATAAATCAGTGTGTATCTTTAAAAGATAAATCTCACACCAAATCCAGGGCGAACAAGTGCATCCTGTTTTATGGAATCTATGTGACCTGACTGCAGAAAGCATTTTTGATTAATCAGAACTAAGATTTTAATAAAGAAACAGCAGGTGGGCTAACCACAAAATTAAAACTCCCAACCGTCTCAGAGTAATAAAGTCATAAATATAAAAGTGCTCAAAATATCTCATTTGCATCTTTGAATAACGTCCCTGTTTAACAAGGACAGGGCATGGGCTTGACCAGCAGAGGGCGGTTTCTTATATATGTTGACATTTCCTAGTTCAGTCTTGCTGCAGTATCTTTGTCAATCTTTCACTGCGTAATAGAGCAGGGCCTGGGTGGTAATTAATTGCCATCTGCAGTGTGTTTTTACCAGTGATTTTTACACCCAGTTGCTCAATTGCAATATCAAATCAACTGCATTTCAATGCAGGCTGGAGAACAAAAAATGTCCTTTGGTTTCCTAATCAAGTTTGGTCCATTTAAGGCTTCTTTTTTGCAGAACCGAAGTCAGTTTATCTGTGTGACTGTGGTATAGCCTCCCTGTTAGCAGTTAAAATTTTATGGCTTTTGAACAAGGCAGATGAAGGTTTGAAATCAGGCTCTGCTGCGTAATGGCTGTGTAGCCTTATAGTAGCTTAGTTAATTACCCTAGTTACTTATACTGGAATATATATATATATATATATATATATATATATATATATATATATGTATATAAATTATGACAGTATATAGTCCAAGATTGTGTTAAAGGTTTAATATCTTAAGAATTTATGAAATAAGTACTTGAAGATTTTCGGCTTACCTGTGTAAATTACACATACACCCAGAGCATAGCCCCCCAAAAATCTGCCTCAGGAATGCTTGAGGACCATAGCCATGCACTGCACTCACTACATCTAGGCAAACAGTCAAGTCATATGCTCATCTGTTTTTTTTTTTTTTTAATTTTTTAAGATTTTATTTATTTATTTGAGAGACAGAGATCACAAGTCATCAGAGAGACAGGCAGAGAGAGAGGAAGGGAAGCACACTCTTTGCTGAGCAGAGAGCCTGATGCGGGACTCAATCCCAGGACCCTGGGATCATGACCTGAGCCAAAGGCAGAGGCTTTAACCCACTGAGCCACCCAGGCGCCCCTGCCCATCTGTTCTTTTGGTGATTGTACACATGGTAAAGGGATGATAACAAATACACTATATAGTTCATGATATGCTTTTAAGTGCATTATTTTATTCATTCTCTGTGCCAACTCTTTAGTTGGGCAGGACAGAGGTTAGGATCTTCCCTCTACAGTGAGGAAATCAATCAAGCCTCAGAAAGTTAAGCTATTTGCCCAACATCACATGGTGATGATAGATACAGAGCTTGAACTTTGTTCGCTCTGATACCTAGTCCAGGGCATTTTTAACACATACCCTGGTACCTCTGATGAGGAGACACGACGCTCATCTCTCAGTGTCTGTCTCTACATGTATAACCAAGAGAATTAGGCCAAGTTACCTCCCAGTTCCCTTATAGCTCTGATATATCAAGAGGTCCTAGGACAATTTCCATGAAAGGGATGGTTCTAACCATCCCCATCAGTCACTCTGATGGTCACTGCTCCTCTCCTCCCCGCAAAAAGGAAAAAAAAAACTGGATTTGATTTTTTTTTCTTTTTCTTTTTCTTCCTGGTCACTCGAGCACATCTAGATCACCCATTAGATTTTATCTGGGACCTGCAGTTTGGCTTTGGGATTGATCATCTTGTGGGTTTTTCCTGACGAATCCCTCGCTACCCACCCTTTACACTCTCCTCTGGTTCTCAACCTCAGAAAGTTCAAATCCGTCGTCCTTTTTAGCTCCCGTGGAACTGTTTTGTACCTGCTTCTTTACTAGTCTACCCGAGTGCCATCCACCAGCTTTACTCTCTGACACACACACACACACACACACACACACACACACAATTTTAACTTGGTTTTTCTTTTTCTTTTTTTTTTTTGTAAATAATGTACATACATACTGTCTATTTTTTATTAAAAGAAATATGCTTTGATGTGCTAGCAAAAAAAAAAAAAAAAAGAAAGAAAAAAAAAAGAAAAGGGCGCCTGGGTGGCTCAGTGGGTTAAGCCTCTGCCTTCGGCTCAGGTCATGATCCCAGGTGCTGGGATCAAGTCCCACATAGGGCTCCCTGCTCAGCCAGGAGCCTGCTTCCTCCTCTCTTTCTGCCTGACTTTCTGCCTACTTGTGATTTCTGTCTGTCAAATAAATAAATAAAATCTTAAGAAAAAGAAAAGAAGAATTTAAAATCCTACTCTCTACTACTCTATAAAAAGTAGAGTAGGTTTTTTTGTTTGTTTGTTTGTTTTTTGACCTTCTTACGTTTTTATTTATTTATTTTAAAAGCAAACTAAGTGCATCCAGCGTCTTTTAAAAAGTCTTGTAAACGTTGCAAAGTTTTTAGGTGTTATTTATAATCTGAAGAGATTCATAAAAAAACTACTGGACTTGTTAAGACTACAAATACTAGCCCCCTGGTCCCCCCATGAAAAAAGCAGTTGTTACAAAAATATAAAAAATAGACTAGCTTCTACTATGTACCCTCTCCACCAGAAACCTCACGACTCGGGGCACATCCTGCTTTTATGTACCATCCAACACGCACAAGTGCAATTTTCTCAATTTTTAAGGAAGGAAAAGTTCCAAAACATTCCCTTTGTTACTTGGGACTGTGGCTACTTTCTTCACAGGGACTATAATGCTAGCAAGTAGGGACAGTTTGCAGTTTCCTATTGCCTTCCCCTGCATGGGCCCAGCACAGAAATTTCAGCGTACGAGGCTGCCTTCAAAGCTCACGCCTCTTCATATTCGTGTCTCTGGTGCTTTGATTCCAGTTTGGGACTTTGTGGGTCCCCAGGCTCCTGAGCTGGCTTTGGCTTCCCTCACTGGGAAGAGGTAAAGTAGATTTACCTCTCTACTTGTACTATTCTTAGAAAATGAGGTTTTTCAAGACTTAGAAATATCGAAGAAACTTCTTGGAAGGAAGAGAGGTAAAGAAATATATGGTGAGTCCTTATTGGCCAATTCTTCTCTTTCAAGATTTTTAAAAATTTTTAAATTTTTATTTATTTTTTTAAATTTTTATTTTATTAACATATAATGTATTATTTGTCCCAGGGGTACAGGTCTGTCAATCGCCAGGTTTACACACTTCCCAGTACTCATCATACCACATACCTTCTTTCAAGATATTTTTTAAAAATTTATTCATGTGAGACAGAAAGAGAGAGGCAGAGGCAGAGGGAACTTGATACCAGACTCGAACTCAGGAACCTGGGATCATGACTTGAGCCGAAGGCAGATGCTTAACCAACTGAGCCACCCAGCTGCTCCTCATTCTTCTCCTTAATACCCATTAAACATCACCTCTATCATTTTAAATACTACCCCTTACGGCAGTTTACCATAATGTAATCCTATCAAAGTTCTTTCTAGATCAATAAATTATAACACACCAAATAAACCAGCTCTCCCTCACTGCATCCAAACCCCACCCTTAGAACCAAACTAAATAACCAAATAACACTTACAGACATTTTAGTAGTAGTAATAATAAAAACAATAAACGTGTATAATACATTCTCTATCATGCCAGGACTGTCCTTTGTGCTTTAAAGGCATAATTTCGTATGATTTTTGTTTTTTGATCTCATGAAGTGGCTACTTTTTATTTAAATAAAGATTTTATTTATTTATTTGACAGGCAGAGATCACAAGTAGGCAGAGCTGCAGGCAGAGAGGGGGAAGCAGGCTCCCTGCTGAGGAGAGAGCCTGATGCAGGGCTCCATCCCAGGGCCTTGAGATCATTACTTGAGCAGAAGGCAGAGGTTTTACCCAGTGAGCCACCCAGGTGCCCTGTAGTGGCTACTTTTAATATCTATGTTATACAGCTGAGGAGTTTGTTAAAGGCCTCACCTCCATCTCTCCAGCTACCCACCCCCCTTTTTTTGGTGGTGGTCTAGGCTACCAATCCTAATTTCCTGGTTATTGCAACAGTCTTTTTACTGGTCTTTTCCTGCCCTTATTTACCAGCCCATCAGTCTACAAAGCATCTGGACTAATCTTTTAAAACATACATTTAATTATGTCATTTTCATGTTTAAATCTTTTGTGAGAATTCCATTGCACTTATAATGCCAGAAAGGTGTATCTGGCCTCAACTGCTTTGTAATATCAGCTCATGTCTCTTTCTTCTGTTAGGAGGCTTCAACCACATTGAAATTCTCTCTGTAACTTGGCTGGGCCAAGAAGTTTCCCACTCCAGGGTCTTTTCCCATGGGGTTTCCTGGCTGGAATGCTTTTCTTTCTATCCTTGCACTTATTAATACAATGCATACCTGAATGAATGTCATTTCTACACAGAGGCTTTCTTGGGTTATTTAGTCTCAAGTAGACACACTTAATCCTTTTTGCTGAATACTCTGCTTTTTCACTACACTTCATACAATTAGTAGTTATGTCCTTATGAACATGTTTGTTATTATTAGTTTCTTTTAAGAAGGGAAAGGTCCATGCCTCTATTTTTCTACTTTATATCCAAAATTTCACAGTTCCTTGAAGAGAATAGAAATGAATTAAATAACAAAGTCAAAGATTCAACTTCATCATCTTTTCTAAATATCTTATTCCCTTCTCCCCAATTTCTTCCTCCAAAAAATGTAAGATATTTAAACAACCTATTTTTTAGAGGGAAACAAAATTATAGAACAACATGAAGTCATAATTTAAACAAAACGAAATAAGGAGCAACAAATAAGAGTTGCACAAGAATAATAAAAGAATAAGTAGGAATTACGGGGGTGACTCCATTCCTATTACATAAGATTTTCGCCCTCATTTTGATTTTTCAAATAATACCTACTCACCTGATGTTAGCATTCCAGATATTCTGGATCTAACTAATCAGGAAATTATAGAAAAATTACTGGGGTAAGTAAACTAGCATCCACCCAAGAACTAAAAAGGAACTCAGGGATGAAACTGAGAAACCACTGGACCCATCACTTATTTGGGAGGGCCATATGATGTCTATCATAAAATCATAATTATGTGAATGAGGTGAATGGTGACTAGTTTACCAGTCCCAGAATAATAACTAAGAGGAAGTCTTCCCAACCCACCGCTTTGAAATTTGAATTATACATTACACTAAAGGGAAATAAAGTAACAGGTTTTAAAATAGAGATACATTTTAAAGAATTGATATAAATTCATGGATATTAATATTATGGTATCCTAAGGGGAATGTGGTGATTGGATATCTATCATTTAATATCTTAAGTAGATGCCCTAGATCAGAGACATACTTCTCTTTAAACCATATTCATGTCATAGATTAAACACGTATTTGATGCAATGTGTTAATCTACAACTTACCAGTGCGCAGTATTTTAGTCCACATTTGGTGCCAAATACTTTTTGTCATTCTACTAGAATTCATTTAAGTAGGGCAGATCTACCATTTATTAGATGACTGCAAGAATAAGTGATCCTCTGGGGGGTATTGCTTCCAATTAATTCTACCCCTTAGTGTATCAGAGCTTTCATCCTAAGAAGATGGCTCCCTGTTTGCCCCAGTGACCACCCACTAGACTATTCTTCCAAGGGCTTTGTTCTTATCTTATGTCATTCATTCATTTGATTATCAGTAAATATTTACTGAATACATACTGCAAACAGGCTAAGTGCTTGAGAAATTGGGGGGAAACATGATTACATGATTCCTCATCTTGCATGCAAGAGAAAGAAAAATTAATGAGCCATCACTGCATAACATATGAAGTGCTATAAGAGAGATACATGCAAAAAACATAGGACGATTGAAGACGGAAAGTCTCAGAGAAAAGGATATTTGAGTTTAATCTTAAGTATTAATAGGGCAACATTTGGAAGGGGGAAAGAAAATTTTATGGAGGAGAAGAAATGTGCTCAAACATAATATGCTTAAGAAATGGGATTCATGGGGTCCCTGGGTAGCTCAGTCGGTTGGGTGGTGAGCTTTTGATTTTGGCTCAGATCATGATCTCAGGGTTGAGGGATAGAGCCCTGCATCAGGCTCCATGATCAGCAGGGAGTCTTCTTGAGATTCTCTCTCTCCCTCTGCCCCTCCACCCCCCAGCTCACACTCTCTCTCTCTCTCAAATAAATAAAACTTTTGAAAAAATGGAATTCACTTATAGGGGAAATGCCTGAAGGAAAAGGTAAGCATCAGCTTAAGTAGTCATACTTAGAAGATGAAGAAATTCTGTTCTGAAAGAATAAAGACTGAGGCCATAACAAGAAAAGCCTTTCTTAGATTTTGAGAGAGAGAGATGGAGGATAGACATAGACTTCTCGACTTCTGACTTGTTCAGCTAGATGGTTATGGTGCCATGTTTTGAGATGGGAAGCACGAAAGGAGGATCTGCTGAGAGTACGTGTATGTGCTTAAGAGGGAGAAGGTATTTGATGCTGAGTCCACCTTTGGACATGTTAGTTTTAAATATCTGGGGACCCTTTAAGCAGAGATGTACAATGGGCAGCTTGATACATGGTCATGGAGATGAAGACAAGTTTTGGCCAGAGATAACGGCCCAAATGTCATACAGATGGTAGTGAATGCCATGGCACTGGGGTGGGGAGGTGCTGGAGATGAGGAAGAACATTTTGAGTGGGAAGACGAGGTGATGTTATTTAATCAGAAGTTATAAAATAATGTAATTTTCATAGAGGAAAGTAATTGAATTCTGCTACAATGACGTCAACTTGGCAAATGAGAAAATGTGAGCATATAACGAGCCTTCATTCAGTGAATGAGCATTTACCATTTGCCAGGCACCAAGAAAGACACAGGGTATATTTATACAAAAGCTATAAAATTAACTTTCTAAGCAAAATTAATTCTTACAGAACTATAAATTGTGTTGCTTTCTAATTACTGGTTGCTAAAATTTAGGAGAAATAAGCTCCCAGTTCTGATGTAACAACACAAGGGGATATGTAAACAGGTATAATATTACCTCCTTGGAAAAGCTGATCTGCTGTGAAAGTTTTGGGCTTCTAATGATGGGTGGGGCAGAACGGAAGTATGAGAACACAATAAGATAGACAACTCAAAGACAGAACTCCTGCCACATATCCAGCTGGTTTGAAATATGCATTAATATCTGTCTCAACAGCTTTTCTTGTGAAAGCAATTGGGCCAGAAGCAGAGCAGTAGGCAACCAATGATCTACAAGTAGTCACTATATAGCATTCCCACTAAGTGCAGGTGCCTGCTATTTGGGAATTCCCTTACTTGGGACCACGGATGGACTCGACTGCAGGAAGTGGGCTACTTCCTTCTCTGTTCACATTTTCTTGATAGATAGAAATATATTAGCAACATAAATAGAGGCAAATGGCTAAACAGACACGTAAATGTATACTCAGTATTTAGGAGTCAAGGAGAAAGGAGGATTGGAATAGACGACTGCCCTCTGTCCCCTGCTTGCTGTCTTCTACCCATCTCAGAAGCTATGTGGGATTTTCCTACCTAGCGCTCTTCAGACCTAAGCATATTCAAAGCTATTGGATTTTTCTTTGGCTATACTAAAAAGTAATTTGAGGAGAGAGAAATTTGGGCAAGCCAGAAGCATTTGATGAATGTAAAAGGAAGGATTTCAGAATTATCTGGCCCAAGAATCATTAGAAACAATTGTCTTTTCATCAGAATAGACCAGGAAGAGCCTGGTCTATTGGTTTAAGAGCCCCTTACCTTTTGAAAGCTGGAATATAGTATGGAAGTAGAAGATTAGGGATATATGAAAGACTTTGAATTTCAATTACTTGAAAAATAATTAAAATTGATTTCTTATATATTTTATGGTGCTGAGACTTTAGTCATATTTCTGGGTCTCCTCTTAACCATTTTATGAATTAAGGTGTGTCAGTGACGGAGTCCTACACTTATTCCCTCAGTAAATATCAAAACCCTTTTGGGGCGCCTGGGTGGCTCAGTGGATTAAGCCGCTGCCTTCGGCTCAGGTCATGATCTCAGTGTCCTGGGATCAAGCCCCGCATCGGGCTCTTTGCTCAGCGGGAGCCTGCTTCTCTCTCTCTCTCTCTGCCTGACTCTCCGCCGACTTGTGATCTCTCTCTCTGTCAAATAAATAAATAAAATCTTAAAAAAAAAAAAAAAAAAACCCTTTCATGTCTTTTAATTCTTATTAACTCCATTGACCTTAAGCTATAAAGGACTAACTGGCCATTGAGGGATTGAAATTTTTAAGTATAGGCAAAATGAGAAAATGACAATATGGCTTTATGCACACTTGGCTTAGCACTTTAGAGTAAATAGGCAAATAGTTCTACTGTCTGTTTCAGTGGCAGAAAAACGAATAAATTTGGCATTATTGTCTACCAGATTTCATTAACTATAAACTCTGGGAATTAGGAGACCCATTCTCACTCAGGCCTTTTTAATAACTATCTTCGTGGTCCAATAAGCTACACCGTTTTGGGGTCTCATGTTTTTCATCTTTGAAATGAGCTTAAACTCATTTTCTCAACACGTTCTGTGAGTCTGTGAAATCGTGTGGGATTCAAGAGGACCTAAGCAAACCTGGACGGGAAAGAGTGGTGTCACACTAGGCTTTGGCAGATCCATAACAGTTGCCACAAAGGAGGATGAGATCTGCAGGGTCCAACAGGTTTTCTGCACCTGGATGCAAGAGGTTTGAGCTGTACTTTGAATCTCGGAAGTCAGGAGCTGGGACCTCTTTTCCTGATTCGAGGAAGCACATGCTCTTTTGCAGGCCACTTTCTGTTATCTGTGCCTTGAAACCCACAGGAGCAAAGACTTCAGTCGGATCCACATGGGTTCTTGGTGCCATTGGGCATTATGTGATTAAGTCTCTACATAACCCCGCAGCCGAAATCAAATCAGAAAGCCTGGGCTGCAGTTGTCAGGGCATCCGCTGCCTATCCCTGTGCTGAGTAAATATTGCGCTTCCCGGGACACCAACTTGGCCAAGATGCTCCTAATTCTTTTCTAGCTTGAGGACTCCCAACCAGGAACCATGTCCTGAGAGACGGTGGCAAGCTCCGTTACAACCGTTTCACACACCTGTTTTTGTCTCTGTAAATCTGCAATTACTTTTCCTCCAGGCTCAGACTGATTAGAGCCGCCTTCTTTCCCCTCCAGTTGTTACACAGGCACTTTTAATGTGAATCAGCTCAAATGCAAGACCAGGTCAAATCGTTAGCTTTTGCCTCCCCAGTGAGCCTAGTTTAAGTTTTAAAAAGGAGCCTTTAAACCTGCTGCATAATGCTATCTCCTTGCCTCTGAGCAAGAAACCAGGAGATTTAGTAATGATCACAGCGGAGAATTCATTAAGCTGTCCTAATTGAGGGCTGGGGTGAGAGAGAAGTGAGGGCCCCAAATTTGACCTGCTTGGGCCTGGAGACTGGAGTGGGAAGCCAACTAACGCTGTAGGAAGCGTCTAAGAACTAGAGGCTTAAACATTTTATTTTATCCTCACGGCATCTCTCTAAGATAAGAATTATAATCAGCATTTCACAGATGGCTCAGAGAGGTTAAGTAATTTGCCCAGGGTCACCTATCTATGTGTAGAAGAGCCATGAATAGAATGCAGATCTGTCCAACGTCCACTGATCTTTTTTTCCTGTTTCCCTAGCCTGCTGGGGAGGAAAACCCGGGCTTAGGGAAGTATAAGGCAACATGAAGAATAATTTGGGGAGGTAGTTTCCCATGGTGGCAAGAAGCTGACTGAAGCCCGATTTCATAGAACGGGGGGCAGGAGGGGCACCTGGGTGGCTCAGTGGGTTAAAGCCTCTGCCTTCGGCTCAGATCATGACCTCAGGGTCCTGGGATGGAGCCCCCCATCGAGCTCTCTGCTCAGCAGGGAGCCTGCTTCCCCCTTTCTCTCTGCCTGCCTCTCTGCCTACTTGTGATTTCTGTCTGTCAAATAAATAAATAAAATCTTTAAAGAAAAAAAAAAAATAGAATGGGAGGCAGGAACATGGAGAAGGAGCAGAGGGTGAGTCTGAATGAGTCACAGGTAGGGAGGGCAGACTGGGAGAGAAAGCAGCCAGGGATCAGGCTCTGCAGAGAATTAGCTGAGGCCTAAGAGTCTTCATAGAGAAGGGCTCAACTTACATTTCTCTTACTAGCAGTGAAGACCCTCCAAAGCTAGCCACACTGGTGTTCCAACCCTATTGCTAAGTCTCACATGCCCTGTGTCATAGCCAAGTAGCATGACAATATGTGCATCTTCCCTGACCTTCACACGCTGGAGGGCCTTTCCCCGGGTCTGGACATCTGTGTTGTCTTATCTGCCTTGCTCCTTCATCAAGGCCCAGACCAACTGTCCGTAGCTTTCTGAGTCCCCTGGGTGAAAAATGAATCTCTTCCTATTGAATTCCCTCAGCACATTTATCAAGTCCTAACCACATGGCAGTTTCTGTGCAAGGCTGATATTCCCTAAGAGATTTTCAGGTCTTTAAAGGTTGAGGCAAGAGACATGGCAGAAGCAGCACGTATTTGAAGTGGGAATATGTTCCCCTTCCCCTTCTCAGTGTCCCTCACAGACATAAAGCTTAGAAAATATGGGTAAACATATCCATATGATGCTTGCTGTTTCTTTCTTTCCCGTGGTAAAAAAAAAAAACCACTGGTCATCTACTGTGTACGATTTTATTTACTAAGCACCAACTATGTGGATGGGCCAAGTCATGGAAGGCTTTCCCTGTCATGTTGAGACACTGGGTGCTCCTTTTATTTCAGAGAGATACAAACCGGTATGGCACAGGGAAGTGACAGATCAGACCTGTTTTTAGAGACGTTCTTCTTGAGGCAACGTTAAAGAGAATGGAAGGAGGTGAGCCTGGCAGCAGGGAGAACAGAAGGATGCTGGCAACATTGCAGGCATGAGATGATAAAGGCTTAAATCAGTCTTTATAATAGAGAAGAAAAGAATAATTGAACTGTGGATGTGTGTTCACAGACCTTTACAGTCCAGATTTCACTACCTGATCATTTACAGCTGATACTTAGTATCTGGCCATTCCTTCATTTCCACTGCATGGGGTTTGACTTTTTTTCTTTGTAGATTTGCCAACATCCTCACCAACACTTATTTTATTTTATTTTTTAATTTGAACTATCCAAGTTAAATGTAGATTGCTCTATATTCTTTCTAAGCTCTTGTAAGCGGAAGTGAAAGCTCACTGTGATTTTGATTTACAGTTTTCTAAGGATTATTGAGGTGTAGTCTCATTTCTTATGATTGTTGTCCATTTTTATATCTTCTCTGGATAAACACTTATTTATACATTATATGCTCAATGACATGAGTATGCATGAAATGTTTTTTCATGCATTTGTGTTTTAAATCAGGTGGGAAATTAAAAAAATATATATATATATACTTATAAACAGTAGAGTGTTATGGGCAGTAGAGTGTTATGGGCTTTTATATTTGTCCATGTATTTACCTTTACTGGACATTTTTATTTCTTCATATGGCTTCAAGTCTAGCATGCTTTCAGTTCAATCTGAAGCATCCCCTTAGGATTTCTTATAGGGGAAGTATAGTGGTAATGAACTCCATGAGCTTTTTAAAAATTTATTTTTGCCTAGATATGTTTTAATTTCTCCTTCATTTTTGGAAGACAGATTTGCCAGATATAAAATTCTTTCTTTCTTTCTTTTTTGTTTTTTTAAGCACTTAAACTATTTCCTCATACTGTCTTCCATGGCTTCTGATGAGGAGATTGGCTGTTAATTTTACTAAGAATCTTTTATGCTTGATAAGTTGCTTCTCCCCCCCCCCCCTTGGTGCTTTTAAGATGCTCTTGTTGTCTTTGGTTTTAGCTAGTTCTATTATAATATGTCTTGATATGACTGTCTTTGAGATTATCATATTTGGCATTCATCGAGTTTCTTGATTTTTAGAACTTTGTATTTCATCACATTTAAGTTTTTTGGTCATTATTTTAAATAGTCTAATACTGCATGTGTTGTTCCACCTCCTGGTATCACACAAGTCCCTTGGGTTCTGTTTACTATTTTTTCACTCTTTTTTCTTTCTATTCCTCAGACATAATAATTTCAATAGTCCTGTCCTCAAATTCACTGAATTTTACTTCTGCCTGCTTCCATCAGTTGCTGAACTCCTTTACTGAATTGTTTTTGATTTTTTAAAAAAAATATTTTATTTTATTTTAGTGATGTTTCTGTGGGGGAATGAGATATGGAGGCTGCCCACCCTTTGGCTATTATTATTCCCAATTCTTTTTTCTGAAGTAAGATTTTATTGAGATGAAACATGCATTCAGAAAAGTGCACAAAGGTTAAGATTAGAGCTTAATGATTTTTCACAAAATGGTACACCTATTTAATAAGCAATCAAAGGTAGACAATACTGCTTGCTTTCCAAAGTCTCCACTCTACCCACTTTCACCAGCTCTCAAGTGTGACAACCCTCTATCTTCCAACAATACTTTTTCTAAGCTCTTATAAGTGAAATTATATTGTATGTGTTCTTTCATTTTCCATATTTTACTCAACATTATGTTCTAGGGATTCACCCATGAAATTCTGTGTAGTTGTATAAGATTTCATTAACTTTAATTTCTGTATTTTTTTTTATAGTTTTTCCCTTTCTCTTGTTAAAGGACATTTGAGTGAGTGTGTGCATTTGTTAACTATTTTCAGGATTTCTGTTATGTGCATTTTTGTACACATCTTTTCCTGGGTATATGTGCCTATCCTTAGGAGTGAAATATATAGGTTATAGGACAGCTTTAGTTTTTCAAACTGGTTATGCTAAGTGACAAGTCCATCAAAAATGGATGAAAGCTGTAATTATAGCACACCTTTGTTAACGTTTCCTAGAACCTGTGATTTGTTCCTTCTGACCTTTCTTTTTCTTTTTTCTTAATTTTATTTATTTATTTGACAGACAGATCACAAGTAGGCAGAGAGGCAGGCAGAGAGAGAGGAGGAAGCAGGCTCCCCGCTGAGCAGAGCCTGATGCGGGGCTTGATCCCAGGACCCTGAGATCATGACCTGAGCTGAAGGCAGAGGCTTTAAATCACTGAGCCACCCAGGCACCGCTCCTTTTGACCTTTCTAATGTGTGAATTGTGGCTTTCTAGCATTTTATACTGATATCAGTGAATTATGAGAGTTCTGATTCTTCCATATCCCTTGGTATCCTTTTTAATATTAAGTATGGTGGATGTATATTGAATATCATTGTGGTTTGAAGTTGTATTTCCATAATGAATAATAACATTGAAAATGTTTTGTTGTGATTATTGATTACTCATATACCTTTTTGGACTCTCTTTAAATATTTTCTCCATTACCCAATTGAGTTTTTCATATATAAAATATTCAGTTGTATGAGTTATTTGTAAATTCTAGATACCGATCTTTTGTCAGATACATTTCTGTGAATTTCTTTTCTAGTCTCTGATTCATGTGTTCCTTTTCTTAGGGGTCTTTGCATAACCAGAAGTTTTATTTTTTAGTGAACCATAGTTTATCATTTTAATTTTTTTCTGTGTTGACCTAAGAAATATTGGCATGCCTCCAAGTCATGAATGTAGCCTTCTATTTTGTTTTCTAAAATTTCATGAATTTAACTCCTACATTTAGATCTGGTAGACATCTTAAATTAATTTTTATGCATATTGTGAGGTAAAGATCAAAGTTTATGTTTTTCGTTTGTATTCAAATGATACAAATGATCATTGTATCATTTGGATACAAATATCATTTGGATACACACATTGTATCCAAATACAATTTGGATTTGGATACAATAGAATCCAAATTGTAGACTTGGATTGAAAATTACTTGAGTGCATAAGTGTATTTTGGGGCTCATTATAATGCTCAATTTTTCTATGTCTATCTTTATGTAACTATCACACCCTTCTGATGAGTGTAGATACGTACTAAAGTTTGAAGTAAGGTAGTGTAAATGTGCTAAATTTGTTCTTTTTCAAAATTGCTATTTGATGTCATTTTCAGATCCATATTTTTTAGAATTAGCTAACCAAATGCTACATTAAAAACCTTCTGTGAATATGGTTTGAAATTGCATAAAGCCTATAGATCAATTTTGGAATTATTAATATCTTAACAACATTGAGCTCCAAATAGTATATCTTTTTTATTTAGTTCTTTAATATTTCTTAGTGGTATTTTATCATGTTCAGTGTACTGTAGCTGTGTTTTCACATTTCTTGTGTTAAATACATCTCTTAGTTTGGATGACTGATGACATATCAAAAGAATGAAATTTTTAGTTAATTTTCCATTTCTTTACTACCAGTACATAAGCACAGATGTATATTTTTGTACATGAATTTTGTGTATGGTGATATTAAATTTACTATTCAAGTAATTGTTTTGTAAATTTCTTAGATTTCTCTATATAAACAATATTACCTGCCAGTAAGGAGAATTTTATATATCTCCATTTTTATGCCTTTATATCAGTTATGTCGTCTATATCTTTTCTGGTATTTTATCTAGTTGTTCTATTAATTAAAAGAAAGGAGTGTTAAAATCTTCAAAAATGAATACAGAATTATCCACTTCTTTTAATTACATCAATTTTTGATTCCTGTGCTTTTAAGGATATAAGTTTTTGTCTTCTTTGTTAAAATTTTTAATAATGCTATATTTATTTATTTATTCAAGAGGGAGAGAATGACAGAGAGAGAATGAGAAAGAACATGAGAGGGGAAAGGTCAGAGGGAGAAGCAGACTCCGCACTGAGCAGGGAGCCTGATACAGGACTTGATCCTGGGACTCCAGGACCAGGACCTGTTTATCGCTAGCATTTCTTCTTGGATGCTTTTTTAGTATTTCCATTTCTCTGCTTACATTGCCCATGTGTTCATGCATGCTGTCCTTTTTAGCTACTAGAGCCCTTAGTATGTTAATCATGGTTGTTTTAAGTTCCAAGTCTGATAATTGTACTCCCCTTTTTGTCTGGTCCTGATGTTCACTTTGTCTCATCAAATCATGTTTTTTGTTGTTGTTGCTTTTGTTTTTGTCTTTGATATGCCTTATAATTGTTTCTTGATAGCTGGACATGATGTATTAGGTGAAAAGGATTATTGTAAATAAACCTTTAGTACTGTGGTGGTGAGGTGTGGGTAAAAGGGAAGTAATTTAAGTCCTATGATTAGGTCTCAATATTTCTGTTAGCCTATATTTCTGGGCTGTTAACATCACAAGTGTTTCTTAGTTTTTTCTCCCCACCTTAGGTGAGACAAGATGGTTAGAATGGGTTGGAGTTTGGTATTTTCCTTTTCAGTTCATTTAGGCTCTGATGATACTCCAGCCAGTAATGCTCCTATTCACTAGTTTCCTTTCAGAACAGACCTATTTATGAAGAACAGAGTGCTCTGGTATATTTCAAAATCATTCCTGTTCCCCTCCCCTTCTGGGACCTGGGAGGGGGGAATGTTTTTTCTCTGATATTTATTGTGGGAATTTGGTCTAGCTTCTAGATGTAATTTTCACAATATTATAGAAATCCCAGTATGAATGGACAACCCTGGAGTTTTTAACTCTCAGAGTTGTCCACATTGAATCTGCAGCTATTTGTCTATTATAATTCAGGGTTTTCTCCTTTGGCACCGCAGGTTCCCACATCAGCTTCTGCTAATGAGTCTATGTTCAGGTAGGTCTTAACTCCCTGTACTCACCTATCCCTCCAGTTATGGTGGTAGCAGTTTTCCCCCATATTCTTGCCTCTTCCAAGGAACCTAGAAGAGTAGTGGATTTTTGTTTAGCTTTTTACTTGTTATGTTGGAGTGTTGTCTTCCAAACTCCTGCCACGCAGAATTGGAAAAATATTTTTAAAATGGAGAACAGATGAAAGGTTGCCAGGGTTTAGAGACACGTATGTGCAGTTACAAAAGGGTGATGCAACAGATCCTTGTGGTCATAGAATTGCTCAGTATATTGATTGTCATTATAGATATATGATATAGATATAGATATATAGATATATGTCTACACATATGATAAAATTGTGTAGAATAAATACACAAACAATACAGTTTGTTTTTGAGCTAGAGATCCCTATGAGCCAAATTAATAGACAATGTGAGTTTTAAGTATTATCTTTTCACTCTAGGAGTTTAAAATTCAGTGGTTCAATGTCTACTACAAAGAGTGAAAAGTAATTTTTAAAGATTTTTATTTTATTTATTTGCAAGATAGAGATCACAAGTAGGCATAAAGGCAAGCAGAGAGAGAGGAAGGGAAGAAAGTTCCCTGCTGAGGAGAGATCCCCATGTGGGGCTCAATCCCAGCACCCTGGGATCATGAACTGAGCTGAAGGCAGAGGCATTAACCCACTGAGCCACCCAGGCGCCCCAGAGAGTGAAAAGTAATTTGACATGCAATTATGACAAGGGTCAAAAGTTGAATTGTATACATGTAAGATTATGATTTAAGTATCACTAATGTCACTAAATAGTTTAGGAATATGCAATTTTTTGATTTATGAAACTATGTCATCTGCTGCCAGCTTACTTTCAGAATGGCTGTGATATATTCATACTATTTTAAAATATATAAATATAATGTGCTGAAATTGTCAGAAATGTTATTCTTTATGCCCTCCCTTAATTCTATTTTATACAAATAATCTTAATTATTTTAAATAAAACCTTATATAACATAGAGGAATAAATATAATTTAAATAAGGAAAACATTTACCTGGCATAAAAAGAAGAAGGGAAATGAGATCCATAATGAGAACAAACAATTAATTCTAATGGACTCAGAACTGACCCAGATGTTAGAATTCAAAGGCAAAGGCATTAAGACAATTTTTATGACTGTATATTATATGTTCAAAGAATTAAGTAATGACATAGGAAATAAAACAAAACTGAAATAGAACTTACAGAAATGAGAACTGCAATGTCTTAGATGAGAAATACATTGGAAAAATAAAAAGCAGAAGGAAGAGCAATGAGGAAAAATGGCAGTAGAAACCGTCTACAGAGAAATACAAGAAAAAGTTTGAAATGAACAGAACATCAACTGAGAGAATCACAGAAGTCCTAATGTATGTGATAGGAATCCTTGAAGGAGACCAGGGAATAGGTGGACAGAAAACAATTTTTGAAGAACTAATGGCCAAAACAATTCCAAACATGTTAGTTTTATTATATGTACAATCAGTACTTAAAAACATATTCCATTGTGTTTGGCAAACATTTCCACATTTTAAAAGTATTAATTCTGTAGTTAAATATATTAACGCTCTCTATCTTTTGCCATTATTTTTTCTTTATTTTCTTTGTTAGCTAAAATACATCTTCCAGTGACTTCTTTAGAAAGGGCTAAAAGTAATATTTCCAGAGTTTTTGTACATTCTGAAAATGTTATTTGTTTTCTTTATGATTGAATGTGCATACAATAGTTGAGTTAGGTGGCAGCTCCTCCTCCCCTGCCCCCTTCTCCCCCACCTTCCCGTCCCCCCCCTTCCTCCCCCTCCCCCTCCTCCTCCCCTTCCTCCTCCTCTCCTCTCCCTCCTCCCCCCATCTTCTTCTTCTTTCGTCATTTTGTCTTTAGCATTGAATATGGCTGTGGAGAAGCCTGAGGTCAACATTCTTCTTTTGCTTTTAAGTGACCTGATCTTTATCTGTCTGTCCAAAGCTACATGTAGTAGGACATTTATTTTTATTGACATTCTGTGTCACTTTTCCATAAGACACAGAATAAATTGTTGTCTTTATAGTAAGACCTTGTTTCTGGAAACTTTTCTTGAATAATATCTTTAAAGATCGCTTCTATTCTAACATTTTTCTTTAGTTATCCAACTTATACAATTTTTATATCTCCCTAGCCTTTTATTTTCTCATAATCTTTTTCAGAATACTTATTTGTAACCATTTCATTTTGTTGGCCTCTTTAATCCTTTATGACATCTAGAGAGTATTTAGCAATGTGCAGTCTCCTATTATCACTGACAATTTTGCCTTTGTTTTTGAGATTTGTATTTTCCTCTCCCTTTCTTTCTTGGCTCTTCTATCCACATTTGATCATATTCTAATCTTACAACTTTATTTAAATTCACATGCCTTTGCCTATATCATCATTTTTATCAATTGTTTCATTACATTTTTAAATTCATAGTAAAATACTTGCTTCAGACTTTTGTGTTATGATGACGATGATGATGATGATTTATGGAGAATGTGCTTCCCATGTCCTTCGTTTTACTCATGTTTGTTTTTTATATCATCTTTGTTTTGACAGCTCTTCCTTTTTGATTAAGTATTTCTGAAGTGAGAAATTTGTTTTCTGAAACCATTATTTTCAGAAGAGTTCATTGGAGGAGAAACCAGGCCTGTGTGTCATTGCTCCTTTTGAATGAGCATAATACATGTGGCTACTTTTGGCTTATGTAACCCACTAGCAAATGGAGACAGACAGGAAGTTGAGAACTGGTCATATATACTTTCCCATTTATCCATTTCTTTTGATACCCTTCCCACAGATGTCAAGAATTTTGGAAGATAACTATTGAGTTGTTATTTCACATTAACCTTCTTACTTTTGCATGATTTTCCATTAGACAATGAAGGAAAGGCTATCTTTCACATATCCAAATTAGAAGTTCTCAAAGGTAATGTACAAATCTGGGGGGGGGGGAATCCTCTATTCCTGCCCATGCATCTAGTCCACAGGTTTTGCAATGGAAAAGCCAATTCTGATACTGTCATATTCTGGATTTTCTGAGTATCCTACCTAAGCTAAGAGAAGGCAGGGGATAAATAGTCCTTTAGCCTCTGGGTAAAAAGAAATGTGATATGAGGTAAACACATTTGTCTACACTTTAAAATAACAGCTCCACGTGGTCTACGATTGCTTCTCCATAAGGAGATGAGCAAGAGAGCTATGGAAAGTAACCTGCCCAGGTCTGATTGAAGGCAGAAAGAACATCAAGTTGGCTGCTGCCATTTAAACATTCACTGACATCACAAGAATGACAACAACAACAAAAAAATCAGAGAATTAAAATTTGTAGTAAAGTCTCCAGAGAAATGAGGCATTTTTCTTTTTATCTTAGGTTGATCTATATTCTCAAGTTTTCTTTTGGCTGAAATGCAAGGCCACTTCTGTGACTACAGAGATCCATTTATCAGAACAAATGGATAGCTAAATACATCATACTGAGCAATCAAAATGGAAGACCTTGCTTGAACACACATGTAGGTGGGTAGAGGCTGACCCTTTGGAATAGTCCTCAATAGGAACTATGATAGACTCTAAAGAATGTGATGATTGATAAGATATGGATGGGGATGGAAAATTTAAGAATGATGCCTAGATGTCTTGTTTGGACATCTGAGTGGATAGTTATACCTTTCAGTGAAATCAAAAATACAGAAGCACCAGCAGGTCTGAGAGTATAAAATAATGAGTACAGCTTTGGACAAGCTAAGTTTCAGGTGTCTGAGGGATATCAAGGTAATGTCCAGTAGGCAGTTGGATATATAGTCTAGTGCTCAGGAGGGAGGTGTGGGCTGGAAAAGAGATTTGGAAGTCATCAACATCATGTCAAGGGCTTGTCAAGTGGAAACTCAAGTGAAAGACCCAAGATTCATTTTATATCCAACAGACCAAATAAAATACCAGGAAATTCTTTGTGCAAGCAGTGCATTTCTCTCTGAGGAACAGCATTCCTATAGTAGGAAGACTTTAATGTTTTAAAACTCACTGCAGTCCTCCTGTGAAGTACAGCTTTTGAAAAGTGATAATATTATCTCTGTCCCTGTGCCATAAAATCTATATTTAACCTGGAAAAGTCATAATGGAGGTAATAAAAAAATAGTATACAATATTTTAACTTAATGAAACCAGCTTAGGGATTTCATCCTGGAATCAAATTATTGACATAACCTTTAAGGAAAGGAAGTTGTGAGAAAAAGTGGGAAGTAGAAGACTGTTTAAATGTGTGTGTGTGTGTGTTTATTGTGATAAATGCAAATAAGACAATCTACCATTTTAACTATTTTGAAGTATGCATTTAATGGAGTTAATTATAGTTATAACGTGCAAGCAATGCCTCTATGGAAAATAACTACTAAATGGGTACAAGGTTGTGTTAGTTTCCATGGCACATATCAAAATGGGCACAGTGTTTCCATTTGGCATGAAAAAAAATGTTCTGAAACTAGGTAATGGTACATGTGTTTTAGGCAAAGGTGTCTTGAAAAAGAGCAAGGTAAAGTGGAAATGAAGAGGCTTAAGATCTAATCCCATTCCTCCAAGTTTGAGATCTGCCTCCTGTCTATAAGACATCTCTCAAGGCTTAAAATTCACTCTGTAAAATGAGATAGTAGTATTGAAAGTATAGGCTGTTTTGATGATTAAATCAAACTCTGTGTGTGGGTATGTGACTTATCACAAAATGGACATTTAATATATGTCCATTTATCTCAACTACTAGTCTCTGCACCTGAAGCCTAAAGTAAAATTGATACATGTTGGACATTATCTATCCTGCAGTTGTTCCCAGGCAGTGCCTTCTCCTTAGGATTTGGGCATCGCACCAGGGAAGTGAAAATAGTTGAATAACAATAAGCAGTCAAGTGAATGGCAAAGCCTTACTTTAATAGCATAAGTGCAAGTTCATTGGTAACACAGAATATCATATAAGGAGATATTGAAATGTAGCCAAGAGATTTAGGAGGATCTAAAGGACATTCACAGAATTCAGGAAGAAGTTGCCAAAGAGGTATGTGATTTAATTAGTGAGAGATAATGAGGCTATAGTTGAAAAGTCAGCAGCAGGATTCAGGACCATATTGAGGAATTAGGAGAAAGATGAAAGACAGGGAGTGTGGGAGGCACAAAAGGGGGGGTTGATTTCATCAGATTTAGTCATGCTCCATATGTTCTTTTTCTAGGGAAAGATGCAAAGTCATGTTTGTCCAAAAGCCAGTGACACAAGACAGAGGGATTGGCAAAAGGGGGCCCTGATTTCGGTTTTCAGGAGAAAAAGCTATAGGAAGGAGGAGTCCTGGAAACTGGTGGGGTATGACTGTATTTCAAAGAGATTAAAGAGAAAGGAATGTCACCCACTGACCATAACAGGTCCTAATAACTCTGTCAGTGCTTAGAACTAAAAGACCTCAGAACTAAAAGACTAGAATTTAAATGAGCTGAAAATCTGACAACTCCCTTCATTGTTGATTCACTCACTTTTTCACTTGCTCGTGCATTTATCTGTTAATCAACAAATAAAAGCTGAGAATCGATTTTATGCAAACTCCTAGGTATGGCAAAAATGTTTGTCAGGTGTTGGGTGATGGGAAAACTAGGAATGGGCAAAGACAAAACTTTAGTGTGAGAGGAAGGGCCTGACACAAATGTAGGCGATTCAAGAACTTGAATCTATTTTCAGATGTCCCTGAATGCGAAGTCAGTGGGCTTCTCGCGCTTCCCCAAGTGTACTGTTTTTACACAGTTAGAACTCACTTTAAAATAAGGATCAATTACAAAGCTCGGTTATAAATTCTGTGAAACTTAAATCATATTTTCTCAAAAACACAATGCTATGCATGGTAAATAGTTCCAATGTTTTCTCCATAAATACCTCATTAATCCCCAATGTGGCAGGGAATAAAACTACCAGTGGTACCACAGGTAGGCAATGAATCTTCCTGTGATGTCCCAAGGGCTCTGGTTTAGAAATACTGCCTTAATTGGATTGCAGTGAAGGTGAATTTAACTGAAAATTCAACTAAACAACATTCAGGGAAAAGTTAGAATGGGACAGGAGTAAAGAGAAACATTTTCAGTCACAAATGTTAGTCCCATCTGACGTTTCACTCCAAGAGATTACGTACCAGTTGACCATGAGGCGGTGGCATGACCCTGTGGAGGCCTTCAGTGGGTCTCACTCCCAAGTAGCTACCTTTCATAATGTAATTATGCTAAAATCTCTGCCAAAAGTGACTCCAGAGTTAAAGGTACACAGAAGGCTCTTAGAGTTGGGAGTGTGGGGAGACTTTTCTATATGGAAGACCACTGCTCCATCTGGGAGCTGCATTTGTCTTTAAGATTTAACTTTTGGAAATTATTGGTTTCTTATTTAGTGATAAAGAGTTTCCCAATGAGAATATCTCTCTGTTTCTCCTTGACAACTCCCACTTACTTGCGCGATGACCTTAATTTCCGGACTCCCCACTCTGCTCTCTCAGTACAACCATGACCTGTGGCAACTTTCTCAAAGGTTCTGCCTGTAATTCCCTCTCAGCAACAGCCGCCAGGGGGCAGTATTATCCAATTCTTTCCTCCGTGCTTCCTACTACCATCATGCCCCAATTGTTTTTCAGTACTGCGAATTTAATATGAGCGCTGCATCTATACCGTGAGTTTCATAGACATATGAGGACTGGATGAACCTTGTCACTCCTAATTAAGTAACATCCTTTTCATGAGTAAATGTAGTGTTTCTCAGGAATCAACTCTTCTACCTTGGCGGTAGGATCTACGTGTAAAGGCCTCTAGGTCAAAAGCAGACTCTAACTTAATAACTGAATCCTTTTCGCTCATAACAAGTGCCGGGAGTCTAGGGATTACAAGCAAAATTATGGAATCAAGTAGTCCGTCCTTGTTCTGCTCACCACATGGCAGGCCAAGAAGTCAAGAACCAGGATGCTGAGTAGAAAAGTGACTTATTTGTAAAGCCAGCTAATCGAGGACTTGGTAGTCTACTGTCCCAAAGGACCATCTCCCCCTCAGGATGAAATGTGAGTTTCTTTCATGTTAGCAAAAGGGGGAAGCAGAAGTGGGTGGGAGTCGAAAGGTTACTGACATTTGTAGACAGTGAGGAAGGTCATGTAACTTTTTTGTCCTTGGTCAGTTAATCTTTGACTATAGAAATCTGGTCATATCATTCCTGCAAATCTTAAACATAGCATAGTCATTTCTCTACCTACTTCTTTATCTCCTCAGGCAAAGGCGTTTTCTGGTAAGAAAGTAGTTTTTGCATATCTCAGCTGTAGAACAAAATTCCTTCAATGATTAACATGCCTGCCTGTGGGGCTGAGCAGAAGTTTCTAAGCTGTAGGTCACCACAGCAAGGGAAATAGAAGCAATGTGGAGTCAGACAGGCTCAGTTTCTCCGTTACAATTACAGCCACTGAAAGTGATGATGGGAGAAAGGTCTTCATGTTGGGCAAAGTATGGTAGGAAAGGCTTTGACCTCTATCAGAAGAAAAATAGTACCTACCGCGAGGCCTGGCACATGGTATATGGTCAATAGGTACTGCATTATAGGGCCATTGGCCAGAGCAAAATAAACCTTGAGGGTGAACAGGCCCACATCTTTCTTGATGTGAATTACTATATTTATTTGAATCTAAGTTATCTTCTGTGGGGTACCATCATTTTATGGACTTTCACGAAGGAAGAAAAAGTGTCGTCAATGTTTGACGCATGCTTTCTCATGTAGAAATTTTATTTCAGATGTATTTAGATGTAGAGTTTTAATATGGATCAGGGCGGTCTGTTCTATAACTTTCTGAATACGCGACATCTCTGTTTCACTGCTTGGCCACAGCAGATTATTTTTGAGTACATTTTAAATGGCAACAAAAATTCAGC
The DNA here is from genome assembly GCF_022355385.1 of Mustela nigripes. Taxonomy (NCBI): domain Eukaryota; kingdom Metazoa; phylum Chordata; class Mammalia; order Carnivora; family Mustelidae; genus Mustela; species Mustela nigripes. Next base: position 147,370,712 of record NC_081560.1, on the reverse strand, counting down.
ACATCTAGTCCTAACAATGCAAATGATGCATAAGGAAAGCTACGACGCTATGAACAACTACAGCAGAGCTTACGCATATCAAGCAATGGTAGGTGGCATTTTATGGCTACAATACGAGTAGTTCTGGCCTGATGCTTGCCTAGTGCATACTGAGACCCTCCATGTACTCCAAGGGATATCAGACTTTAGGAATTTGTACTATAGAAAAAAAAAAAAATGCATCTTAGAATTTTTGAAATGGCAAAGATAACATAGACCAAGCTTTCTGTTTTTATTGGTAGGAACTTATTAAACATAAGGATAGCTTTGCTCCAATCGAATGATGTGCAGATATTCGGAGTAGAATTAATTTTGAGGAAATTGATTCTAACATGTTTAAAATTTATCACCATGACAGGAAAATCATTACTTCAAGGGATTTGCTGTCTGTACCTGGTAACAGATACCAAGCTTGCTATTAGAGAAAGAATACAGGGATATAGTGAAATCTTGAGCACCTAGATGACAAGCTACCCTCTAATAATACTGATGGCTAACACCTGTGTAGATAGAGAGCATCCTATGGGCCAGGCTTTGTCAGGCATTATTGCTACTAAGTATCAGAGCAATTTTAGGAGTTAAGAATCATTGTTAGCACATTTTGTTGATGAGGAGCAGAGGTGCAGAAATGGTAAATAATCCACCTGATATTCTGTAGCTAGTAAATGGAGGAGCAGAATTCAAAGTGCAAAGTTTAACTATTTTTCACTTCACAGTGCTGTTCCCCGGCAAGTTAGCTTGGGCCAGTAACCTTTCTCTTTATGTGCCAGGTGTTCATAAATTAGGCATTTGTGAGTTGGGAAGTCACTGGGCAACTTTGGCTTTCTATCAGAAGCAATCATGATTCTGTACTGGCTTCACTATGAGACCAGTCAATGCAGGTGTACTTGGTATCAGAAGGTTTGAGAGTAAGTGGTTGCAAAGCACATGTGTTGTTTTGTTTTGTTTTGATATCTATTCTTCCTATTTTTTAGCTTGTGGGTTTTGACAGGTATTTTTTAATTACAATATTAATAGAGGTAGTTGTTAAAATTTTAATTAAATAAAAATACCCAAGGGGTTTCCTTTTCCTATTGCCCACTGCTCCAAAGGAAAATCACAGTTAACACTTTGGTGTGTATCTTCTATGAAGACTTTTACATTCATATATGCATAAATTTTAAGTTTTATAAAAATTACATCAAACTGTTCATATTAAACTTGCCTTTTTACTCACAAATATATTATGAAACCACAAACTTAATTTGCTGTGTTTCAGTTAGAGGGAAATTACTGATTCATGTACTCCAAAGAAGGATTGAGTGATTAAACCACAAGATCAGAATGGTGGGAGTTGGGCCTTAGTATCTCTTAGAAGCAGGAGTTAGAACAACCTTCTCTAATTTCAGATTCTCTGAGGTTGTCAGAGAATCTCATTGTCTCTCTCATTTAGAAGCAGATTCTCTCTACAGGATGGGAAATATGGTTACCAATTCTCAAATAGGGCATTAGGGAGAAACTTAAGGAAGGTATCAGTTAAACTTCAAAAAAAAAAAATCTGTGGTATGATTCTGATTGATTAGGTATCTATCTCTGGATCAACCAACTATATGTAAGACTATGCTATGTTGACAATTATATCTATTCAGGTACCCAAGCCGAGAATGTTCAACAGTGGCTTACAGGACAGGATTATTTTGTGATTATGTGATATTTTCACCTTGAACCACATAGTTGGGGGCAAGAACTGGTTGTAGTTTCAGAAAGTATTGATGCTCTTTCTAGATTTCTTTTTAAAAAAAATCACAAGGGAAAAGATCTAAACAAAATTCTAAGAATCCACTAAGCAAAGTATAAATGTATCATAGTTAATTTGTCATCTTTTTGTGGATGGACATTCATCTTAGCTCATATTATTCATCATTACAAATATTTTTCAGTATTATATGTAATGCTGCTATGATTATTCTTACACATATATCTTTGTGTCCTAGAAGCATTTCTATAGAATTGTAGAAATATAATTGCAAGCTAAAAGCACAGGTATGTTTTAATTTGATAGACACTATAAAATCCCAACTGAAAAGCGTTTGTACCAATTTATACTACCACTGATGGTGAATGATTATGCCCTCTCAAATCCCCTAAAAACAATTGGATACAATTAACTAGAAGGAAATTAAGTGCTTTCAGAAGTGGATTATAAATTCATCACCTTAAGATTATCATTGAAATTTCTAGCTCTGTTTCCACATTATATGAAAGTTATGTGGCTTTGAGAGTGACTTGGCAAAGTGTGATATTAAATTTCAGAAAATTCATGGTCCTTTTTCACCAAGAAAGAAAAAACAATATAATCTCAAGGGAAGGCAGAAAGATGGCTTGGCTTCTTTTGGAGAAAACAGAAGACCGTAAGAAAGGAGCCTTTGAAATCTGACTTTTAACTATTGAGGATCCGTTCAACCTTTATTTGAGCCTCTATCTAGTCTCATCCTTAGATGAGCAGTGATTGCCAGTCTTCTACTTTAATAATCACTGCATACATTGAGGGCAGAGAAAAGTTGAAGTAAAAGATATACCAAAGAGAGCCTCAAACACATTGATGATATATTTGTATGTTCAGTTCCTTGGATGCCTCAATTATGTCCTTGGCATACACACTATAACATAAGTTTTTCTCAAGATATATGTACAGTTCACCTGGAGATCTTGTTGTAATGCATATTTCAGTTCAGAAACTTAGGGTTGGGACCAGTCTACCTTGCTAACTAACAAGCTTTCAGATGATGTTGAGGATTCTGGTCTTTGGATCGCACTGCAGCAAGGAACTGGCCTACAGGTTTCCATAAGGAAACGTCTATGTATGATTGTATTAATTTTACAGATGAGGATATCAATGCATAGACAACTTTTTCCCTAAAGGCTATACAGTTCTTAATTCTTGAAGCCATGATTGAACCATAGGTCAGCTTGAGGAAAAAAAAAATAATCCAGATTTTTCTTAGCCATGGCTGAACTCCCAAGTCAAATTTTAGAGCTCTAAAGTTTGGAATGAAGGAGGCAGTTTAAGAAAAATCTCAGATAATTTACTCTCAAAGAGCTGATGACCTAGTTGGGGAAAACAAAACATTACATATAATGTAATATATTCTATAATATATTAGGAGAGAGAGTTGTGATTTGTAGGGATTTTATTTTTTTAATAGCAGTTATAATTTGGCGTTGCCTGGGTAGTACAGTCAGTAATAAGCATCCAACTCTTGGTTTTGGCTCAGGTCATGGTCTTAGGGTTGTGAGATGGAGTCAGACATTTTGGGGTTCATATGTCTGTCTGTCTTCCCTATGTCATATAATAATCCTTATAAGATAATGAAGCATAGCAATTATCTGTGTTTTGTATTTCTTCATTATAATAATCAATAATTATTATCCTGTATGTTTCTTCCTCAACTCTGAACTCTGCCCCAATAATAGCAATAAGTAGATTGTTTATGTATTCAATTCAGAATGAATTAAATGGCATCAGAAAGGATGATTTACAAACCTACATTTCTCCTTCTTTTTCATCCATTTAAAACTAATGCATTATATTATTCAAGTTTGAAGTTGTCCAAGAATATTCACACACTCAGACTTATTTTTGTCTATAAGTAGCTCTTGTTAAGTCCCCCATAGTCAAAGAAAATTAATACACTTTATTTTCTGAAATTTATTTTTATTTCCTATTCATTTATTTCATTACCAACCATGTTTTAAAACTCTTTATGGACCTGGTCTTCAATTTGAAGTGGAAATGTAGAAATACATATAAAATGGCCTTTCCTCCAAGGAGCTCATAAGCTGGTTGGAGAAACAAAATGGAAACAAGTTAATAGGATGTAATAATGCCTCTGCAGAGACATGGACAAGACTTGGTGGGGCCATACAAGTGTGGCTGTTCCCTGGGGTTTGAAGGGAGCCTGCGAGTACATTATCTTAAAAACATGTGATTATCAATAGCGAAGACATTGAAACAACCCAGGTGTCCATTGACAGATGAATGGATAAAGAAAATGTAGTACACATGTGTACACACACACACACACACACAGAGTGGACTATTACTCAGTCATAAAAAAGATGAGAGCTTGTCATTTGCAACAATAGGGATCTATCTAGATGATATTATGCTAAGTGACATATGTCAGCCAAAGAAAGACAAATACCATGTGATTTCATTTATATGTGGAATCTAAAAAGCAAAGCAAAAAAATTAACAAATAAATAACAAATAACAAATTAACAAATAAACAAAAAGCAGAAGCAGACCCACAAATGTGAAGAGACTGTGATTGCTAGAGAGGGAGAAAGTAGTGGGATGGGCAATATGGCAATATGGTGAAGGGGGGTAGGAGGTAACAGGTTTTCAGTCATGGAATAAATAAGTCACAGGGATAAAAAGTAACACATAGGGAATATAGTCAGTTGTATTATAATAGCATTGTATGGTGACAGATGGTAGCTACAGTTATGGTAAGCATAACATACACTTTTTAGATCACTATGTGGTACACCTCAAACTAATATAACGTGTGTCACCTATACTTCAATAAAAACAAATGAGAATGTATGAGATCATGGAATGTACTTCCTGAAAATGTGATCATGGAAAACCTTTTAATGCCCTTAAGACAAATTTGCTCTTCTAGCCTCCTGAGATCTGGCCATCTCATTTCTTTCCACTCACTTTGCTCTCTGTGCTCTATCCATATCAATCCTTATTCAGTCCACTCACAGTTCATTGCTTTTGCACTGTATATTTCCATTGCCTCAAAAACTTCATCTGTGCCTTACATCCTTCACTTAATTTGTCTAGTTCAGTATCTATCTAAAATCTATAGTAACGCCACTTTATCAAGTAACCCATCTTCATAGTTGGGGGACTAAGAGCATTTCCACAGTCTTTAATCCACCTAAATAAGTCCATTCATCTTCTACAGCAGACACACTTTGCATTCAAACATACAAACAGACTGAAGGTAAAAGGCTGAGAAGAGCATATTGTGCAAACAGCAACTGTAAGAGAGATGTAATGACTGTACATATAATGGGTAAAATAGGCTTTTTTTTAAAAGATTTTATTTATTTATTTGACAGGCAGAGATCACAAGTAGGCAGAGAGGCAGGTAGAGAGAGAGAGAGAGGGAAGCAGGCTCCCTGCTGAGCAGAGATTCCGATGTGGGACTCGATCCCAGGACCTTGAGATCATGACCTGAGCCAAAGGCAGCAGCTTAACCCACTGAGCCACCCAGGCGCCTTAAAATAGGCTTTAAAACAAAACATCTTACTTGACATAAAAAAAGAACATTTTATAATGATGACAGGGTCAATCCATTAGGAAGATACGATGATAATCATATATTCACCTAATAACATACTATCAAAATACATGGACAAAAACCAACAGGAACGAAAAGAGAAATAGATCACTCAACAATAGTTAGAGACTTCTAACCTGTCAATAATTGGTAGAACAACTATATAGATGATCAACAAGGATATAGAAGACTGGAACAGCATTATAAATTAACTAGTCCTCAGAGACACCTAAAGAAAACCCTCCCCTACACCAGAATATATATTTTTCTCAGGTACACATGAGACATTCTACAGGATAGACTATATTATTAGGTCATAAATCTCAATAAATTTAAAATGACAAAATAAGAAATATCTTTTCTATAAAATGAAATTAGAAACTAATAGCGGGCAAATACACAAACACACATTAAACTACATACTTCTGTATAATCAATGTGCAGAGGGTGAAATCAAAAGACAAATTAAAAATAGATTGAGATTAGAGAAAATGAATAGACAGCATGCTAAAATGTATGAGATACAGCTAAATCAGTGCTTATAGGGAAATGTATAGTTGTAAATGTATTAGGAAAGAAGGTATCAAATCAATAATTCTAGGAAAAGAACAAACTAAATAAAGTAGAAGGAAGAAAATAATAAAATCAGAGTGGAAATAATAAAAATTGAGAATAAAAAAACAGCAAAGAATATCAATGAAACAAAAAACTAGTTCTTTGAGAAGAGCAACAAAATTGACAAAACTTTATTTAGACTAAGACAAAAGAACAAACATTCTAATAACTGGAATAAGAAATGAAAGATAGGGCACCACCACTAAATGTACAAAAATAAAAAGTATTATAAACCAAAACTATGAACAGTTTAATGCCAATAAATTAGATCCATTAGGGAAATGGACAAATTCCAGAAGGACACAAATAACCATAACTGACTTAAGAAGCAAAAGACATTTATTTTATTTTATTTTAAATATTTTATTTTATTTATTTGTCATAGAGAGAGAAGCGAGAGTAAGCACAGGCAGACAGAGTGGCAGGCAGAGGCAGAGGGAGAAGCAGACCCCCTGCCAAGCAAGGAGCCTGATGTGGGACTCAATCCCAGGACGCTGGGATCATGACCTGAGCCGAAGGCAGCCGCTTAACCAACTGAGCCACCCAGGCGACCCAGAAGCAAAAGACATTTAAATAAATTCTATAACAACTGAAGAGATTAATTTAGCAATCAAAAACTGTTAAAAAGCCATTCTTAAAATTTATATGGAATTGTAAGAGACCTAGCATAGTCAAAAGAATTTTGAAAAATAAATTTGAAAAGAATTTTGAAAAATAACTAGAAGGCCTGGGGCCATGTGAAAGCCTTCAGTAGGCACTGCAACATGGTGTTGGAGAATGTGAAGGAGATGTGGACCGAGGTCCCCACGAGTGCCAAGGCAAGGCACCCAAGCCAGTCAACAAGGACAGCTACATCTCCAAGATGTTCCTGAAGAGGAATTCAGTCATTGTTGTCTTACAGGACTGCTCATCATTATCAGAATTCCCTCCCTCATACTGCAATAACATGCCCTTTGTAATGGGAATAATAAAGATCTGTTTTCTCCTACAAAAAAATAAAAAAGAAGAAGAAACAAATATCGTTCAGTCATAAAAGCAATAAAGCACTAATACATGTTACAGTGTGAATGAACCTTGAAAACATTATGTTAAGCAAAAAAAGCCAGACACAAATGACCACATATGATATGATTTCACTCATATGATGTGACCAGATCAGGTTAAATGAACAGAAAGAGAAAGTAAATTTGTGGTAGCTTAGGCCTGGTGGGTGTCTTTGACATGGGATTTGAGAGGGTTGTGATACCTCAAAGGGTCTGAGGTTTATTTTTGAGGTGATCAATTGTTTTAAAACCAATGTGGTGATGGTTGTAAATATACTAAAAATCACTGAATTATATACTTTAAATATAGGAAGTGTATGGTATATGAATTATATGCCACTAAAGCCTTGTAGGTTTACTTCTTGCTATGACCCAAACAGGGGCCATTGTTTTGTTCCCTAAATCCCTATTTAGTCTATGGATGGGCCTCAGAATTTATTTGCTATCAAGGTTTGAAGACTTTCTAGTTCAAGAAGCTGATTTCTTATGTCCTGGGATATACAGACCAAGGTTAGCTCTTTCTTCCTTCAAACACATCTTATTGGCATGGTGAGATTTTTGTCTGTTTTATTTTTTATTAATTTTTTTTCTCTACCTTATTTTTCTCATTTTTCTTTTATTTTTGTTCTTTTTCCTATTTTTCTTTATTTCTTTTGTATTCCTTTTATCGTTATTTTTTTGGGCATTTCTGGCATTTTTTAAAAAGATTTTATTTATTTATTTGACACACAGAGATCACAAGTAGGCAGAGAGACAGGCAGAGATAGAGGCAGAAGCAGGATCCCCGATGTGGGGCTCGATCCCAGGACTCTGGGATCATAACCTGAGCTGGAAGCAGAAGCTTTAACCCACTGAGCCACCCAGGCACCCCAAGGCATTTCTGGCATTTGTTTTGTTTTGTTTTGTTTTTTACTTTATATAAAGATTAGTTTGTCAAGTACTTAGAAATGATTTTCTTATCAAATGGTTTAACCAAACTTGTCACCAGCTTTCCCAATTTTAAGCCTACCTTGGAACACCTCGAGTGCAAGGCCAAAAGTAAGTCCAGGAACTCCAGGGCCTTTCAGCGATCTTTGCTATGGAGGAGATGCATAGTTGATTGGTTAGTCAACTATGACTAACCAGTTGACTGACCAGTTGGCAACTACCAGTTCTTCATGACAATCTCCAAAGATAACTTGGCCAAGGTGAAGTTTTCCTGGCCCCTTCTGACTGGGAAAGAGGGAGCCATGATAATCAGTTTCCAGAAAATACCCATGAAGTCAGAATCCTTAAAGGCTTTGAATCATCCCAACATAGTTAAAATATTTGAGGTGATCAAGACTAAGAAAACACTGCTTCATGAAGTATGCTAGTGGAAGAGAGGTTTGATTACCTAGTGATTCATGGCATATGAAAGGAAAAAAGTCCTTGAGCAAATTACATTAGAAAGTGTTTGCTGTGTAGTACTGCAACCAGAAGTGAATTGTTTGTAGAGACTTAAAGGCAGAACACCTGCTCTTGGGTGTTGACATGAATATCAAGTGTGTAGACTGACTTCAGCAACCAATTCACCTCTGGAAACAAGCTGGATATCCTCGGTAACAGTTTCTCTTTTTCTGCTGCAGAACTATGCCAAAGTAAATCTTATCATGGACTAGAATTGGAGGTGTGGAACCTGAGGGTTATCTGATATACAGTGGTCATCTGATCCCTGCCTTCTGATGCACAGAATATCAAGAGGCTGTGAGAGCAGATACTGAGTGGAATATGCCATATTCCCTTCTACTTGTCCATAAAGTATGAAAACCTTCTCCAGAAACTTCTTTTTCTCAATCCCAACCAGGACAGGCACTTTTGAGAAAATTATGAAAGATCTATGGATAAACATAGGTCAGATGAACTAAGCCTATCTGGAGCTCTCTATCACCTGACTATAATGACCTCTAGAGGACTGAGTTGATGGTATTAATGGGTTATATAAAGGATGACATCAAAGATTCACTGATAGACCAGAAATATGAGGTGATGATCACTTGTATGTTCCTTGTACACAAGATATCTGAGGCAAAGGGCTACATCATTGCTCAAAAGCCTAGCCTTTAGCATTCCTTCCATATCCCACATTATACAGTACAGCCTCTCTGCCAGCCACACCCAGTAGGGTTTCCGTGATCATGCCAGTTCTGCTATTCCCATCTCTGTGATTCTGAGAATACTCAGGGTAGCCTGAGAAACTGCAGAGATTGGACTGGTGTATTTCCCCTAGGAACCCTTCCTTTCCCCTGACTCTTCCTTGTTTTGTTTCTGTTTTTGTGTTTTTCTGTTTTTGTGGGGTTGGGGAGATGGTTCTGTTGAAATCATTTCTCTTCTCTCTACTTATGTCCTGCTCTTAGCTCCTAATGTCTATTATGATTTCTTTGAGCTGACTAGAATAAACCATTCTTTCTAATGGACTACATGTTACATAGTAAATGCATTTACATCATGCCCCCTGGTGCAAAAGGAAAGAAGCATATAGATGTAAAAATCTCTGGGTCAGATGGCTTAAATGATAATCACTTAAAATCAGGGGTGGCATGAGAAGACAGGAAAGCACTTCGTTGTTTCTGCAAAGAAAAATAAATTTTTCTCTGGAATAAATATAAGCCAATAAAGCTCAACAAAATGACCTCATGAGCATAAATGTTCTCCAGGCAAACACCATGAAGTGTTAAGATGAGCATATCTAACCTGTTGCAGTAAAGCTGTTTAGTGGTAAAAGCCCCCTGGATTTCATACCTCTAGGATAGATTAAATATTTTATCTTCAAAGGAACAATAATCAGATAGGGAGAGCAAAGGAATTGACTTTATTTGATATTTGGTTTACTTTCCCTGGCATTTCGATGAGTCACCTTTTGGTGTTGATCTTCATTTCAGCTGCTGTTGTAGCTCCAAAGTCCTGAATGATGAGGAAAAAAAGAATGGTTTCATTTAGGAGAAGTAAATATTCCAGTAGCTGTGAACTCGGGATTTAAAAATAATTCTAACTTGCTGAAGGCAAACAGACCTAGCATAGAGTGAAGTGAGAGCAAATGGTAGAAAGACCTGTGTGGGTCCAGTACCTGAGTATATATGTAGTATATGGCTGGTCTGTGGCTTGCTTCTTGTTGTCTACTTCATTATCCCCCACCCCCAACTTTCTCCAGGGCTCATTCACCCACTGCTTTTCCAACTCTGCTTCTATAGACCAAGTGATTCCTTCATTCTTTTCATTTCTCTAATAAATATTTCCTTAGTGGCAACTGAGTACTATGATCATCTGTGAAGATACAATATTTAAAATAATTTATGCTAGACAGATGCATTTAATAAATATTTCCTTAGTGGCAACGGAGTACTATAATCATCTGTGAAGATACAATATTTAAAATAATTTATACTAGACAGATGCATTAGCAAATATACTGTACTAAAAACTTTACGGTTGTAAAACTCTTAGCTTTTGAAACAGAGAATGATATAACTATTTGTGGGTAAAAATAAACAATGGATGAGCAGAAATATGAGCTGCAAATATATGGGGCTACATTTTAGAAAGACAGAGCTGGCATAAATTCACAGTCTAGAAGGTTCTCTGAGATAAGTAATGGAATATTACCATTAATATGCCATTACATATTAATGGGGTATAACGTAGTTATGACCTGTAGAAGAAATGGTGGTAGATTATGTAAGAGGATAAGTTGAGATCAGATTCTGAAGACCCCTAAAGAGATTGGTCTTTATCCAGGAGGTGAGTCATCAATGAATATGATCAGAAGAAATGTATATTTTACAATGATTATTCCATTTTCAGGATGGAGAATATGTATTATGCATTCCAGGGTCTAGATTTACTGACAATATGTAGAAAAAAATTTTTGAGACTGGAGTTTTTGCTAACACATGCCAATTATCAAAGTTGTTGCTTTCAAAAAGAGAGATACATTTTTAGTGAAATTACTGGTAAGTACAATTTTTCCCATGATTCAGTAGGTTATAGGAAGATGAGGTTATTTCTGCATATTTTAGAATTAAAGCAGGAAGTAATATAGTGAGTATAGAGACTCCAAATATCTGACTCTTTTTTGATCTTCAGTGATAGCCAGTAGACAAAGATACTGAACTACAACTAATACCCAATAGAAAATAACTGCTTACAGGAGGCATAATTTCAAATGCCAGTACAATATCAGTCTTGTCTTTGGTGAACTTTCCCTCCCATAACCCCTCTATATTTGAAACAATAAGGAATATGTCCCCAAAACCTGACTGCAGGTGATTGGACCAATGATGGATATATGACATAAGGATAATTAAGCCATTAGTTGGCTTAAACTGATCTAATACACCTATTCCCTAACTTGGTAAGGTACTTTACCTTGCCAAAAAAACCCCCAGGATTAGGACAACCACCTTTGGTATTACCAGGTAGCTTATTAAAAATGTAAAATCTCAGACTCTAATCAAGACCTCCTGAATCAATATGCATTTTACCAAGATTCCCAGGTGACTCACATTTGTATTACATTTTAAGAAGCACAACTCCAGACCAGCAGGTCTGACTCATGAAAATTTAAGTTAAGAAACACTGACAATAGGGGAGTTATTATCAGACTAGAAAGAAATACTTATAAACTATAACTGTGTTCATGTTCATAGCCAATTTTATGACTCCTTCTACTAAAAGTACCTGGAGCTACACCATATCTAGACTCTCTTTCTAGTTCCAAGTTTTTAGATTCTTTCTGTAATGTTTCTGTTCTTAATTTTTTTAATAGAAGTCAAGCCTTTCATGTAGGTATTCATAATAAACTTTCATTATATTGTCACCAATTAGAGATTCTTTATTTCCTATAATAAAAGTAGCCAAAATAAAACACTTCTTAGAGCAACAATCACCAAAAAGTTAACCTGAGCAAATCTCCAGTTCAGTCCAGTAATTCTAGAAAGAGCAACAATTTCTCTTGTGCATAAAATTAGCCACAATTCATTTCCCCCAGCCAGGACTGGTCAGTGAGGGAAAAAACAAATCACTCTCACCTGGGACATGCATTAATCTCCGTAGGCTAGCAAGATGGTATTCCTCGTACAGAAAAGGGACATTTACTCGTGACCTGAAAGAAAGAAGCCATGTCAAGAGAAATTTGTCCTCCCTTTGTATAGACAGAATCAGCTATCTTTGCTGATTTTTCTCTAGAGAGAAGAAAGAGTCTGATATATATAGTACAATTTTAAATTTGGGAGGTTTGGCTTTTTCCCAAGACCCTGCCCGGAAAATCTCTTTATTTTTTTTTTTTTATAAAATCTCTTTATTGACAATTCCTCTATCTTTTGTTCTCATAAACTTCTTTAAAGAATGTGGTATCTACCATTAATATTTTGTCTTGACCCATCATTGCAAGATATTTGAACTGGAGCTAGTTATTTAACCCTGCTGCTTCTCCATTTCTTTATCTATAACTGGGGTACATAGATGCCCTGTTATTCTTTCTATTTGATTTTATTCCATAATCAAATCCAATCAGATTATATTCACACACACACACACACACACACACACACACACCTATATATGTACATACATATATGTATATATGTATCTCTCTCTTATGCTTACATCAGTAATTATATATTTATACAATTTTCAATGTTAAATAAATGCAAGATATTCCTAAACTTTTCTGTAGTATCCTGGAACTTTTTCAATATTTTTTAGCAGTGAAATTTTTTGGTTAAAGAAAATATTGCATATTAAATAAATAAAAGAGCTGGTGGTCTAGTTAAAATCGTTATATGGTGATGAAAGTATATGATGTTCCAAGAAACTGACTCTTCAAAAACTATAACTAAATGTGGGCTTTCCTGGAAAAGAGTATGAAATCAGATTTCTGCATAACTTGAGACATCATGTATTCATCTACACAGCTATTTATAGAATGCCTGATCTCTATTATCAGGAACATGTCAGAAGATCTCAGTTTAGCTGGGAGGGAGATTTAAAAAAAATAGATGTGATACTATATAGTATTGCTAATTGATTTTTGAATAAGTGCTATTGGGGCACAAAGCTCTTATCAATTATCCCGGCCTAATGATACTAAGGGAAACTTTATTTGCCTAATGATGGTTGGGGAGAATAGAAGTAAGTTTATATTTAACCTCAACCTTTAAGAATTTATAGATTTTCTGTAATATAAGTAAGCAGAGGCTGCTCCAAGCAAGAGGAAACATAGGAAGGTAAAGCCACAGTGGTATGAGTGATTGCCTTCAAAAACAGCAGATAGTCTAAGATTAAAGCTTAGTGTATGAGGGAGAGGAAGACAGTGGTGGAGAAAAGAAAAAAGATAATTCTGAGACCAAGTTGTGAAGAGCTTTGACTTTCATGGAAGCCCAGTTTCTTGGCAATAAATATTTCATAAAGAAAAACAAAAAGGCCAAATTGTTATTTTGGAAAAAATCTCTGTGGCAAAAAGAGTTTGCTGGTCATCTCCTTTTGTTCCTGAAGATGCAGAAACCATTCCGTCATCCTACTCTCTACTCTCCAGGAACATGACCTGCATAGATTGCATCAAGGTGCTGCCTTGACCTCTAGCTTCCAGTAAGGATCCATCAATGGGAGGTACCAGTAGGAGAGCTGAGGGGTAGAAGAGAGGTGAATGGGCTATTCTTTGCCTTCCTGCTTTCTCCCTGATGGGTCACCCCAGTGAACTCCATCCCTTTTTTAAAGGCCGCAGCTCCCACGATGTGGCTTTCTTTAGGTTTAAGTGATCTGTTCCTACTTTTCCTTCTCTAACATTTATTTATGTTTTATTTACATTAGCATGGACTCAAAACATTTTAATTTTATTCACTGGGGTTATAATCTGCTCCTATCACATATTTTCAAGTAAAATTGTCAGTCTTGGATGTAGAAAGTCCTTTAAGTTGGTTCTAATGTCCTCTTGATGCGTCCCAGCATTCCTTGAACATTCCCGTACTTTGGGGCTCAACACAATATTCTAGGTTCCTCTTGCACATTTAGTGCCCCAGCTCTAGAATCACTCATTCTCCCTGGAGCTCTGGTTCCTCTTAGTGGCTCTAGGTGGGTTCATTATGGTTGTGGTGCAACTCCTGGCCCTCTCAGCAAACAGACCAAGGGAGGGTCTACCAATTTACCTTGGTAACTGCATATCTAATCTAACCCTAAAGGATTCATTCTAGTTTTCTCCTTTCCATATGTTTAATTCCCTTCTTGAAGTATCAGAAACCTGGTTGTCATTATTCTTAGTATATATTTATCTGTTTGTCTAATCCCAGAATATATGGAAATTAGTTTCAGAATTGCTAACTCATATTACTGAGAAAAGGAAACTCCCTCAGGTCTAGGGAATGATGGTAGGTCCCTGTTGTCACTAGCCCTGGGATATTGCACCATTTCCTACTGGTTTCCTTAAACTCTGTGACAACTTTGCTAACAGTCTTTTTATTAGACACTTAAGCCACTCATTGACTCTACCATTTTCTCTCTACTGGAGCCATAACCAATAGAATGTGTTAGAGAGTGGTTGCTTATAAGGGATTAGAATGTATAGTAAGAGTCAGTCTGCCCTAGCTTTTGTCTGTCTGTAGGCAATGAGAACTTTGTGTCAGCAGCAATGGATTGATCCAGTTCTTAAATTAAACAGGAGAAAAACTGTGGCACCTGGGTGGCTCAGTTTGTTGAGTGTCTGCCTTTGGCTCAGGTCATGATCCCAGGGTCCTGGGATTGGGCCCTGCAACCAGCTCCCTGCTCAGTGGGGAGTCTGCTTCTCCTTCTCTCTCTGCCCCCACATTTGTGTGTGTGCTCTCTCTCTCTCAAATAAATAAAATCTTCAAAAAAAAAAAAGGAACAAAACTATAGTAAACAAGGCAAGAAGAACATTATGAGATGTATGTAGACAGAGATCTAGGGAAAGGTATCTACCATTTATATATTCCAGTCAAATAAATACAAATGTGTTATACCAGCTGGTTATTCTCACTCTGATTAATAACATTCTGTTATTTTGGCTTCTCCACTTGTATCTAATTGGGATCTACCTGGCAATTCCTCCACATCTACTTCTTCATTGACAAGACACATGAAGGAACACAGAACATTTCTTCAAAAGTCTATGTCATAATGTGGCATAAAGAAATGTTGGGCCAGGGGTGCCTGGGTGGTGGAGGCAGTTGAGTATCTGACTCTTGATTTGGCTCAGGTCATGCTCTCAGACTTTTGAGATCAAGCTCCCCAGGAGAGGCTCCAAGCTCAGCAGGAAGTCTGCTTGAGATTCTCTCTCTGTCCATCTCCTTTTGTCCCTCTTCCCTTCCCACTCTTTCTCACATATAATTTTTTCTTTTTATTAAAAGGAATGTTGGCCTGGAAAACCTAAAATTTTCTAATAACTACCTGAATGTGTACATTTACTTCTGGACAGAAGAGAATCAGAGCTGAGATCCTAAGACTGAGAAAAAAAAATAGCTAGATTAATAATTGCAGTTTTTATTGACTATGTGACAGGACTTTTCTTATATTACATTTTGCAATAAATAAAAATAATATATCAATCATCAGACATGGAGCTCCTGAGCACTACAGCTAAGAATTTAAAGACGTACAAGTGTTCTTAAGGGAAATATAATCATTTACATTGCTTTTGTGTAAAATTGCTTATACTATTTGGTTCAGAAACAAACTCTTCTCATTAATTTTAAGAAATGATGAGACATGACATACAAGGGTTGGTATTAAATCATTTTTATTACATCATAACTTTGAATAATTAAATCTTGAAAACTTGTGAAAATGTTCAACATTGGTAGTTGAATGTACTAAATGTACTTTGAAGATTTTATACTTTGGTTCAATAAATAATGGTGGACAATTATAACATATTAAAGGAAAAAAGCAAGACATAAAATGGGAAATTCATCTATTAACTCAGATTAAAAATATTAAGAATTATAGACGTAATTCATGAGAGTTTGAAAAATAATATGAATGTAAATGAACATAAATTGGTCATTTGGGGAAGATGCTAATGTTCCAAATAATTATTTTGAAAAAAAAAAAACAGGTAATTGATTTCAAAAAATAAAAATTGTCTTAATTTTTCTATTAAAAATATACCAACAGATATCCAGGTAAAAGTTGAAGGGAAATTTTTATTTATAGAATTATTCTAAGTAATAGAAGAAGAAGAAGAATAGAACTGAATTATTGCTACTTTTGTCACACTTAATGAATTAATGAATGTAAGCAACATTTTTTCTTCTTTAAGATTTTATTTATTTATTTGACAGAGATCACAAGTAGGCAGAGAGGCAGGCAGAAAGAAAGAGGGGGCAGGCTCCTCACTGAGTAGAGAGTCTGATATGGGGCTCAATCCCAGAACCCTGAGATCATGACCCAAGCCAAAGACAGAGGCTTTAACCCACTGAGGCACCCAGGTGCCCCAGCAATATTTTTCATTAGCTGCTCGCATCACAAAAATAGAGAAACTAGATATTATATATGCCTTGATGGGGGAATAAAATGAATAATGTTGTCTATGAATATGAAATATATTTCCCCTCTCAAAACATCAAAACAGGTCAAACCTCTAGACTTAGTAATTTAGAGGAAACAGAGATGAAGAGGAACCTAGTGAGTAATTTCTCCATAGTAATATTAAAAAAAAATTGCAAGAGAATGAAAAATTTGGAGAGGAACACCTGTAGATAAAAAGAGATGTGAAAACACTATTAACCAAGTGGTAAATGCTATTTTTGTTATGAGATTCTGATTCAGACTATTATAGAAATTAGGACATGAGTCAATAGGAAAAACTAACTGGATATTTGATGAAATAAGGGGGTTATTTTATTTTTAGTTGAACAATGGTCTGGAGAATATGTTAAAAGATTTGGGGTGTCTGAGTGGCTTTGTTGGTTAGGAGCCCTGCATCCCTAATCAGTGGAGAGTTTGCTTGTTCCTTCTCCCTTTTCTCCTCCCCCTGCTCACACTCTCTCTTTCTCCTTCTATGTGTTAAACAGATAGAAGACTTTTTCTTAAAAAAAATTTTAAAAAAGGAAGAAAAGAGTTATCTTTTACTAAAATAAGTCTAGCTCAAATATGGTATCAGGAATTTCCTTAAAATTCATTGCATAGAAAAATAAGTATAAAAGAGAAAAAAACTGGCCAGATTTCATTGTTATAGAACTGGATGATGTGTGCATGGATGTTTCTTAGACTAGAAAATCTAATTGTGTATATAACTAGAATTTTCTATAATAAGATATAAAAATAAGTAAACAAATATATAAAGGGAATATAACATGGGACACAAATTCAGTAGAGGCATTAAAAGGAAGAAAACCACCTTACGTTTTTCTCAAAGTGGAGAAAAATTTTTTCTGTTATATGCATGTTTAAAAAAATGTCTTCCTTTGGAGAATTTATAGGAGCTCTGGAATTTCCAGCAGCTAAAATTTCAGTTGTATATGCCTTCCTGCCATTCCTCTATCAGAATTCAAGGCAAACCAAGAAACTGAGAAAAATTATCATTATATTTTTTGTGACTAGTTTCAAATACCAAAAAGTCTGCTGCCTTGTATCAGATTTTCTAACTGTGTAGTGTTAATATACAGAGAGGCCGTCAGTATTATGATATTAAAATTTTAATCAACCAATTTGTTGAATTTTCATACAGTTTTTCTTTTGTAAGAGGTTTTCTCTTGATTCTCTTGAATTTCTAAGATAAGTATCAATAGCATCTACAGTAATGAAAACTTTATCTTTTCTAGTATTTATATTTTTCATTTTTTATGTTTATCTGCTTGAAATGGTGATTGATGTGAAATATTGGTGAAGACAATAGCCATTTTTGCTCATTCCTCCTAACTGGTTTTTAGTATGAAAGTCTACATAATTTATTATTTCTAATAATATTTAATATTATAAGAATAATATTAATTTTAATAATACCTTTAGGAAATATACATTTTTTCTAGAAGTTTACTTTAAAATAATAATAACTTCCATGAAATTACTTTTTTCCCCAAAATATTATAAATTGGTTTAAGCATGCTATAAATCATAAAGATTATCATCATCATCATTAAAGCAAAGACCCAAGTACCAACCACTCAATTAAGAAATAGAATATAGGGGCACCTGGGTGGCTCAGTGGGTTAAGCCTCTGCCTTCAGCTCAAGTCATGATCTCAGGGTCCTGGGATCGAGCCCCACATGGGGCTCTCTGTTCAGCAGGGAGCCTGTTTCCCCCTCTCTCTCTCTGCCTACCTATGATCTCTGTCTGTCAAATAAATAAAATCTTAAAAAAAAAAAAGAATATATTCTTGAAAACCCACTCAAACCCCTTTTCATCACCTATATGGTACATTTTCTGTTTTGTTTTGTTTTCTGATTACAGATTTTTTATGCTTATTAAAAGTAATTTTTAAAAAACTGAAAACTTGGGACGCCTGGGTGGCTCAGTTGGTTAAACAGCTGCCTTCGGCTCAGGTCATGGTCCCAGCGTCCTGGGATCGAGTCCCGCATCGGGCTCCTTGCTCGGCAGGGAGCCTGCTTCTCCCTCTGCCTCTGCCTGCCATTCTGTCTGCCTGTGCTCACTTTCTCCCCCCTCTCTCTCTGATAAATAAATAAAATCTTTAAAAAAAAAATACTGAAAACTAAAAGGAATAACATGAGCAACCTGCAGTTTACCACTCAGCAATGAGCACCCCTAAAGTTGTGTATACTTCCAATGTTTAATATATGTAAATATGTTTATATGTTCACAAAATAAAATCATACTCTTTTAACTTGGGATTTTAAAAAAGTTTATGAATGTTTTGTTATTATAAATGTTATAATTAATGTTCAATCTCTGTATTTCTGATTATTTACTTATGAAAGGTTTATGATGGTGAAAATAGTGTGTTAATGGGTATAAACTTTTTTTTTTTTTTTTTAGTTACTAAATACTCCTAAATAGCTTTTCAGAAAGGTGGAACTAACTCACATTTAAGAATAATATATTTTGCAATTCATCATATGCTAATTTCTTATACATAATAGCACACAGGCATATATAAAGTGTTTAATCATTTGAAACATTCACATGGATTGATTGGGCTATAGACAAAACACTCTGTTTTTCTTTCTTTTCTTTTGAGTTAGCCGTCATCTGTGTTTTTATTCAACATTTTTAAATTTTCAGTTAATAAATGCTATCATCTTCTTCTTAAAGATCAGGCACTGCAAATGAAACTGAAAACCCAAGTCTGTATGTAGAATGGTACACTCTTGACGCTATGTTTATGGTGATGTTGGGTTTTTTTTTTTAGGTCAGACTTTAGAAAGTCAAGTGAAATTTTACAGGGACATTAAGCCAGATATACTGTATATCTCCTGTGTCTGTACTCTATATCATACTTGTCTATGTTACAGTTCCATCCCACCACATTTTTCTTAAGTCTGACATGTTGAGAACCACAGAACAAAGTTAAAACAACAGGTATTTATTAAATGTCTGGCTGCCCTAGCTAGCTAATGGGGTTTAGAGTCTCCTGCATTTCTGGTTTCAGTTGCCAGTTCCAGAGAAGGGCAGTGTGATTTAGGGAAGTATAAAGGTTTCATGGAGAGGATTTTTAGAGCTGAAATAGAAGTGCCTTCAGAGCTTCTGATAAACCTCACAGGATATCCTTACCACCTTCCTCATCAAATATGGCCAGAAGAGGTCAAGAAAAATCAACCCAACTAGGAATGCAGAAAAAACTTTGAAAAGGTTGAAAGTATAAGCTTTGGCAATGGAGTTTGGGTTGGGATATAGGCAAATTATTGAGAGGTTCTTCTGACCTCACATTTTTAATATTTTATTGTACTGATTTTTTTTTCCTGACCTGCCTTCTAAACACTCTTTAGTTAAAAAATGCGAAATACATTCAATGCTTGACAGGGAAAAAGGATTTAGAAAAACTTTATTAAAACTTCTTAGCTCAGCCCATATCTGGAGATCATACACAAAGGGATCTTACTTGTGCCATGAACGTGTCCTGCCATGGCCCATTAGACCTCAGCAAGATATGCCAGCCTGTCTCAATCAGTCTTCACGTATACCTGAGCTCAAGTCTCCAGTGTTTGGCTGAAATTGGGTGCAATTTTTTATGCCTTTTCCATGGCTGTACTGTATAACCATTATATGTTTTCTACTATCTCTGTTTTCATCCACATAATCAACACTAAATTCACCCTTTTAATCATTCTCAACAGTTCGGTTTACTTAACATGAATGATTGATTTTTTTACACTCTTGGACACACATGAGGAGTCAATCCATGAGCAGTATTGTGAGCAAAGTACTATGTAGCTTCTGTGTTACCCTGGCAGTTGCTGACTCCCTGGGTGTGTGTGAAGTCGTATTCCTCTTTGGTTTGGGCAGTAGTGAGTCCGCCACCCCACAATTTGTGGACCCCAGCTACTTCCTCTGCAAGGACCCCAGGACTGCACTTTGTGGTCAAGATTAGCCTGACATTTTCCTCAGTGCTTCTGTCTCTTCCCAGGTCCCTGCCCTATATAATATCATGTAGGAACTTAGATTTCATAGAACAAAAGGCAGGAAGGGGTTTTACCTCAGTCACCTTTTCATTTATTTATTTATTTATTCATTCATTTATTTATTTATTTGTACTGCATCACAAGCCAGCTGTGAGTATTTCTTGGGTTTGGAGGTAAAAGGGGAAATGTGAAGAATCCTAAGAAGCACTAGGTAAGATTTTGAGTAAGTGAATCATAAAAATGAGTAATCAAATCCCTTCCCTTTCTTGACATATAATTTTTTTTAAAGATTTTTCTTTCTTTGTTTATTTGAGAGAGAGAGAGAGAGGATGAGAGGGAAGAGGTCAGAGTGAGAAGCAGACTCCCTGCTGAGCAGGGAGCCCAATGCCGAACTGGATCCTAGGACTCCAGGATTATGACGTGAGCTGAAGACAGCTGCTTAACCAAATGAGCCACCCAGGCACCTGACATATAATTTCATACCATTTGTGTGTAACTTTCTCTCAGTTTGGTTAATTTTCCATAAGGATTTTGAAAAGGCCTCAACAGCAAGACCCGGAAATAACTAGGGCTTTTCTTAGATGACTTGACTTTAGAAACAATATACTCAGTGTATGCAGAATATCTTTTGTTTTTAAAGATATGTTAATGACACATTAGGATTTTCTATTCAACACATAGCAGTTGAACAGAAGTAGAATTGGACGTGGTTTCATGTATCTGAGTGTATTTTGTAAAACCTCTTCCCTGGGAAATTTCAACTGAGCTGCTAACATCCTGGCAACATTTTTCAACCCACAGAGTTGCAATTTTAAAAGTATATATCCTAAACCTATCAATTAATCTTTTCAAAATGCTATTTTGTTTTTAATTTACTTAATAAGTATCCACAATACAGTACTTTTGGAGGCAAGTACAAAGCAGTAGGTAGAAACAATAGAGCTTGAGTTTTCTAGTTTTTGTAGAGGATCATTTTGGATTCTTTTAGAGAATTAAAGAGGGAAGCAATTTTTGGAGATAGTGAGACATAACAGACGGTGCCAGGAGTCCTAGGTTCACATGTGCACCTACATTTTATGTACTTGATTTAAGATAAAATACATGTTGGTACTATTTAAAACATTAAATTTCTGAATAAATACAAATTTCTTGTGTTAGTCCTAAATCCTAAGGTATTTAGAAACCTTCCAGCCTCCATATAATCAGGCATAAGGGTAGAATGTAGATTTTACTCCTAATATCATGGGAAGTTTGGTGTTTAATCTGTATCTACCTATGTTTAATCTCTAATCAAGTATATAAAATAGGGACTCCATTATCTATATTTTTTAAATGAACAAAATTGTAGAGACTTAAAACTTAAAGGAGCACCCATAACCAATATTATGAGTGTAACTGAAAACGATATATTGAGTTTCCTTCAGAAGGAACCTGAACTAAGCGGAATATCATTCCTTCTCCCTGATCTCCTCTAGACCAACTAGAAACATCATAGCAACAAATCCTCATTGGCTGTTTATTATAGGCTGAGACCTATGAAAATGCTTTCATGCATTATATCACTTTTTAAGCCTGTATGTGTCACAAGTATCAAAATGTTTTGCCTGAAATAGGGCTATTGGAGCAATACAATGGGATAAACCCAGGACTTGTCCATTTACCCCTTGTGATCGGGGAAGTGGTAGAGAACCTCTTGAACAAATAATATCAGGAAGCAATGCCTAATGTAAAAGGGTAAGACAGAAAGGAAAGCATTCCTTGAATACAGCAAAGACAGAGAACTTTGCATTGAACAGCTTAATTCCTCTACATACTAATAGAAATGCATAATATCAGGAAAGAGACTGCTTCTAGAATTCCATGTATTAATTCATCTATTCAGATATTATTTATTTAAAGTTTCTGTACCTTACACCTTCTTTAGGTGCTCTTGTGCATCCTCAGGATACAGAAGTGAATAAAGAAAAATATTACTTATATGGAAGACATATTTTAGATTGCAATTAACTGATAATAACATTAGAACTATTAGATTTGCAATATATAACATGACTAAATTTTCTCAGAAGAGATAGAAAACCTGGCAGGGTAATAGCCATGCATGTAATTTCACATGATTTAACAGAGTTGCATCATCAGTGTGACTGGTTGTAAAATATTCTACAATTTCTGTGACTTCATGTGATGAAGCTAAAATAAAAATATAATTTTGTGTGTCTTCAAGCACATGTTAACTGATTTTTTAATTTCCTTTTGGTTCCTCCCACTGTTGTAAAATCAGACTTATATATTACTAAAACCTCAAAATCTGATCCACCCAGGGTGAACAAATCACCACCAAGGGGAAAGGAAACCTGTTTTACTTTCACAGAAAACAAATGTTAAGATTTTAAATAGCTGTATTCTTTACTTTGGATATTATATTAGAAACTTTATTACAGGGAATGAAATAGTTTTAGCACTCTTAGCATTACTGTTCCTAGATTAGTGTCTATAGCCACAATTTTATTTTTTTTTATTTTTTAAAAATTATCTATTTATTTATTTGACAGACAGAGATCACAAGTAGGCAGAGAGGCAGGCAGAGAGAGAGAGGAGGAAGCAGGCTCCCAGGGAGCCCGATGTGGGGCTCGATCCCAGGACCCCGAGATCATGACCTGAGCTGAAGGCAGAGGCTTTAACCCATTGAGCCACCCAGGCGCCCCTATAGCCACAGTTTTAAAATGTATAACCTGAGAAGAAAGTAAATTTTGCCTTACAAGAGGACTCCACGATCTACGTAAAAAGACTGTCCAAGTAGGATATATACATTTATCTTTTTAATGTAGTGTTCCAAGATTCATTGTTTATATATAACACCTAGTGCTTCATGTAATATGTGCCCTCCTTAATACTCCTCCCATTCCCACACCTCCTTCTTCTCTAAAATCCTCAATTTGTTTCTTGGAGTCCATAGTCTCTCATGGCCTGTCTTCTCCTCCAGGTCCCCCCACTTCACTTTTCCTTTCCTTCTTCTAATGTTCTCCATGTTATTCCTTATGTTCCACAAGTAAGTGAAACCATATGATAATTAACTCTCTCTGCTTGGCTTATTTCACTCAGCATAATCTCTTCCAGTCCCATCTATGTTGATGCAAAAGTTGGGTATTCATCCTTTCTGAAGGCTGAATAATGTTCCATTGTATATATGGACCACAATTTCTTTATCCAAAACCACATTGAGATACCACCTTACACCAGTTAGAATGGCAACTGGCAGGAAACAACAAATGTTGGGAGAGGATGTGGACAAAGGGGAATCCTCTTTTACTGTTGGTGGGAATGCAAGTTGGTGCGGCCACTTTGGAAAACAGTGTGGAGATTCCTCAAAAAATTAAAAATAGAGCTACCCTTTGGCCCTGCAATTGCACTACTGGGTATTTACCCTAATGATACAGATGTAGTGAAAAAAAGGGCCATATGCACCCCAATGTTCATAGCAGCAATGGCCACAATAGCCAAACTGTGGTAAGAGCCAAAATGATTTTCAGCAGACCAACTGGTGTATTTTTTAAAAGGAAAAAGCACTTTCATATTAACAAGTAGCATGTGTATGAATTTTAGATTTTATAGGAGGAAATGGATAATGCACTTAGACTAATAGTATTGATTAATAAAATTTTAACATATTTTAATTCCAGTATGTTAAGATAAAGTGTTAAATTAGTTTCAGGTGCACAGTATAGTGATTCAGCAATTCTGTACACTAAGTGCTTATCATCGTAAGTGTACTCTTTAATCCCCATCACCTATTTCACCCAACATAGAAATTTAATAATTTTACATAACATTATTCTTTAAAAACATAATTTAGCAATTCGAAAGGACATTTTAATAATATTAAAGTCATCCAGGAATTAATTTGTAAATTTTAAACCACAGTAAATTATAGATAATTGCATATGCCCATGTATCCTCTACATGGGATAGTGGACTTTTTATCTCTGTATCTTGAAATGTTTTAATTAAATAGATAGAATGCTGCAGTTAAATCTAAAGCCTTTTTTTTTTTCAATTCTCTGTAGTTCCACCCCCTTCCTCTTTTCCTTGAAAGCAAACATTATAGTTTACTTGTTTTACATAATTTTGGTCCATGTTTTAAAGCCATTACTGTATGTTTTTTATACATAAAGCCATGCCTATGTATGTGTTTTTTTTTTTTTTTTTTTTTTTTTTTTTTTTTTTTTTTTTTTTT
>NC_081560.1:147333253-147345801 GCF_022355385.1 Mustela nigripes | reverse complement strand
CTACCCACTTAAGCCTCCATGTTGCATCACCACTTCCTCATATCAGGGAGATCATATGATAGTTGTCTTTCTCTGCTTGACTTATTTCGCTAAGCATGATACGCTCTAGTTCCATCCATGTTGTTGCAAATGGCAAGATTTCATTTCTTTTGATGGCTGCATAGTATTCCATTGTGTATATATACCACATCTTCTTGATCCATTCATCTGTTGATGGACATCTAGGTTCTTTCCATAGTTTGGCTATTGTGGACATTGCTGCTATAAACATTCGGGTGCATGTGCCCCTTTGGATCACTACATTTGTATCTTTAGGGTAAATACCCAATAGTGCAATTGCTGGGTCATAGGGCAGTTCTATTTTCAACATTTTGAGGAACCTCCATGCTGTTTTCCAGAGTGGCTGCACCAGCTTGCATTCCCACCAACAGTGTAGGAGGGTTCCCCTTTCTCCGCATCCTCGCCAGCATCTGTCATTTCCTGACTTGTTGATTTTAGCCATTCTGACTGGTGTGAGGTGATATCTCATTGTGGTTTTGATTTGTATTTCCCTGATGCCGAGTGATATGGAGCACTTTTTCATGTGTCTGTTGGCCATCTGGATGTCTTCTTTGCAGAAATGTCTGTTCATGTCTTCTGCCCATTTCTTGATTGGATTATTTGTTCTTTGGGTGTTGAGTTTGCTAAGTTCTTTATAGATTCTGGACACTAGTCCTTTATCTGATATGTCGTTTGCAAATATCTTCTCCCATTCTGTCAGTTGTCTTTTGATTTTGTTAACTGTTTCCTTTGCTGTGCAAAAGCTTTTGATCTTGATGAAATCCCAGTAGTTCATTTTTTCCCTTGCTTCCCTTGCCTTTTGCGTTGT
Organism: Mustela nigripes; assembly: GCF_022355385.1. Taxonomy (NCBI): domain Eukaryota; kingdom Metazoa; phylum Chordata; class Mammalia; order Carnivora; family Mustelidae; genus Mustela; species Mustela nigripes. The sequence goes on along the minus strand of NC_081560.1, from coordinate 147,344,933 downwards.
TCCTAGGAAGATGTTGCTGCGGCAGAGGTCGAAGAGGTTGCTGCCCGTATTCTCCTCAAGGATTTTGATGGATTCCTTTCGTACATTGAGGTCCTTCATCCATTTTGAGTCTATTTTTGTGTGTGGTGTAAGGAAATGGTCCAATTTCATTTTTCTGCATGTGGCTGTCCAATTTTCCCAGCACCCTTTATTGAAAAGGCTGTCTTTTTTCCATTGGACATTCTTTCCTGCTTTGTCGAAGATTAGTTGACCATAGATTTGAGGGTCTATTTCTGGGCTCTCTATTCTGTTCCATTGATCTATGTGTCTGTTTTTGTGCCAGTACCATGCTGTCTTGATGATGACAGCTTTGTAATAGAGCTTGAAGTCCGGAATTGTGATGCCACCAACGTTGGCTTTCTTTTTCAATATCCCTTTGGCTATTCGAGGTCTTTTCTGGTTCCATATAAATTTTAGCATTATTTGTTCCATTTCTTTGAAAAAGATGGATGGTACTTTGATAGGAATTGCATTAAATGTGTAGATTGCTTTAGGTAGCATAGACATTTTCACAATATTTATTCTTCCAATCCAGGAGCATGGAACATTTTTCCATTTCTTTGTGTCTTCCTCAATTTCTTTCATGAGTACTTTATAGTTTTCTGAGTATAGATTCTGTGTCTCTTTGGTTAGGTTTATTCCTAGGTATCTTATGGTTTTGGATGCAATTGTAAATGGGATTGACTCCTTAATATCTCTTTCTTCTGTCTTGCTGTTGGTGTAGAGAAATGCAACTGATTTCTGTGCATTGATTTTATATCCTGACACTTTACTGAATTCCTGTATAAGTTCTAGCAGTTTTGGAGTGCAGTCTTTTGGGTTTTCCACATATAGTATCATATCATCTGCGAAGAGTGATAATTTGACTTCTTCTTTGCCGATTTGGATGCCTTTAATTTCCTTTTGTTGTCTGATTGCTGAGGCTAGGACCTCTAGTACGATGTTGAATAGCAGTGGTGATAATGGACATCCCTGCCGTGTTCCTGACCTTAGCGGAAAAGCTTTCAGTTTTTCTCCATTGAGAATGATATTTGCGGTGGGTTTTTCATAGATGGCTTTGATGATATTGAGGTATGTGCCCTCTATCCCTACACTTTGAAGAGTTTTGATCAGGAAGGGATGTTGTACTTTGTCAAATGCTTTTTCAGCATCTATTGAGAGTATCATATGGTTCTTGTTCTTACTTTTATTGATGTGTTGTATCACATTGACTGATTTGCGGATGTTGAACCAACCTTGCAGCCCTGGAATAAATCCCACTTGGTCGTGGTGAATAATCTTTTTAATGTACTGTTGAATCCTATTGGCTAGTATTTTGTTGAGTATTTTCGCATCTGTGTTCATCAAGGATATCGGTCTATAGCTCTCTTTTTTGGTGGGATCCTTGTCTGGTTTTGGGATCAAGGTGATGCTGGCCTCATAAAATGAGTTTGGAAGTTTTCCTTCCATTTCTATTTTTTGGAACAGTTTCAGGAGAATAGGAATTAGTTCTTCTTTAAATGTTTGGTAGAATTCCCCCGGGAAGCCGTCTGGCCCTGGGCTTTTGTTTGTTTGGAGATTTTTAATGACTGTTTCAATCTCCTTACTGGTTATGGGTCTGTTCAGGCTTTCTATTTCTTCCTGGTTCAGTTGTGGTAGTTTATATGTTTCTAGGAATGCATCCATTTCTTCCAGATTGTCAAATTTATTGCCGTAGAGTTGCTCATAGTATGTTCTTATAATAGTTTGTATTTCTTTGGTGTTAGTTGTGATCTCTCCTCTTTCATTCATGATTTTATTTATTTGGGTCCTTTCTCTTTTCTTTTTGATAAGTCGGGCCAGGGGTTTATCAATTTTATTAATTCTTTCAAAGAACCAGCTCCTAGTTTCGTTGATTTGTTCTATTGTTTTTTTGGTTTCTATTTCATTGATTTCTGCTCTGATCTTTATGATTTCTCTTCTCCTGCTGGGCTTAGGGTTTCTTTCTTGTTCTTTCTCCAGCTCCTTTAGGTGTAGGGTTAGGTTGTGTACCTGAGACCTTTCTTGTTTCTTGAGAAAGGCTTGTACCGCTATATATTTTCCTCTCAGGACTGCCTTTGTTGTGTCCCACAGATTTTGAACCGTTGTGTTTTCATTATCATTTGTTTCCATGATTTTTTTCAATTCTTCTTTAATTTCCCGGTTGACCCATTCATTCTTTAGAAGGATACTGTTTAGTCTCCATGTATTTGGGTTCTTTCCAAACTTCTTTTTGTGGTTGAGTTCTAGCTTTAGAGCATTGTGGTCTGAAAATATGCAGGGAATGATCCCAATCTTTTGACACTGGTTGAGTCCTGATTTAGGACCGAGGATGTGATCTATTCTGGAGAATGTTCCATGTGCACTAGAGAAGAATGTGTATTCTGTTGCTTTGGGATGAAATATTCTGAATATATCTGTGATGTCCATCTGGTCCAGTGTGTCATTTAAGGCCTTTATATCCTTGCTGATCTTTTGCTTGGATGACCTGTCCATTTCAGTGAGGGGAGTGTTAAAGTCCCCTACTATCATTGTATTATTGTTGATGTGTTTCTTTGATTTTGTTATTAATTGGTTTATATAGTTGGCTGCTCCCACATTGGGGGCATAGATATTTAAAATTGTTAAATCTTCTTGTTGGACAGACCCTTTGAGTATGATATAGTGTCCTTCCTCATCTCTTATTATAGTCTTTGGCTTAAAATCTAATTGATCTGATATAAGGATTGCCACTCCTGCTTTCTTCTGATGTCCATTAGCATGGTAAATTCTTTTCCACCCCCTCACTTTAAATCTGGAGGTGTCTTCGGGCTTAAAATGTGTTTCTTGGAGGCAACATATAGATGGGTTTTGTTTTTTTATCCATTCTGATACCCTGTGTCTTTTGACAGGGGCATTTAGCCCATTCACATTCAGGGTAACTATTGAGAGATATGAATTTAGTGCCATTGTATTGCCTGTAAGGTGACTGTTACTGTATATGGTCTCTGTTCCTTTCTGATCTACCACTTGTAGGCTCTCTCTTTGCTTAGAGGACCCCTTTCAAGATTTCCTGTAGAGCTGGTTTGGTATTTGCAAATTCTTTCAGTTGTTGTTTGTCCTGGAAGCTTTTAATCTCTCCTTCTATTTTCAATGATAGCCTAGCTGGATATAGTATTCTTGGCTGCATGTTTTTCTCGTTTAGTGCTCTGAAAATATCATGCCAGCTCTTTCTGGCCTGCCAGGTCTCTGTGGATAAGTCAGCTGCCAATCTAATATTTTTACCATTGTATGTTACAGACTTCTTTTCCCGGGCTGCTTTCAGGATTTTCTCTTTGTCATTGAGACTTGTAAATTTTACTATTAGGTGACGGGGTGTGAGCCTATTCTTATTGATTTTGAGGGGCATTCTCTGAACCTCCTGAATTTTGATGCTCGTTCCCTTTGCCATATTGGGGAAATTCTCCCCAATAATTCTCTCCAGTATACCTTCTGCTCCCCTCTCACTTTCTTCTTCTTCTGGAATCCCAATTATTCTAATGTTGTTTCGTCTTATGGTGTCACTTATCTCTCGAATTCTCCCCTCGTGGTCCAGTAGCTGTTTGTCTCTCTTTTGATCAGCTTCTTTATTCTCTGTCATTTGGTCTTCTATATCACTAATTCTTTCTTCTGCCTCATTTATCCTAGCAGTGAGAGCCTCCATTTTTGATTGCACCTCATTAATAGCTTTTTTGATTTCAACTTGGTTAGATTTTAGTTCTTTTATTTCTCCAGAAAGGGCTTTTATATCTCTCGAGAGGGTTTCTCTAATATCTTCCATGCCTTTTTCGAGCCCGGCTAGAACCTTGAGAATTGTCATTCTGAACTCTAGATCTGACATATTACCGATGTCTGTATTGATTAGGTCCCTAGCCTTCGGTACTGCCTCTTGTTCTTTTTTTTGTGTTGAATTTTTACGTCTTGTCATTTTGTCCAGATAAGAGTAAATGAAGGGGCAAGTAAAATACTAAAAGGGTGGCAACAACCCCAGGAAAATATGCTTTAACCAAATTAGAAGAGATCCAAAATCGTGAGTGGGGAGAAAGGGGATAAAAAGAGGTTCAAAAAGCAAGAGAGAAAAAAGAAAAAAAAAAAAGAAAAGAAAAGAATTTTAAAAAAAGAAAACACCTAAGAAAAATGTAAAAAATATATATATATATATATATTAGATAAACTAGTAAAAAATCGTTAAAAAAGAAAAAGGTAACAGTTAAAAAAAAAATTTTTTTACCCGAAGGCGAGAAAAAAAAAAATGAAAAAGAAAAAATTAAATTAACTGCAAGACTAAAAAAAATCACAGGAAAAAAGCCATGAGTTCCGTGCTTGGCTTTCTCCTCCTCTGGAATTCTGCTGCTCTCCTTGGTATTGAAACCGCACTCCTTGGTAGGTGAACTTGGTCTTGGCTGGATTTCTTGTTGATCTTCTGGGGGAGGGGCCTGTTGTAGTGATTCTCAAGTGTCTTTGCCCCAGGCGGAATTACACCGCCCTTACCCGGGGCCGGGGTGAGTAATCGGCTCGGGTTTGCTTTCAGGAGCTTTTGTTCCCTGAGCGCTTTCCGTAGAGTTCCAGAGGACGGGAATACAAATGGCGGCCTCCTGGTCTCCGGCCCGGAGGAGCCGAGAGCCCAGGGCCCCACTCCTCAGTGCGCCCTCAGAAAACAGCGCCCAGTTACTCCCGTCTGCCTGACCTCCGGCCGCGCTCCGAGCTCACTGAGCCTGCGACCGGTTCAAGGTAACCCCGAGCTGCGAGCTTACTGTCGGCTCTGTCTCTGTAGCCGGCTTTCCCGTTCCAATACCCGCAAGCTCTGCGACACTCAGACACCCCCGATCCTTCTGTGACCCTGCGGGACCTGAGGCCACGCTGACCCCGCGTGGGCTTCGCCCCGGTTTAGCCTCTGGAGCGATGTCCCTCAGCGGAACAGACTTTTAAAAGTCCTGATTTTGTGCGCGGTTGCTCCGCCGCTTGCCGGGAGCCAGCCCCTCCCCCCGGGGTCTATCTTCCCGTCGCTTTGGATTCACTTCTCCGCCGGTCCTACCTTTCAGAAAGTGGTTGATTTTCTGTTTCCAGAATTGCTGTTCTTCTTCTCTTCGATCTGCCGATGGATTTTCAGGTGTTTGCAATCTTTAGATAAGCTATCTAGCTGATCTCCGGCTAGCTGAAGCAGTCTCAGCTTGCTACTTCTCCGCCATCTTGACTCCCTCCCCTATGTATGTGTTTTAATTCATGTAATTTTTATAACTTCACTTTTTCATTTATCTTAAATTTGGGGATGAAGTTAAGTTAATACAATACTGTATTTCAATTATTTAAATTGTTAGGTTTATTCACTTAGTGAATATAGCATTTTTATCTATTCCTCCATTGATGTTCTTTTGGCTGGTTAGATTTGTAATATGTTTTGCAAGATATACTTCATCAGTTTGAGGAATTACATTTCTTTTTTCTTTCAAGGCTTTTTTATTCATTTGTTTGACAGAGAGAGTAGGAGCAGGAGGAGGGGCAGAGGGAGAAAGAGACTCCCCACGGAGCGGAGTCTGACTGGCTACATCCCAGGACCCCAAGGCCATGACCTGAGTAGAAGGCAGATGCTTACTGACTGAAACACCCAGGAATTACACTTCTATTACTATTTTTTTGAGACTATTTTAGTCATAAGTGTCCTTAAATTTATGTATAGACACACACACATACACACACATGCATATACACACACACACACATCCAATCTTGGGCTTTTTCAATTATGTTAATTTATTATTGTAACAAAGAAAACCAGCAGTTAGCACAAATACAAATACCACTGATGGTCATTTTCAGTGTCATATAGCAAAAAATATTAATACTATCTTTATGTAACAAATTTCCCAAAATAGATTTTAATTAAAAAATAGTGTTATTGAGATATAATTTACATACCATAAAGTTCACTCATTTAAATTGGTTTTTAATGCTTTCTAATATATTTACAGAGTAGTATCACCATCACTATAATGATTTTAGATAGCTTTTATCACACCAAAGTAATCTTGTATTCATAAAGTGTAACAAACACTTTAATTTGTTTAAGTTGAACAAATTCTTCCTTGCCCATCCACACTATTCCCACCCAGCCTAAACAACCATCAGTATACTTTCTGTTTCTGTAGGTATGCCTATTCTGGGCATTTCATGTAAATAATATCAGATAACATGCAATTGTGACTGGCTCTTTCACCTAGCATATTTTGTGTTTCTGAGATTCTTGAATTAGCATTTCATTCTCTATTATTACCAAATAAATTCCATCACATGACATGCCACATGTAGTGTATTCATGGACATGTGGGTTATTTCCACCTTTTGTCTCTTGTGATTAAGTTTGCTGTGTACATTTATGTATAGATTTTTATGTAGACATATTTCTTTATTCCTCTTGAGTAGAGACGTAGTGGAATTGGGGGGTCATGTGGTAACTCTATTTTAACATTTTGAGGAATGGTCAAACTGTTTTCCAAAAGGCTTTACCATTTTACATTCCTACTAGCAATGTATGAGGGTCCCAATTTCTCCCCATCCTTATCAAAACTTGTTATTTTCTTTTTTTATTATAGACATCCTACTGTTCGAAAAGTGGAATCTCTTTTTGTCTTTCTCTAATGACTGATGGTATTGAGCACCTTTTTTTTTTTTTAAAAAAGATTTTATTTATTTATCCAACAGAGAAAGAGAGATCACAAGTAGTCAGAGTTAGGCAGAGGGAGAGGGGGAAGCAGGCTCCCTGCTGAGCATAGAGTCCTATTTGGGGCTTGGTCCCAGGACCCTGAGATCATGACCTGAACCAAGGCAGAGGCTTTCACCCACTGAGCCACCCAGGTGCCCCTATTGAGCACCTTTCATAAGCTACTTTGTTATTTTTAAATCTTCTTTGGAAAAATGTCTATTCAAATCCTTTGATTATTTTTAATTGGCTGGTTTATCTTTTTATTATTTTTTTTTAAAATAAGTACAATCTGGATACAATTACCTTATTAGATATATAATTTGCAAATAATTTTCCCATTCTGTGGATTGTCTTTTACTTTCTTAATGGTATTCTTTAACATACAATCATTTTTAATTTTGATTAAGACCAACTTACCAATCTTACAAATTTTGCTATTAGTGTTCTAATGAAGATACTCTCATCTAATGAAAAAGTCACGACTTACTCCTGCATTTACTTGTAAAAGTTTTATAGCTTTCCTTTTACATTTAAGTTTATGATAAAGTTTGAGTTAATTTTCGTGTATGGTGTGAGACAAGGGACCAAACTCTTCTTTTTATGTGGACATACATTTGTCTCATAAAATAATTTTTTCTCTATCTCAATTCTATTCTCCTTCTGTGGTTGTCATAATTTATTTTTCTTAAATATTAATGTAAATTACATCAATTTTTCTGGAATTGTGCCATCCTTCTAATTCTGTTACAAATTCAACTTACTTTAATACATTACTGAATTTTATTTATTAATATTTTACTTATATTTTTCAACTTTGGTAATGAGTAAAAATCATTCTGTTATAATAAAAATATCCATTTTTATTATAGTCTTTAGCCTCTTCTGACCTCAGTTACAACAGCTTATTAAATGAGGGGGGACAATTTCCTTATTTTCCTACTCTTGAAGCATTTTTACTTATTGAGACTCAGTAGAATATTATTTAAAGGTACTGACATCCATCTCTGTATGTGTATATGTGCATCCATACACATGCACATTAGGTTATAGGAGAATGAGAAAGGACTTTTGAAAGCAAAATAAGTATTAAAATAATTTTCATATTATCTACTAATTTAATTCAGTTTTTGCTATTTAAGTTCCCATAAAAACTATTCTATTCAATCTACTTTCAAACTTATTAAAATACTTTTATGTTTCAGAATCTATGCAACAGTCAGTCTGTACAGTTTTGGATTCCATTTTCATTTACAATATTTTCTGTATATCAATTCTGCTTCTTTAGTCTTGCTAGATGTTGGTATATTTTCAATCTTTTCACAAATCAGATTTTTGTTTTATGTATCACTTCTATTTATTTATTTATTTGATTTTGCTTTTTATTTTATTTTGTTTATTATTATTATTATTATTATTTTATTATTATTATTTTTTTTTTTTTAGAGAGAGAGGAAAAGGGGCTGGTTAGGGGCAGAGGGAGAAAAAAAATCTTAAGCAGCCTCCATATCCAGCACAGAGCCCAACATGTGGCTTGATCTTATGACCCTGGTATCATGACCTGAGACAAAATCATGAGTTGGAGGCTTAGCCAACTGAGCCCCCAGATGGCCCTATTTTTTTTTTTTTAAGATTTTATTTATTTATTTGAGATAGAGCAAGAGCAAGTGAGAGAGAGAGAGCATGCAAGCAAGGGAGAGAGGCAGCAGGAGAGGGAAAAGCAGGCTCTCCACTGAGCAGGGCTCCATCCCAGGACCCTGGGATCATGACCTGAGCTGAGGGCAGATGCTTAACTTATTGAGCCACCCAAGTACCCCATATTTCCTTTTTTCTTATTATTAGTGAATTTAATGCTGAAATTTTTAACTGTTGCTCTAACTGCTAGTCATAAGTCTTTAGCACATATTACCTTCTTACTGTTTAGAAAGGAATATTTTGTAACTTCTATACACTTTCTTCTTAATCCATGGAATCATTAAGACACCTTTTTTTTTAGTTCCCTATTATATAGGGATTAGATTACCATTTAATTAAATATTTCTAATCTGTGATAAAAATAACATAGGATAATTGTTCTTTGAAATTGGTTAAGATTTTACTGGTAGCCTGATATGTGGACATTTTTTAAATATTACACTTTGTCTTTGAAATATGTATTTATTCTTTATATTAATATTTTTGATTGTGTAGTTTTATTTAATTTTGCTTGCAAATTTATGCTCATGATTTCTGTAGCTTCAAAATTTATAAGACTATGAGCCATTCTGGCTTCAGCTTTTAATTTTTGCCCTAAATTTTAGATTCTTCATTTATAACAACTAGGTATTTCCATCTTTTCATTCTTAATGCTACTTTGTATACCAAAATAATTTATTCTATTTATACAGAAGTATTACATGTTTGGAGACAGAAATATGAACAGCCAGCTTATTTTCTTTTCAAATATACCCAAGAGTCTATGAGAGTAATTTTTAGAGTTTACAAAATAAAGCCAATTTTTTAAATTGTCCAGTCCAAATAATTAGGAAAAAATTTGCTTATAACTTCATAGAACAAAGATTTTAATGCTTTTATAGACATAATAGATTACACAAAAAGGAATACTTTTCAATTCATTTTAGGGAAGTAGCTCATCACTTTAAAAGATGGCTGATAACACAAAATATGAATGTATAAAACATTTCTCATTACTTTAGGGATCAAATTTCTATATAAAAATAAGCTAAAGATTTCTATCAAAACACCATAACCAAGTAGTGTTTATCCAATAAATAAGACATTTACAGATGGCTGAACTTGGAAATCTTATAATATCTAAAGATATTTTAATAGGTCTAGAAGAAAACAAATGTGGTTATATACTTTTATAGTGAAAAGACATTTAACAAAACACAAAGTAAAATATCTGTTTCTGCTAATAATACTAAGATTATGATGATACTTTTATATGATAAATGTCACCCTGAAACCATATTAGTAATAAAAACAAATAATTATAAATAATATTATAATCATCACTTTAGTACTTGAAACATTTCCATTAAATCAAGTCCATAACATGTCATATATAAACCACTCTTCAAGAGATTTCTGGAAACTGTAATCAATTCAATTTATAAAGTAGGAGAAAATAAAAGCATGTAATTGGAAAAGGCTGGGAAATTCATCACTATTTGCAGATTATATGACGCTTCCATGGAAACCTAAGAGCATAAAATGACAAAAATTATTAACCACGATAAAAAAATTTCAGTAAGATGTCATTTTAATTTTTTATTTTTTATAAACATATATTTTTATCCCCAGGGGTACAGGTCTGTGAATCACCAGGTTTACACACTTCACAGCACTAAGATTTTATTTATTTTATTTGACAGATAGAGATCACAAGTAGGCAGAGAGGCAGGCAGAGAGAGAGGGGGAAGCAGGTTCCTTGCTGAGCAGAGAGCCTGATGTGGGGCTCAATCCCAGAACCCTGGGATCATGACCTGAGCTGAAGGCAGAGGCTTTAACCCACTGAGCCACCCAGGCACCCCAGGAACAAACAGTTCTAAAGTTCATTTTGAACAAGTAAATGTTCAAGAATAATCATATTTCTAAATAATAATATAATGAAGTATGAGCTGTTCTTATGGATTTTAAGCCCTATTGGGATTTTCTGGTTTTACACACTTTCAGCACATTGATTACACACACACACACATACACGCACACACACGCACACACTCTTTGACCCTTAAACTGGACCTCAAGGGCCAAATTCACACTTTCTTGTTAACAGTGGTCTAACTAAAGCTATGATCCACTATGCAGGGCTTCTCTTTGTGAACTCGACCATTATCAACCTCTTGGACAGCAGGATTTGCACAGTTATTAGGATAATTTATTTGCTTTCTTGCATTATTTAAAAAACTTACAATCAAAAATGTATGTCTCAAAACCATTGATAAGATGATGCTTAAAATCACTGGATGTAGAGAAAATACCTGATCTTCAATCTTGTGAGACCTGGACATCTTATACTGATCGTAATTTAGCTTGATGTACCAGTTTTCATAAAGATCCAAATCCAAGAATGAATTGCTGGAGGGGGACTTTGCCTATTGTGAGCTTGGAAGTTAGAGTAGAGCTGAGTTTGGTGCCTCTCTTGCTTCGACACCTTTCCCTTGCTTATCTTCTGCATGACAAGATAAGCTCATTGAGAATCAGGACCTTGTTCCTAGAACAATGAGAACAAAAGAACAATACCAGACTTACAGAATGTGCTTATGGAATACATGCAGGGATAGGGGAAAAGGAGAACCTGTCTCTCCTGTATCTCACATGGCACCATAGTATACCAAGATCTGGTGATGGTGTGAAGACAGGGGAGGAATAGGGAGGCTAACGAGTGGGTGAGAAGAAGGTGTTTGGAAGTCCTCATCTGTGGAAGGGGAAATTTCAGCCCTCTCAGTCTTGCCTCCCTTTTCCTAGATAAAGGACGGAAAACCTGCAAATTGCTCAAAAGGCTGCTCACAGCCTCACAGCCTCAAAACAATCATCAGAAGCAATCCTAGAGCATTCCTAACAAAGCACAAAATCCAGTATCCCTTCCTGCTAGCACTGGTTGTGGCCACACAAATGGGGGATGGGAGAACGATACCCTGCCCATGGAACATGGCTCAGTGCCCAGCAGCCTCTACCTTGGTGATTCCTGCTGACAGAGTTTCTATCTGTGTGTATTTGTGAACTCATCTGAGAGTTCTGCTATAATTGGAAAGGGCCACGAACAGAAACCAGCGCTTTACCTAGCTAAAGGAGTGAGGTTTAAAAAGATTAGATTTTTTCTGCTTTTATGAACCCATTGTTCCTCCTCACTGGTCTAGCCTGGGAAAGCACCTGTTATGCTTTCCTAGAGCTGGCCTTTTTTCTCTTTTCTTTTCTTTTCTT
>NC_081560.1:147333139-147333243 GCF_022355385.1 Mustela nigripes | reverse complement strand
TTCTCTTCTCTTCTCTTCTCTTCTCTTCTCTTCTCTTCTCTTCTCTTCTCTTCTTTTCCCTTCCCTTCCCTTCCCTTCCCTTCCCTTCCCTTCCCTTCCCTTCC
>NC_081560.1:147328157-147333129 GCF_022355385.1 Mustela nigripes | reverse complement strand
TCTTTCTTTCTTTCTTTCTTTCTTTCTTTCTTTCTTTCTTTCTTTCTTTCTTTCCCCACTGCTTTAAAAGTGGAAATACAATTCTCTTTAGGCTTCAGAGTCCACGTTGGCAGAGAAATTTCCAGCTTGTTTTCCTCTTCTCAGTTTCCATTTCAAAATGTCTCAGCAAGTTCTTCTCTAAGCAAGCTGTGTATAAATGAACATGTGGGAACATTCACTACATATTAGAGTCCAGGGTATTGTGATACACATCTGAGAAGTACACAGAAGAAATCCTTTAGGGTGAAGGCAAGAGCAGGCTAAGGCAGACTCAGAAGAATAAGACTGGCAAGTGTGTCATTATCACACTGGGACTGGCCCCCACTGAGCCCCATTCAAAAACTGGGTGTACATTCAAATTGGTAGAAGGACTTTCCTACAAGGAAGAGATTTCAAACTGGAGGGCTGCAGTTTCTGCCTGGGTTTACCTTGTTCTGCTGAAGCAGGATAATTCTAGCAGCACTTTCTACTGTCTCAGCACCCTTGTTAACAAATTGAGGGGAAGGTTTTTGGTAATACCTTCTTTTAAAATGTTAGTCTAATAAGCTAACAAGGAATCAATTTATAGACTATCAGAGTGGAAGAAAAGCTATTTTTTAAATTTTATGTTTATACCATATGGTATAACACTTTGCAAGTAATTTAGGTAATTGCAAAAAGGAAGGATAATTATTGCTACTCTATCACCTAGTCCAACTTCTCTTACATCATGGTGAGTTTTATTGGATGGTTATCCTCTGTTGGTTTCTTGATCATAAAAGTAAATATAATTTATATACATTTATTGTTGAGTTTTAACAGTGTGTGTTTTAGATAACAGTTCTTAATCAGATGTGTCTTTTGAAATTATTTTCTCACAGTCTGTGCCTTGTCCTTTCATTCTGTCAATATTATCTTAACACAGAGCAGAAATTTTTAATTTTAATGGAGTTCAGTTTCTCCATTATTTCTGTCATGAATTGTGTCTTTGATGTTGTGTCTAAAAAGGCATCACCATACCCAAGATTATCTAGACTTTTTTCCCCATGCTATCTTTGAGGAATTTTATATTTTTACTTCAGAATCAGTTTGTTGATAAGCATAAAGTAATTTGAAGTTATTTTGAATGGCATTTCATCGAGTCTTTAAATCAATTTGGCAAGAACTGACACCTTGACAATATTGTTTTCTTATCCATGAACATGGAGTATCTCGCTATTTAATTCTTTTACTTTGTTTACCAGAGTTTGGTAGTTTATCTCACATAGATCTTATACAAATTTTCTTAGATTTTTATCTAAGTATTTCAGTTTTCTGGAGGCCAATTTAAATGGTAATGCTTTTTCTTCTTTTTTAGATTGTTGATGTGATGAATTAATATTAGTTGATTTTTGAATATTGAACTATTCTTGCAAGCCGAGATTAAGTCTTACTTGGTTATGGATTACAATTATTTTTATACTTTTTGGATCTGAGTTGCTATTGTTGATGATTTTTGCATCTATGTTCATGAGAGTTCTTGGTCTATAGTCTTTTTCCTCATAATGTCTTTGGCTTTATTATGAGGGTTATATTGGCCTCTGTTTCTATCCTCTGAGAGACACTGCAGAAAATTGGTAAAGTTTCTTCCTTAAATGTTGGAAAAAATCACCAGTGAACCCATCTGGGCTTGGTGCTCTTTGTTTTGGAAGATTATTAATTATCATTTCAAATATGTAACACATTTAAGGCCTAATCCAATTGTCTGTTTTTTTTTTTTTTGTATGAGTTTTGGCAAATTATGTCTCTTAAGGAAATGGTGTGACTCGATTATCAAATTTGTTGGCTTATAGTTATTCACACTATTTTTGTTATATTTTTAATTTCCATGGAAACTTTAGTGATAGGCCTTTTGTCACTTCTGATATTAGTAATTTGTGTCTTCTTTTTTCTGTAGTTGTCTTGGCTGGAGAGCTTACCAATCTTAGTCTTTTCAAAGAATCAGTGTTAGGTTTTGCTGATTTCTTCTATTAATCTCCTATTTTGAGTTTCACTAATCTCTAATTTTTATTACTTCTTTTCTTCTGCTTACTTTGGATTTAAGTTTCTCTTGTTCAAGTTTATGAAGGCAGAAATTTTGATGATTGATTTGAGAAATTTCTTCTTTTCTAACGTATGTGTTCAATGCGATAAATTTCCCTATAAGCACTGCTTTTGATGGATTCCACAAATTTTGATAAGCTGTGTTTTCATTTTCATTTAGTTCAAAATATTTTACATTTCTCTTGAGGTTTTTTCTGGACCCATCTGTTACTTAGAAGTATGTTGTTTAATCTCCATGTATTTTGAGATTTTTCAGTTATCTTTCTGTTATTTATTAATAGTTTCTTTTTCTTGGGATCTAAGAGCAGACACTGTATGATTTCTATACTTCTAAATTTGTTAGGGAGTATGATTTTGGCCCAGAATGTAGTCTATATTGCTGAATGTTCCCTGTGAGCTTGAGTAAAATGTGTCCTCTGCTGTTGTTGGATTAATTAGTCTATAGATGTTCATTATATCCAGCTGATTGATGGTAGTGTTGAGTTCAAAATGTCCTTACTGATTTTCTGCCTCATGATTCCATTTATTTCTTACAGAGGAGTGTTAAAGTAACCAAAACTGAGAATGGATTCATCTATTTCTCCTCATCACTCTATCAATTTGGGGGCTTACAGTTTGATGATCCTTTGTTAGATTCATACACATTAAGAATTCTGTCTTCCTGGAGAGTTGGCCCCTTTATCATTGTTTAGTTCCTATTATATACCTAAAATTTTTCCTTGGTGTGATTCTTGCTCTCTCTGAAATCAGTATAGCTACTACTGATTTTATTGTTAGTGTTAGCAAGGTATGTTTTTCTTCCCATTTACTTTTAATCTGTGTTTTTTTATATTTAAAGTAAGTTTTATATAAGTAGCATGTAGTTATGTCTTGTTTTTTGAACTATCCTGACAATGTCTGTCTTTTAATTGGTGCATTATAACAATTGGCATTCAAAATGATTATTAATCTAGTTGGATTAATATTTACCATATTTATTATTGTTTTCTGTTATTTGCCCTTCTTCTTTGTTCTTGTTTTTGTTTTCTACTTTTTTCCACGTTTGCAGTTTTAGTTGAACATATCATATAATTTGATTTCTCTCTTTTCCTAGCATAACAATAGTATTTTTCTTTTTACTTTTTTTAGTAGTTGCCCTAGAATTTACAATATACATTTATATCTAATCAAGTCCTCTTTCAATTACCACTATATCACTGTATGAGTATTGTGGATACCTTATAATAATAAAATAATCCTAATTTCTTCTTTCCATCTCTTGTATTATTGCTGTCATTTATTTCATTTATACATGAGTATATATGTGTGTATACATATAAATATATATGATATAGTCATGAATATACATAATCTAATATACCACTGGTATTGAACAAACTATTATTGATTAAATCATTAATAATAAGAAAAACTTTTTTTTTGTTTGTTTTACTTTCATTTTCTTCCTCTTTAGTATTCTCTCACTCTGTATGGAGATCTGAGTTTCTGACCTATATTATTTCCCTCTTTCTGAAGATCTTCTTTTAACAGTTCTTTCAAAGCAGGTCTATTAGCAATAAATTCACTCACTTTTTGTTTATCTGAGAAAGTCTTTCTTTCTCTTTCACTTTTGAAAGATAGTGAGTATAGAATTCTAGGTTGATGGATATTTTTCTCCCAACATTTTCATATTTCACTTCTCTCTCTTTTTGACTGCATGATTTCTGAAAAGAAATCAGATATATTTTTTATCTTCCTTATAGGTAAGTTGCTTTTTTACCATTGGTTTCCTTTAGAATATTTTTTCTTTGTCTTTGATTTTCTGTAGTATAAAAATTATATTCCTTGATGTAGCTTTTTTTTTTCTTTTGATCATTTTTTTCATTCAGTGTTCTCTGAGTTTCCTGAATCTGTGGTTGGCTGGCTACATTAATTTTGATGAAATTTTCAGCTATTACTGTTTCAAATATTTCTTCTTCTTCTTCTTCTTCTTTTTCTATTTTCATTATGTGTATATTACACCTTTTGTAATTGTACCATAGTCCTTGGATTTTCTTTTAGTCTTTGTTCTCAACTCTTTTAGTTTTAGAGGATTCTATTAATATACTTTCTGGATTGGAGATTCTTTCCTCAACTATATTTGGTTTGCTAATAAGACCATCAAAATAAATCTTCAGTTATATTACAGTGTCTTTTTTATTTCTAGCATTTTTGTTTTAGTTCTTTCTTGGGATTTCCACCTCTCTACTTACATTGTCCTTCTTTTTTACATGTTGCCTACTTTATCTATTCGAGACCTGAGTATATTTAAGCATGGTTATTTAAAATATCCAGTCTGATAATTCCATAATCCCTGCCATGTCTAGTTTTGGTTATTGCCTTGTCTCTGTAAATTATTTTTTGCATTTTGGTATGCCTTGTAATTTTTTTCTTGATAGCCAGACATCTTGTACCAGTCAAAAGGAACTGTTGTAAGTAGGTCTTTATTAATGCAATGGAAAAGTGTGGGAAGAAGGAGGTATTCTATAGTCTTGTGATTAGGTGTCAGTATTTTAGTGAGACTATGCCTTTTGACTGTGAACTTCAAAAGTGTTTCACAGTCTTCTTCTCCCTTAGTGGGAAAAGATTGGGTAGGATGGGTTAGAATTGGGTATTTCCCTTTCCTGGGTCAGTTAGACTTGATAATATCTCAGCATTTCAGGGTCTGGTTAACTAGTTTCCCCTGAAGGCAGGCCTTGTAAAGAAAAACAGAGTGATCCTCTTTCATTCATGATTTTATTTATTTGGGTCCTTTCTCTTTTCTTTTTGATAAGTCGGGCCAGGGGTTTATCAATTTTATTAATTCTTTCAAAGAACCAGCTCCTAGTTTCGTTGATTTGTTCTATTGTTTTTT
>NC_081560.1:147223700-147327757 GCF_022355385.1 Mustela nigripes | reverse complement strand
AAAAAAAAAAAAAAAAAAGAAAAACAGAGTGATCTAGGATATTTTTAAATGGCTCCTTTCCCTTCTCACTGCAAGAACCTGGAAGGATTTTTTTGTTTTTTCTCTGATTTTTACTGTGTAGATCTGGTTGGATTCCTGGAGGTAAATCTCACAATATTGTGGGGATTCTCCCATGACAGTTTCCTCCTAGAGTTTTGAACTCTCAGGGCTGTCCATACTGAGCCTCCAGCAATTTTTCAATTACAGTTCAGGTTTTCCAACCCTGGCAGTACTTTCTGCAGTGGTTTCTACTCCTGAGTCTCTGCTGAGATAAACCATGCCTTCCTGTCTTTCTAATATTGGGGACAGTGGCTTGACCTATGTCTTCCCCTCTTATGGACTGAAGAAGAATTACTGATTTGTTAGTTTGTTCAGTTTTACACTTGTTAGGATGGAGGAGCAACTTCTAAGCTCCTTACATGTGGAACTTTAAACCAGAATTTCTTTATGTAACTTTATACCTTTTGTGAAACTCATTTTCTCTAATAAATATTTACCTATATTTCTTAAATGCAGTCCTTATATCCACCATTTTAGTATAGTTTGATGGCAAAAAAGAATAGAACAGATTTAGTTTATTCCTCTTGCTTTACAAGTGAAAAAACTGGGAAACCTGAGAAAGCAGTGACTTATGCAAGACTGAAGCACATTGAGGATTCTTTCCATCCAGATAGTTTTCTCTGAGACAAATAGAAGGGGAGGGAATAAGTGTAGGAAGGTTTATTTGTGACTTCAGCAAGCTTCCCCTGCCTCACTGTGTGCCTAAACAAGGTATGTGTAAGGCAAAAACAGTGACCACATGTTGCAAAACCTAAAAGCACTGAGAAACTCAGTTGATGGATATATTGAATTTTTAAAAATACTCAATAAAATGAATATTCCACGGGTCAGATCAAAGGTGACTTTTGAAGTTAAACTCCACTGAGCAGAATAATATTATCTTTGGCTTGCATTCCTACATCATTTTGTTCAACTGCATTCTATCACATTTATTTTAATTTCCTGTTCAAATGCTGCCCTTCAGCTAGGCTGAGAGTAAATTAAACAGAGCACCATTTATTATTAGTTTGTCTAGTCCTAATATTTATCTCTGGAACATAATAGGGGATCAATGTATATTTGGTGAATTGAATTGCTACATATTATTATAATGGTAGCTTTAAGCACATAGATTTTCTCAAATTTTGCAAAAGCATAAGTTGGTTGAGTTCCTTCCAAAACAGCCATATAATAAATGCTTATTCAATTCTGACTTCTTTTCAGGCACCGTGCTAAGATAGGGTAAAATGGTGGACCAAAGCTCTAAGTCTTATATTCTTGGGCTCTCATTTTTAATGGGGGAATATAGAAAAAATCATTAATAATATGATAAAACTGTAATAAAGAGGTATATAGATGTAGGACAGGTACCTCCTACACAGAGGGATTTCCCTAGTTAGGTTTTAAGAAAATGATAAAATTTGAGGTAGACCTTGGCAGATAAATAAAAATTTAACCATGTGCATGTGGTAAGGAAAGATCTTCTCTACAAAAAAAAAAAAAAAGTGTATTTTTAAGGGGACAGATGTTAGTGTAAGTGGCAAGGGAAAAGAACAAGAATAGTGTGGCTGAAATAAAAGTGAGTCTGGGAAGAGAGGGTTAATAGTTATAGTTGAGCAGATGAACTCTTAGCGTGGAGTACGGTAACAGGAAATGGACACAAGCTTTCAGGTTTTTGGTGGGAGTGTTGATTTTCAAACCCCTAAAATTAGCTATGAATTTTCCTTCTGAAGGCTTTTCCTTATATTAATCTACTACCATTTCAATATATGACATTTTCATCTATCCAGGCAGTCCTGGTGGGAACAAATCCAATTGTATTAGTTTTTCCCTTCTTGTTACCCACTAAGCCAAATACTTTGAAAACATTCACTTGTCTCCATCTCCACTGTCACTGCCCAAGGCCAGGTACCATATCTCTCATCTGATCTACGTTGTTGTCATCGTAATTTGTCTCCCTAATTTTGTTCTCATCCTTTAACACAACAAACACAGCAATCTCTTATAAATGTCAATGAAAGTGTTTCTCTCGCACTTCAACTCTTTAATAATCTCTCTATGTAGAATAAAACTCAAGCTCCTTATTTCAGCCCCCAAGTCTCACATGTGGCTCAAGCTTTTATCATCAACACAATTTCATGACTCCATGTTCCGAGTCTGTCATGCTGCAGTCACACTGACCCACTTTCAGGTTTCCCATAAGATTTCATCTCTGCTTTTCCATATTCTGCATGGAGCCAATCCTTTCTCACTCTTCAAGTCTCAACTTAAATCTCACACACTTGGAGTATTCTTCATTCCTTTCATTTATGTTAAGATTTCTTTATCCTCTTACTTACAAAATAAAATAAAGATACAGAAAATTGCTCTAAAATAAATATGCAGCTAATTAATTATTATGAGGTGAATATCTTTATTAAGACTTGATCAATGAGGTCAAGAAATATTGCCAGACACAACGGAAGTCTCTCAAAATGCCCATTCTCACAAAATCTCTTCCATTCCCCCGAAGCAAATATTTTCCTAAATTTTAGTAATCACTTCCTTGCATGACTTTAGTTTTATCACAGAAGTGTATCTTCCTAAACCCTAAGCTTCAGCTTTGTCCATTTGTTTATATCTTTCCAGTGGATTTTGATTTATGGTTTCTATTTTTGTCCTTTTTTCCTTATGTTTTATTTTAAATTGATTTTAATTGAAGTATAATTTACATAAAATAAAAGATAGAGATTTTAAATGTATAAGTCAATTAAGTTGCTCATTTGTATCCTTGAAACTACTAAGAGCAAGTTTCCTTTTCTCTGTCAATCCTACCTCCCAAAGAAAGCCATTGTTCTGATCTTGAGCACTATAGCTTTTCTTGTTTTTGAATGTTTTGAATGTAATAGATCATTATCAGATGTGTACTCTTTTGGTTCTAGGCTCTTTCACTCAACATAATGTCGTTTCATGCATTCCTCATTTGTTCTCTTCTACTGCTAAACTCATTGTATGAATATACTATATTATTTTTTAATCCATTCCCTTGTTCATGGAAATCTAGATTGATTCCAAATTTGAGAAAATAACAATATGTGGACATTCTTATACCACTCTTTCTGTGAATATGTTTTCATTTCTTTTGGGAAAATTCCTAAAAATGATACTGATGGATTTTATAGTAAGCATTTGTTAAACTTTATAAGAAACACATTGTTTTTCAAAAACATTTAGACCATTTTGCATTCCAACCAATAATATAAGAGCATATCAGTTCCTTCGCATCTTTGCCAACAATTGGAATTGTCCGTTATAGCTATTCTGGTGAGTGTGTGGTGGTTTCACATTATGGTTTATTTTACTTCCTTTGATGACTCCTCTGGTTGAACATCTTATCATGTACCTTTTAGAGAACCTTATTTGTTAAGTGTCTGTTCAAGGTTTCTTCCAATTTCATTGGATACTAGGTATTTTTGTCTATAGTGTAGAAATGTTTTGTACACATGTGTATGCACAAATATATACATATACTTAAACCTCACATACACAAATAAGGATGCATGCACACACATATATATATGAATGGGTATGATGGTGGGTGTGTGTCAGATGTATGTATTGAGAATATTTTCTCCAAATCTGTGGTTTGACTAATTTTTCTTAATGGTATCTTTGAAGATAATACTTAATTTTGATAATGTTTAATTCATTGACTTTTCTTGGATATTTAGTCACGTTTCTCCATTCAAAAAAAACATTACCTACTCCATGGTCACAGAAATATTCATCAATGTTTTTGTCTAAAATTTTCATTGTTTTAGATTTTAAATGTTTTTTTTTGATCATAAATCTCAAATTACTTACTGTGTATGTTATGATGTACAGGTCAAGATTTTCTTTCATAAAGATATCCAGTAATTTCAATATCATTCTTTAAAAAATAACTAACCTTTCCTCATGGAACTATTTTAGGAACTTTGTCAAAAATAAATTGGTTTTATTTATGTGATTTTATTTCTCTAATTGATCTACTATTCTGTATTTTAATCTTTATTTCAACACAAGTCTGTCTTTAACTTCCTCTTTTACAAAATTATTTTTAATTATTCTAAGGTCTTTGAAATTCCATATAAGCTTTAAAGTTATCTTGTGAATTTATTAAAAACCTGATGATGTTTTCATTGAGACTGTCTTGAATTATTTATTAATTTATTAAGTTTCATTTCATTTCATTCTTTACACCCACTGTGGGGCTCGAATTAATGACCCTGGATCAACAGTACTACATGTTCTTCTGACTGAGCGAGTTAGGTGCCCCTCTCTTAAATTTTTAAATCACTTTTCTTAACCTTTTTTTTTTTTAATTGTTAGCTTCCAAACCCAAGGAGAAAAAAAAATCCATTTAAAATCTCTCAAATAAGATAAATTATATAATAAAGAATATGATTCTATCAGGTAGGGTTTAACTGTGGAAGGTAACAAATCACTGTATGTGTAAGGGGTTTTTTGCCCCCTAGGAAACCATTTTTGCCCTTTTGGGAGTGATACTTCTCCTGTTGAGAACACATGCTTTAGATCAGTGTGAGGAGAACCTTAAAAATATTCAGTCTTCCACGGCATGAACTTGATATCTTTCTCCATTTATTTAGGCCTTCTTTAATTTCTCTGACAATGTGCTCTGGCTTTTAGTGTACAGATATTTTACCTTTTTTGTTAAATTCAGTTCTCAATAAGAATTTTAGTTTTCAGGCGCCTGGGTGGCTCAATGGGTTAAAGCCTCTGCCTTCGGCTCAGGTCATGATCCCAGGGTCCTGGGATGGAGGCCCACATCAGGCTCTCTACTCCACGGGGAGCCTGCTTCCTCCTCTCTCTCTGCCTGCTTCTCTGCCTGCTTGTGATCTCCGTCTGTCAAATAAATAAATAAATAAATAAATAAATAAATAAAATCTTTTAAAAAAATTTAAAAAAAAGAATTTTAGTTTTTTTTTAACCTTACAAAAGTGGTATTTTTAATTATTTTTTCTATACAGTTAATCTTATAATATTGAATTGTAACTTTTGGAATTTCAATGATAACTCTGGCAATTCCTTTTGCGATGTGTTCCTTAGCATTTTAAATCGAAACCATGGTATGTCTAGGAATAGAGGCAACAGGCTTTCCAGTCTTTATGCAATACCCTTCTGGGGAGGGTTATAAAAATTTATGTGAGGAACCACTTCATAAAGTTAAAAGTAATAGGCAAATGCTTTGTTGTTTTGCATTTTTAGTTGCCTCTCCGTATCAACCAGCATTGACTCTGCGGTCAAGAGCATGCCCATCTTCCCACACAAGGAACAAGATATCTGACAGGATGGATGGACTGGTTTCCTAGATTGCCAAAGGTAGGATCACAAAAGTTTTCCTTTATTACAGTGTGGCTGAGAAAAGAAGAGATTTCCCAGCTGGCCTCCAAAAGAGAACACAACAGAAAGATTTGGCCAATGACTGCAAGTTTGTATAAGCAATCTCTTTAAGTCTGCCTCTGAGAGGGTCCCTGGAGTATAACTTTATCATTGAGGCTCCTAACCAAAGTTTCTCTGAGGGCTGACTGACTTTGACATCCCTGGAGGCATGTGAAAATGGTGGCTCTGGCTCGCTAAGGTCAGGAGACATGAAAATATGCAATTACTGTGGAGTCACATTCTGTTTTCTCATCATCTTGTGTTTGTGTATGGCTCTGTTAGCTTCAATATTGTGCAAACTTGATAATTAGTTCCTTGGAGATTTCCGGTACTGACTTGAATTAAATTGAGGAGAAAGTTTTCATCAAACATCATCAGATCTGGATATAGAGGAATGAAATGTGTAAGACAGTGTGAATAAAGGAAAAGAGAAGTAAGTGCACAAGAGACTGGAAATAGAGTGAGGTGGTGAAAGAGAGTACAAAAAAGAAAGAGTGAGGTCGTGAAAGAGTAAAAACAGGGAAGAAAGAGCTGAAAGGATGTTCCAAGACATAACCTGAAAAATCTGTCACATATCATATATTTTTTGGTATTTTTCCCTTTTCATTAGGTATTTCATTTAGGTATTTTCCTTTTTCTAAATTAGGGCAAATATAATACATGCTGCTTTAGCAAACTTGTAAATTGTAGCATTTGTCTTTATAATTATGAAGATAGAAATTACCTGAAATCTGTGCTATACCATAATTAATATAATACTGCTTTTCACTATTTCTTTGGCATCTCTTTTACCTACCTATTTAATGATGTATAGATCAGCCTATTACAGTTTATACCAGAAAGAGCAAGTTATTCTGTGTCTTAGATTTTCTTTAATATTACACATTTAAAGCAACTTTACTGAGGTCTAAATTATATTTTAAAAAACTGGGGCAACTGGGTGTCTCAGTCAGGTAAGCAAATGACTCTTAATTTCAGCTCAGGCTATGATCTCAGGGTTGTAAGATCAAGCCTGGCATTTGGCTCCAGGCTCAAATGCAGACTGTTTGGGTTTCCCTCTTCCTTTCTCTTTTCCTCTCTCCCTGCTCCATGCATGTGCACATTCTCTCTCTACATAAATAAATAAATACATACATACATACATACATAAATACATAATTTTTAAAAAATAATCCATTGAAAATGACAGATTGAGAATAAATTTTTGCACATGTCAAGCATAGCCCCATTGAAGATACAGAGCATTTTCATCTAGAAATTTCCCTTACAGCTTCTGCATGCAATCGTCCCTAACTCTTGCTTCAAGTAGCTACTGATTTCTAAAGCTGTTACACGTTAGTTTTGTACGTCAAGTATACATTTGTGTTTTATGTTAGTTCTGTAGGTTCTCCTATTTCATATAAATCAAACTGTGTATTAATATTGTTCTATGTCTTGTTCCTTTTGTTCTGGCTCTGTTTTTGAGGTTTATACATGTTTCCTCCTGTGTATGTTCATTCTTTTTACTGTAGAGTAATAGTTAATTACATGGATATACCACCATTTCATTATCCATTCTTCTGGTGATGCTTCAACTTAGGACTATTATGGATAAAATATTACATCTTTCATCATTAAATATGATTTTTCATCATTAAATATGATATTTTCTATAGGTATTTTGTAGATATCTTTACTAATTTGAGAACTATGTTTTCTATTTCTAGTTTGCTCAAAGTTTTTTTCTTTCTTCTTTTTTTTTTTTAACCATGAATGAATGTTGGATTTTTCCAATTTTTTTGTCTCTATTGACATGATTGAGATGTGATGAAGATCATGCACTTTTTCTCCTTTACATGTTAGTGTAGCGAATCATATTCGATTTCCAAATGTTGAACCAACCTTGCATTATAGGGATATCTGCACTTGACTATTTTGAATTATTCTTTGTACATAAGCCTGGATTTCATTTGCTAGTTCTTGTTCTGGAGTTTTGAATTGATGATCATGACTAATACTGTCTACAATTTAAAATTTCCAGAAATTCTTTGTTAGCTTTTGGCATTAGTGTTGTACTGTCTTCATAAAATGATTAGGAAAGTATTCTCCCTTCTATTAGGAAAGTATTCTCCCTTCTATTTTCTGACAATGCTTGAGTAAAACTGATGTTATAATTTCTTTAAGTGTGTAGTAGAATTAAACAGTAAGCCATCTGGGTCTGCACTTTTCTTTGTGAGATTTATTTACTGTGGTTTCTGTAATAGATATAGAGCTCTTCTGATTTTCTATTGCTTTTGTTTTATTTTTGTTAACTGCCTTTTGAAAGGAATTTATTTCATTTTATAAAATTTTCAAATTTTTATATAATATTATTTATTATCCTCTTAGTGACATTTATAGGACTTCTAATAATATTCCTTTTTAAATTTTATCTTATCTATGAATCTGTCTATCTATTTGAGGGAGCTCAAGTTGAAGGGGGCCAGTGCAAAGGGAGAGGAAGAGAGAGAATCTTAAGCAGGCTCCAGGCTCAGCACAGAGCCCAACTTGGGGCTCCATCTCATGAACCTGAGATCATGACCTGCGCCAAAATCAGGAGTCAGATGCTTAACCAATTGAGCCGCTCAGGTATTTTGTACTTTTTCTCGTTTATTTTCTCAGTTAGTTCTCCTAGATTTTGATGAATATGATTAATCTTTTAAAAAAGTTGTAGACTATCTTGGTATTTCTTTCTTCTGCTTGTCTTTTTTATTTCATCAATTTATACTCAGCATTATTAATTCTTCCCTTTTTAAATCTTGTTTTTAATTTGTTTTTCCTCTAGTCCTTTAACAGAGAAACCTAAATTACTGATTTTAAATCTAAAAATTTAATATTTAAAAATAGGATTTGCTTTTGTTACATCAAATTAATTTTGAGATGCCATCTTTTCATTACCATTTAAAGATTTTTCTAAACATCATTGTAGTTTATTTTATCATTGTAATTTATTCTATGAGAAATTTTTATATCAGTATTAGTAGATTTCTCTAATGTTTTGTAATTTTGTATATGTTTATTATTAATGGTTTCTAATGAAATTTTATTAGGGTCAGAAAACATAGTCTGCTAGTAGGTATATACAGATTTAAAATTTTTGCATATTTTAGGTTATTTGTACTCTTTATCACTGTGAATTTTTCCATTATTCCTGTATTTCTCTTTGCTTTGAAGTCTGATTG
This sequence comes from Mustela nigripes, assembly GCF_022355385.1. Taxonomy (NCBI): domain Eukaryota; kingdom Metazoa; phylum Chordata; class Mammalia; order Carnivora; family Mustelidae; genus Mustela; species Mustela nigripes. Next base: position 147,319,058 of record NC_081560.1, on the reverse strand, counting down.
CCTGAGATTAATACACCATACCAGTGCTTTTAGGCACACTGTTTATATATAATACCTTTTTTATTCTCCAACTTTCAAACTCTTTATCTTTAATTTTGAAGTTGGGTCTTGTAGACAGCAAATATTGGGTCTTGCTTTTTCATCACTGTGGTTTTATTAGCATTTACATGTAAATGCTATATCCAGTCAACATTTACAATAACACTTGCATGTAATTATGGCTGAGTTTTTGTCTGCCATCTTTCTTTCTGTTCCTCCTGTGCTCTTTTTATGTTTGTTTCTCTGTTGCTCCTTTCCTGACTTTTTTTTTTAGGTGAATTGAACACTGGTAATATTCTGTTTTAATTTCTTTATTGGGTTTTTAGTCATAAAAATTTTTATGGTTTCTTGATAATCTCCCTAGAGCTAAAAATATGCATTCTTAACTTATTAATGTGTATTTAGAATCAACAGTGTACCAATTAATGCTTGACTTTTCGCTCTTTATATCAACTTTTTCCATTTCTTACTTTATACTTGACAAGTCTTGCTTCCTACATATAATAATTTTACTGTACTATATATGCATTTGTTCACTCATTCATTTATGTTATTGTCATATCTCTTACTTCTATATGCATTATAATCCCCACCTTAAAGTGTTACTATTTTTGTATTACACAGTAAGTGGTTCTTTAAGAAAATTAAGACATAAAAAGTATTTTGTTATTATTATTTTTTAAAGATTTTATTTATTTGACAGAGAGAGATCACAACTAGGCAGAGAGGCAAGCAGAGAGAGAGAGAGAGAGAGAGAGAGAGAGGAGGAAGCAGGCTCCCTGCCTAGCAGAGAGCTCGATGCAGGACTCGATCCCAGAACCCTGAGATCATGACCTGAGCTGAAGGCAGAGGCTTAACCCACTGAGCCACCCAGGCAGCCAAAAAGTATTTTTATGTTTATACTCTGATTTACCATTTTTGATTGTCTTTGTTACCTCTTATGAGTCAAAGTTTCTGTCTGGTATCATTCACCTTAAACCTGGCAAATATCATTCACCTTAAACCTGGCAAATATCCTTTAGAATTTCTTATAACCTAGGTTTGCTGGTATTTATCTAAAAATACCTGTTCTCAAAAAAACAGCTTTATTTCATCCTCCCTTTTTGAAGGATATTGTCAGTAGAGAATTCTGTTTCTCTGTTCTTTAACACTTGAAAATTATTCCAGTGTCTTTTGGCTTCCATTATTTGTGATGAGAAGTTATCATTTATTCATATCACTGATTTCGGTATATAATGTATTGTTTCCCACTGAATCCGGTCAAGATTTTCTCTTTGTATTTGGTTGTAACCACTGTGACTCTGATGTGGCTTTGTGTAGGGTTTTGTGCATTTAATTTTCTTGATGTATCCTGAGATTCTCAGATATATAAATAAATGTTTTTCATCAAATTTAGGAATTTTCAGCCATTATTTCTTCAAATCTTCTTCTAATTCATTCTCTCCCACCCCCTCCTTTTTTTTAATTCTAGAAGTCTTATTACAGACATGTTAGACCTGATAAACACTGTTCATTTATTTTTTCAATTATTTTGTTCTCCTTTTTTCAGATCATTCTATCCTTGAGTTTGATTTACTGTTTCTCCATCCATATCAAATTAGCTCTTGAAGCCATTCAGAGAACTTTTCATTTTCTTTCTATAATTTTTAGTTCTCTAATTTTTATAATTAGTTCTATAAATTATATGTATGTTTGTAGTTTTTAAAACATTTTTGTATAAATGCATAGTTTTCTTTTTTGTGGAGTCTCCATTCATTCATTACATTTTGAATATATTCTCAGGGAATCTGGGTGGCACAGTCAGGTGGGTGACTGACTTTTGATTTTGGCTCATGTCATGATCTTAGAGTCATGGAATTGAGTCTCACATCTAGCTCCTCACTCAGTGTAGAGTCTGCTTCTCCCTCTCCCTCTGTTCTTCTCCGGCTTGTGCTCTTCTCTCTCTCTCTCTCTCTCTCTCTCTCATAAATAAAGAAATAAAATATTCAAAAAGATTTTTGAATATATTGTTTTTGTTCATTGACCATATTTTCCTTTAGTTCTCACAATAGATTTGTTTTAACTGTTTAAATGTTATTTATTTATTTATTGTATTTTATTTATTTTTTCATCATGACTAGTGTACTCTTTAATCCACATCCCTTATTCCCCATTCTCCTACCTGCTTCCTCTATGGTAATCATCAGTTTGTCCTCTATGGTTAAGAATTTGCTTTTGGTTTATCTTTCTCTCTCTCTCTCTCTCTTTTTCCTTTTGCTTCCTTGTTTTGTTTCTTAAATTTAACATATGAGTCAGATCATATGGTATTTGTTTTTCTCTGACTGAATTATTTTGCTCAGCATGATACTTTCTATCTCTATCCAGCTGTTGCAAATGGCAAGATTTCATTCTTTTTTAAGGATGAATAATAGTCCATTGTGTGTATATATCATATCTTCTGTATCTATTCATCTATTAATGGACGTGGGCTGCTTCCTAGTTTGGCTATTATAAATAATGCTGTAAACATGGGTGTGTGTGTACTCCTTTGAATTAGTGCTTCTGTATTTTGGTGGCAAATACCCAATAGTGTGATTCTTGGATCTTAGGGTACTTCTATTTTTAACTTTTTGAGGAACTGCCATATTATTTTCAACAATGACTGCACCAATTTGCCTTCCCACCAACAGTGGAAGAGGACTCCTTTTTCTCACTATCCTTGCCAACATTTGTTTCTTTTGTTGTTGATTTTAGCCATTCTGACAGAGATGAGGTGCTACCTCACTGTAGTTTTGATTTGTGTTTCTCTGATGATGATTGATGTTGAGCATCTTTCACGTGTCTGTTGGCCATCCAGATGTCTTCTTTGGAGAAATGTCTGTTCATGCCTTTTGCCCATTTTTTAACTGGATTATTTGGGTTTGGGATATTAAGTTGTATCAGTTCCTTATGTATTTTAAATATTATCCCTTTATTGGGTATGTCATTTTGAAAATATCCTCTCCCATTCAGTAAGTCCCTTTAGTTTTGTTCATTGTTTCCTTCTCTGTGCAATTTTCTTTTAATTTTTATGTAATCCACAAATTTTATTTTTGCTTTATTTCCTTTGCCTCAGGAGATGTATCTAGAAAGATGTTGCTATAGCCAATGTCAAAGAGATTATGGTGTGTGCTCTCTTCAAGGATTTTTATAGTTTTTGGTCTCACATATAAGTCCCTAATACATTTACAGTTTATTTTTGTGTATGATCAGAAAGTGATACATTTTCATTCTTTTTCATGTGGCTGTCCATTTTCTCAATACCATTTGTTATAAAAACTGTCTTTTTTCTATTGTTTATTCATTCCTCCTTTGTCAAAGATTAATTGACCATGTAATTGTAGGTTTATTTCTGGGTTTTCTGTTCTTTTGATCTATGTGTCTGTTTTTATGCCAGTACCATGCTATTTTTTTTACTAACACTTTTTAAGATAACTTGAAATCTGACTTGTGTTACCTCCAGTTTTGTTTTTCTTTTTCAAAATTGCTTTGGCTCTTAATGGTCTTTTGTGGTTCCATACCAATTCTAAGGTTGTTCATTCTAGTTCTTTGAAAAATGCTGTTGGTATTTTGATAGAGATTGCATTAAATCTGTAGATTGCATTGGGTAGTATAAACATTTTAATAATATTTGTTCTTCTAATCCATGAAAATAGCATGTCTTTTCATTTCTTTGCATTGTCTTGAATTCATTTCATCAGGGTTTATAGTTTTCATGGTACAGTCTTTTACCTCTTTGATTAGGTTCATTACTAGCTATCTTATTTTTTATGCAATTATAAATGGTATTGTTTTCTTAGTTTCACTTTCTGTTGCTTCATTTTTAATATATATATATAGGAATGCAACAGATTTCTGTATATTGATTCTATATTCTGTGACTTTACGAAATTCACCTATCAGTCCTATAGGTTTTTGTGTGTGTGTGGAGTCTTTTGGGTTTCTTATACATAGTATCATGACATCTGCAAATAGTGAAAGTTCTACTTCTTCCTTACCAATTTGGATGCCTTTTATTTCTTTATGTTTTCTAATTGTTGTGGCTAGGACTTCCAGTACTATGTTGAATAAAAGTGGTGAAAGTAGACATCCTTGTCTTGTTCCTGACTTCATGACAAAAGCTCTCAGTTTTTCATCATTGAGTATGATATTGGTTGTGAGTTTTTCATATAAGGACTTTATTACGTTGAGATATGTTCCCTCCAGACCTGCCTTGCAGAGGGTTTATATTGTGAACTGATATTGTACTTTGTCAAATGCTTTTTCATCATCTATTAAAATGATCATATGGTTTTTATCCATTCTCTTACTGATGTGACATATCATGTTGATTTTTTACAAATATTAAAATACTTTCACATCCCAGGAATGAATCCCATTTTATCATGATATATTATTTTAAAAAATACATTGTTGAGTTTGTTTGCTAATATTTTATTGAGGTGTTTTGTTTCTATATTCATGAGAGATATTGGTCTGTAGTTCTCTTTTTTGTGGTGTCTTTATCTGGCTTTGGTATCAGGGTGATACTGGTCTCATAGACTAAATTTGGAAGTTTTCCTTTCTCTTTAATTTTTTGGAATAGTTTGAGAAGAATGGGTAGGAACTATTTTTTTAAAATATTTGGTAGAATTTCGCTGTGAAGACATCTGGTCTTAGATTTTGTTTTTTAGGAATTTTTTGATTACTGATTCAACTTCATTGCTGGGGATTGTCCTATTAAAATTTTTCTGTTTCTTCCTGCTTAAGTTTTGGTAGGTTATATGTTTCTAGGAATTTTCCCATTTCTTCTAAGTTGTCCAATATGTTGGCGTATAGGTTTTCAAGACGTTCCCTTACAGCTGTTTATATTTTGATGCTATTGGTTACTATTTCTTTATCTGGAAACTCTTTTATTTAAAATGAGTTCTACTAGAGGTTTATCAATTTTATTGATCTTCTCAAAGAACTAGCTCCTCATTTCATTGATCTGTTCTATTTTTTTCTATATCATTTATTTCTGCTCTAGTCTTTATTTCCTTCCTTTTTCTGGGTTATGGGTTCTGTTTGTTCTTCTTTTTCTAGCTCCTTTAAGTGAAAGGTTATGTTGTTTATTTGAGATTTTTCTTGCTTCCTGAGGTAGGCTTTGATTGCTATAAGCTTTCCTCTTAGAAACACTTTTGCTGCATCCCAAAGATTTTGAACTGTTGTGTTTTCACTTTTATTTGTCTCTGTGAATTTTTTTGATTTCTTCTTTGATATCCTGGTTGATCCATTCACTGTTTAGTAGCAAGTTATTTAACGTCCAGGTGTTTGTGCCCTTTCCAGATTTTTTTCTTGTGACTGATTTTTAGTTTCATAGCATTGTGGTCAGAAAAGATGCATAGTATGATTTGATCTTTTTGAATTTGTTAAGACTTATTTTGTGGCCTAATATGTGATCTATTCTGGAAAATGTTCTGTGTGCACTTAAAAGGAATGTGTATTCTGCGGTTTTAGGACAGAATGTTCTGAAGATGTCTGTTAAATTCATCTTGTCCAGTGTGTCATTGAAAGCTGCTGTTTCTTTGTTGGTTTTCTATTTGGATGATCTGTCCATCTATGTAAGTAGGGTATTAAAGCCCCCTACTCTTATTGTATTACTTCAACTATTTATTGAATGTTTGTTATTAATGGTTTTATGTATTTAGGTACTCCCATGTTGGGTGCATAAATATTTACAATTGTTATATCCTCTATTATGATTATGTAGTGTCCTTCTTTGTCTCTTATTATAATCTTTGTTTGAAAGTTTATTTTGCCTGAAATAAATACTGCTACCCTGGCTTTCTTTTGGCATACATTTGCATGATAAATATTTTCCATCCCCTCACTTTCAATCTGCTGGTGTCTTTCTGACATGAGTCTCTATAAGAGATGGGCTTCTTAAACGTTTTTGTTTGCTAATCTTAAGTCATTTAAAGTTGGTTTCCATTGTACACATTCTTCATTGACTAAACTTTGCTAGACTTTTTTTCTCCCTGTCATATCACATATATCACACAAGAGACATTGATCCTGGTTCATTATAGAGACTAAGGATTATGTTATCTTACTTTGAAGGTTTGTGGTTTTCCTACTGGTAGACAATTCCATTTACTAGCTGATCAACTTAACTTGGATAAAGTGGGTTTTGCTCTTTGTTAAAAGAGATCTATAGGGTCGTTTGGGTGGCTCAGTTGTTAAGTGACCGTCTTCGCCTTAGGCCATGATCCCAGAGTCCTGGGATTGAACACCGCATTGGGCTCCCTGCTTGGTGGGAAGCCTGCTTCTCCCTCTCCTCCTTCCCTTATGCATGTTCTCTCTCTGTCTCTCTCTGTCAAACAAATAAATAAAAACCTTAAAAAACAAAACAAAACCAAAAAAAAAACAGATTTATAGAAAGCCAAACTTATTTTCTGAGATTATCTAACTTGAAAAATTCAACTTCTAAACTGTATTTCCCCAATTACTCTTGTCAGGGCCTGCTTTATTTTGGACCTTGTTCTTTATTTTGGACCTGGTTCTTACTTCAAGTAAAATTTATTTTGGACCTGGTTCTTCCTTCAAGGTATGACTTTTCTGGTGTCTCAGATGGATGCCCATAATGTTAATGAGGTCTCTGCTCTGGCTAGGCTGCACCTCTAATATCTCCCAGTACTACCCAACTTCTCCTTTCTCTGTTACATTTGGAACCTCAGACTTTTGGCATGCACAGCCCATCTCTTGGACAAGGAGTCACAAGGAATCACTCAGTCTCCCAGTGATCCATCCTTATAGTCCTATTCCCTGTTTCAACCTTGATCTCTGCCTCTTTTGCTCACTGCATTAGGGAGGAAGATGTCTCAGGCTGAGAGCTAGGGCACTCACTCATGGGGCTCAGTTCATGAGTCTGCCTTTGTTCAGGATTGAATTTCTGCACTGCCTTTTGTCCAATGTCTGCAAGTGGTTTTGCCATCTATTTTTTTTTTCTTTTTTTTATGGTCTGGGTTTACTTGTTTGTCATGTTTTAGCGTGGTACCAGTTATCCCAGTCTGAAGCAGAAATCGTAATATTTTATTTTGAATATGAAAGTTGTTATACTTTCATTAATCAGGGTTTTCCAGGGAAACAAAATGAATAGCAGAGGGGGTATGTTTTGGGGAGAATTGATTCATGTGATTGTGGGGGCTTGTAAGACCTAAATCTGTAGGCCAATCCTGAAGGCTAGAAACTCGGGTAAGAGTTCATGTTATAGTCTTTAGACAGAAATCTGAAGGGCAGGCCAGGTAGGCTGAAACTCAGGGAAAGTATTTATATTGCAGGCCAAATTTTTACTTTGGGAAAGGTGTCTTTTAAGGCTTTCAATTGATTGGATGTGACCCACCCACATTGTGGAAACTAATCTACTCTATTTAAAGTCTACTCATATAAATATTAATCACATCAAAAAAAAATACTTTCAGGAGCACCTAAATGAGTCATCTGGTTAAACATCTGATTTGATTTCAACTAAGGTAATGATCTCAGGGTTGTGAGATCGAGGCCCATGCTGGGTGGGCTCTGTGCTGGGTTCTGTACTGGGTGTGGAGCCTGCTTAAGAATCTCTCTACTCCTAGGGTGCCTGGGTAGCTCAATGGGTTAAGCCTCTGCCTTCGGCTTGGGTCATGATCTCAGGGTCCTGGGATCGAGCCCCACATTGGGCTTTCTGCTCAGCAGGGAGCCTGCTTCCTCCTCTCCCTCTGGCTTCTCTGCCTACTTGTGATTTCTCTCTCTGTGTCAAATAAATAAATAAAATCTTTAAAAAAAAAAAAAGAATTTCTCTACTTCTGAAACTAGTATTATGCTTTATGTTAACTAACTAGAATTTAAATAAAAACTTGAAACAAAAAAGAATTTCTCTCTCTCAAATAAATAAATAAAAAATAAAAATAAATAAAAATAAAAAATACCTTCATAGTAACATTTAGACTGGAAGGTGGCCAAACAACTGAGCACTATAGCCTAGACAAGCTGACATACAAATTAGCTATTATAACACCCATGATTCTTATTTAGCCTCAATATGTGATCCTCTGTTACCTAAAAGTTAACTAATACTCAGTTCCCAGAATTTCATTTCCTTTTCACTATTTCATAAAGAATATAATTGTTCATGTGTCTTCATTTGAACATTGATCATTTCCTTGAATTGAATATAATAATCATAAGTATTAGGTTGAATAATTGAAAGACATTAATATGTCTTACCATTTGGTCCTCTGAGGATTTTAACTTTTTTTTTTAAGATTTTTATTTATTTATTTATTTGGCAGACAGAGATCACAAGTAGGCAGAGAGGCAGGCAGAGAGAGAAAGGAGGAAGCAGTCTCCCCACCGAGCAGAGAGCCCGATGTGGGGCTTGATTCCAGGACCCTGGGATCATGACCTGAGCTGGAGGCAGAGGGTTTAACTCACTGAGCCACGCAGGAGCCCCAGAGTTTGACATTTTATATTATCACTATAAATATATGAGAGTGTCAGTATTTTCTTATGATGGAAAATTCTCAGTATTTTTTCAAAACATTTTTATTTGGTGGGGAAAGTTATAAATTGTTAATGTTTGCATTTACTGAAATATAATTACAAATAAGTTTAAGAAAACTTAACAGTATTCTATTCCAATTGCTGGTTATCGTTTTGCATATTTACATTGAACTCGCCTGTCTTCTTCTAGGTTTGCAATGGGTAGTTTTCTAGTTTAGATGAATACTCTTTGTCATCTGTCATTTGCAATTTCTCATTTTGTTAGTTGCTATTTATTTTTCTTTTTAACTAGAATAACCAGAAAGCTTTAAAAGAGTAACCTAATTTCTAGTATGGTGAAGTTAGCAATTTCTCAGGTCTCTGATTTATAGAGAATTTCTATTCTTTCTGTTTTTATGCAATATTGCACAGGCAGTATTCCATGTAGAGGAAAATATTTTGATTAATCAGATTTTTATTTAAAAAAAAAAAGATTCCTAGTACTAGCTGCCATTTTTGCCCCAGTTTTTATATTACTTAACAGAATTGTTTAAAGCCTTTTCTTCAAGTTTTCCCTGGTTCCACAATAGGTCACATTACTTGTAAAAGAATGCTTATGTCACAACCTTAGAAGGAGTCCCTAAATTTTTCCCAGAGTACCTCACTGGACACATCCTCTATATTTTAATATGTAGTTTTCTTAGAGATGTTTTTTTGAAACTAATAATTGAAGTTTAGATTCTTAACTCAGGAGGAAAAAAGAAGGACTGAGAGTTTTGATTTTGCTTTTATTCCTTTTGTTTTTTACTTCTAATTCAATGTCACTATCCTTAGAATGGTCTCTACAGTTTCGCCTTTGTGTATTTAATGGAATCTGAACAATGGGAAAGAATTTGTGTAGCAGCAAGAAAAATGTTGGAGAGAGAAAAGGATTTGCCTGTGAGAATGCTTCTTTCTCTTATTTGTTTTTGTTTCAAAATCTTAACCCTGCTTTGGAGATTATGTTGAGTAACCAGGTGTGATTCAGAACAGAGTGTCTGTGAGGAGGCTGGAAGGGACACCGAGAGAGATTCCTCTGGATGAAAGAGATAATTGGAGCCTGGGAGAAAGGGGAAAGAGAGGTCCCTGGATTCCTTAAGCAAGGGGAAGTATATCCTGCTGTTTGTCTGATGCTGAAAAAGATAAAAAGACCTAAAGAAAAGGATAGCTGTGAGTTTTCTGGCTTTGACTAAATAGCCTCTTGCCTCAAGCTGAGAACCTTTGGCTTATGAAAAATTAGAACTAGGGAAATTTTATATTTCATGCTTGCTCAGCCTACTGATGCTTCAGGACAAGAGAAGTCTTCTCAATTTAGTGAGGACAGGTAGGGTCCCAAAATATCATACCCTGAGAGCCAGAAGCCCAGTGGGAGGGAGTCCGAGGTTGACTGTGTCATTTCACCATGTAGGCTCGGGCCAGAGATCATAGCTAGTTAATTCATTGAAACTGGGTTAGTATCTTTTGAAAATCCGAAGCTAAAGCACTGAAATTTATAACCACTGTTTTCTTATAATTTAATAAACCTGTTCTTTCATATTCTTGTGAATTTTGTTAAGCCTTGATATATTGAAGATTTGGAACAATGAATTAAATTCTACCACTTTAATGGTATTTTTGTTCATCTCTATTTTCAGCAGTTTTGTTTTTTATCTTGTTTTGTCCTTTGCTATTATCTTACTTGTCAAATTAAAGACTGGCTACAATGTCTTCACTGTAGCTTTTACATTTTACCACATTTATATTACTACATCCCAAATATAAAATAACTCATCTTTTTTTAAATGCCTTAAATCTTTGTTTGTTCTTTCCTGTCCTATATGTTTTTGATTATCTGATATGTCTGCACAATTGTTTTTCTAAGGTAATCATCTTGTTTATGTGTATCATATAAACAACACAAAATGCATGTTTTCCATGCAAAGATTATCTTCATCTTAGAAAATTTACTCATTTTGATTGGTCATATTAACAGACCCATTTAGTTTTTAGTCTTAAAAAAAATTATCCTCTATGTCAGAAGTCTGCAATCTATAACCTATGGGCCAAATGTGGCCTGGCACCTGTTTCTGTATGAGCTAGATGTCTTTACATTTTTTAATAGTTAGAAAAAGAAAAGAAAAAGAAAAATATGTGAGAATGTGGCACACAAGACTTGAAATATCTGCCATCTGGTACTTCACAAAAAAGTTTGCTGACCCCTGCTCTGTTTTATTTCAAAACACACTTTTAACAGATGCTGCCCCAGCCTACTCATGCTCTCTCTGTGCTTATCCAATGTTGGGATATGTGGTTCTTTGACTTACGAAGGGGGGTTTCATTCTCCATGACCAGTAGGTGGAGCAAACTTTATGTGCCAAGGCATGAGTGCCCCCTCGCAGCGGCTCAGTGCAGAAACATTGCTCCTCAGGTGGGAGAGCTGTAAGGACATCCTACACCAGAGTCCCCAAGGTGATCACTCTCCATTGACCACAGCAGTAATACCCTTGATACAACATACTTTATGGCTTCCTTTGTTCCTTGTCTCACTTCCCAGCCCTCTCTCAGTGTTTCCTGGTATTACCTCTCAAATAAACTACTTCCACTCAATACATGTGTCATTGCCTAAAATAGTCTTTAGACTGCTATCTTCTATTTTTTCTGCTTCCTTGAATTTTGCCCAGGTCCTTAATTTCATACATAATGCATTCGTGAAAACATGTTCAAGTTAAATATGTATAATTTGAGAAGATGGATTTACATTCTTGAAGTTCTCAGCCAAATATATCATTGAAAATTCCTCCTGACATTAGCCTTTAGTCATTAATTCAAAAGCATATTTTAAATATTACATAACTAATTTTTAAATGTTAAACTTATTTTTCTTCACGATTTCTCACAGTTGACTATGTTTATCAAATCATTAATTGAGGCTGAAAACTCGTCTCTTTTTAAACACAATAGTTCCACTTTTTTCTTGACCTTTATTCTAAATATTTGCACTACCTATGACTTGGTAACTTTATTTCTTTCTCTTTCTGCTTTCTAAATCAAAACAATCAGGTCCAAATGAAAATAGTTCCTCCAATAACTGAAAAAATACTATTCATCAGATAAAGACAACAGTGCCACCGCTAAAATGCATGTTTGTCAAACAGGCAGTTTCACCTTGAAATATTTTAATGTTTTTATCATCAGATGAAGAATGAAAACCATAATTGCCTAGAGAATGGTATTTCAGAGCAAACAGTGCATTAATTTTCTAAAGAATACTATACATAAAAGTTAAGCATTTTTTTTTTTTTTTTTTTAAATCAAGAAACCCCCGACTCTCACCCCCGGACTAAGCTTTTTCTCTTTCCTCCATGTGTCCTTACGGTTTTGTGCAGCAATTTGGCAGTTATTCTTGGTCTGTTTATTCTTGGAGAAGGAGAGACATTTATTTACCTAGTGTTTCTTTAGGGAGGCGAGAATTCTACCACTGAACCACCAATGCTAGTGTTTCTTTAGGAAGTAGTTCTCAAGCATGACTACACAGAGGAGCCCAGCATGCTTTAAAGACAGTGCAGAGGCCTGGGTCTCCCCTCTAGAAGTTCTGATTCAATTGGACTGGGATAAGGTCCAGGCTTTGGGGATTTTAAAAACTTCCCAGGTGATTTAATGTGCAACTAAAGCTAAACTACGGGTAGAATCATCTAGGAGTTAAGGTGGATTCTCTTGGACTTTGATATCTTCTTGTTGGAATCTTCCACATGACGAGAAGGAAGACAAAAGGATGTAGTAAATGCCCAGTGTCATCTCAGTAGGGGGCTCTGGTTCTTCTCTAAAGGGTTTCTTTCTCTTTATTTGGAAGCAGGAGGTTGCACATTTCCAGCTCCGCACCACTATGGCCACATGCACGGCCACGGTCACATTGCCTTCCAGGAGGACATGTTGTACCACCAGCTCTTCGTTGGCACCGCTGCCCTAAGCCCAAGGAAACCGGGGGCCTTCTCTTGTCACTGCCGTAGAATAGGAATTGACCCCAAGTCTAGACAAAGCACAGATAGCTGTTTTTTAAGTTCCTCCCCCTCGCAAGCCCACCATCAGCACCCCCTCGCTTCCTCCTTCCTATAAGGTATCTCTTCCAGACTGCAAAGTACGGTTTTACCAGACTCCTTCCTACTTCATTCTTTGATCATCTGAGGGAGTGGTGAGTGAAACTTTCCCTTCTGGAAAAGCTGAAGGCAAGCATTCCACTGGAAGGGTGCTAGCATTCTTCTCTTGTGTTTTCTTGTGCACAGCAAGCATATTGTTGTTAGTAACCTCAGGTGTTGATTCAAGGCGGCTTTCGCAAAGCTACCTGAGGCTGTCAGTGTGGCATTAGGTTAAGTTGCAGAACATTCTTCACTTTAATGAGCTTGCACTTTTTAGTCAACATTGTTTGAGTTTATGATACACGGCTGCTAAGATTTCCTTGTCGCTGATGCCATGAAGGCTCCTCTCCTTCACTCCCACCTTGCTCACTTCTAGGGGTCAGGAAATAAGTGTGCTTATTTAAGTGCTTCTTAAGTCTAAGAAAAATGTGGCTAGTGATTTTTGATGGAGTGGTTTGGGTAGTCAGAGTGTTCTAGTGGAATATGGTACATTGCCACTGAAACCAGAAATCATGGATTCATCTCAAGAAGACGGGCTCTTATAAGACTACAGGATCTTCCAATGGTGGCAGCAGAGCCAGATTACATACATGTACAGTGTCACAGGTGGAACTTCCACTTCCTTCCCCCACCATCATGTGGTCCTAATTATTTCATGCAGCAGACATTGCCCTTCCTACCTTCATTGGGCATCTTACTAAGCAAGTTAGGCCCATGATTATAGTTCACCTGATAGGTACAGTTCGTTGGTGCCTGGACTGTCCAAGTAGGACTGGTCAGAAACTGCCCCGGACATATAAGGCAGAACCTCAATCCCAGTCTTTTTGGTGATGAAACTTGGTAAGATGAGACACAGAAGTGACCAGTGGCCTTCCTGCCTGCTCTGTGGATGGGTCCAGTTGATGACTAATGCCATAAAGCCAAGAGAAGGGATGAGACTCAGGAAATGTCCTGACTATGTTCAGGTTTCTGAGGCCCAGCCACCCAGTTATATTCGGATTTCCATCTCTTAGATAGCAAGTCAACTCTCTGTTGCGGATAATGGTTTGTGTTGGGTTTATGTCACCTCCTAACCAGAGTCTGAAGTAATAACAGCGTTCAAGTCATAATCAGAAGATCTGAGTTTGAGACATGCCTCTCAGCCGGGAGATTTACATATATGCATTCTTGCAGAATGATAATGATGATACCAACACATTAGAGAAAAGATGAGAGAATTCTTGCCTTGATGTCTGGTATTTGTTAGAGAATATAGTAGCATTCAGAAATTACCTACCTCCCTTTTTCTCCTCCCTTCTCTCCCCTCAGCAGATAAAAAGGCAGCAAAAGGAGATCCCAGACACACCAACCAAGGTACATGTGGTGCTCCATGAAAGGGGCTGCCATGTATGTCCTAGTTTGAGATCCAGAATAGTTTCACTTAACAAGCCCTACACTGTCAAAGAAGAGAAAAGCAAGTCTTTTAGATCATTTTTCCTTGTCTGAAAATCCATACATTTCCCCCTTTCTGAACAACTACATACCTCTTCTTAACATCTGTGACAATGTGCAGGTCTACAAGTGATTAACCTACTTCTCATGACTTCGCCATTCAGAACTAGGAAGTAAACTCTGGCAAAGTCTTAAAACAGACAATGCAACAGTCAACAGAAAAATAAGAGAACATTTCATGTTATTCAATTTCAACAATCTCTGTAAACATCTTGAGGAAGTCAAAGCCTTCTATTGATCAGTTTAGTATGTCATTCTATTCCAGAGGAAAATGGTAATAAAATGAATGCCATTAAGTGTTTAGAGACCACATCACAATACATTACGTGTGACAAGTCCCTCTACATTCAGAATGTTCCACATTTATAAATAAAAATCCTCCTGTCTTCCTAAAATCATTCCTTGCTATAAAATTATATCTGGGTAATTTTATATTTCAAATTCTTATCTTGTACTCATTTGTGCAGTTTCCTCCCGCTCCCACTTTGGTGAGGGTGATATATTTATATCCTCGCTTGGAGTTCAGAGGCAGCAGAGAGAACTAGATAAACACACCAGGGGCCTGACAAGGCCACAGAATACCTCACTCTGTTCCCGTATGCTGCCGCCTCTTACAGAAATGTGCTTGTCCTTGGAAAGTCTCTGTTTATTTCCTACTTTTAGATGCCTCTGTGTCTTTGTGAGACTCTAATACCAGAGATCCATCAGATGAAAAATAGAAACCAAGCCAATGAAACAGACAGGGCTTGGAGTCGCAGAAGCCCTGTGTGCTTCTCAGTTAACATGAAGCATTATTTCCTTGCATACTAATATAAACACCTAGTATATAAAGTGTGCTTCTTGCCCATGGATCTTTACATGAAAGAGTGTGGGCCCTGTCATCAGTAGATAGCTTTGGTCAAGTCCAATTTTTGTTGACCAATTATTTCTATCCAGTGAAGAGTAATTTATCCCTGTCAGCACTGGGCGTCCGCGTTTATAAAATAGAAGTGATAATACATAACCAACCAACAGTTGGTTCAAGGTATAAATGAGATAATGCATCAAAATAAAATCCAAAGCACTTTTGCAAAGACCATAACTCAGAGTCAAGTCAACCCGAGAAACCTTCCCAGTGGATTATGGATTTTGTCCTCTGGAAAAACAATCCTAATAAGACAAAGTCGAAGTGCTCCTCTTTGGAGGGAGGGGAAAATTAAACCACGTAATTAGCCACCTATTTTTTTTTCCCCCAATGCTCAGTCTCACTTTCCCCACTGACACATGGATGACCTACAAACACTTCTGAATTGCTAATGGAAGGAAGGCATTGCGGTGGCTATGGTAAAAACACCGGCTCCTTTCTCCGCAGTTTGAGGCTGGCACGGAAATGTTACTCCTAATGGTCCCAGAATCAAGAAGCAATGCCCCGCGGATCAGTCAGATGGAATTCTCACTTGGCATGGAGTTAACCAAGGGAGCTCTCGAGACGCTTAAGTAACCATCTTAGAACTGATCGCGTGCTGGCTTGACAGTCCGCAGCTTGGGACATTAGAAAGCTGGCGTGATGCTTCTAAGATCCAACACTAAGCATGCAATTTATCTGTGCTGCACCCTGCAGTGGACCTCCACACAGGGTCTAATCCTTCCACATGATTTCCAAAGTCTTTTCCATTTGGCATTATTTTCTCTCTTCGAGTGCCACCGTTCCCACACCCTAGGCTGGCCTCTCCAAATTTCTTTGCAAGTCATAAGCCTCTTGGTGTGTGTATAGAGAGACTGGATTGATTTTTTGGTGTGTGTGGGGGGAATTTGGGTTTGCTTGTGTTTTTGCGGTTTTTTGGTTAGGGCTTTTGGTGTGTGTGTGTGTGTGTGTGTGTGTGTTTCTGTGTGTGGGGGGGGTTGTGTGGGTTTTTGTTGTTGTTGTTTGTCACACTGGCCTTATTTTCAGCAGCTTTAACATTGCCTTTTCCAGTAGACAGCAGATAAGTGCTGATGAAGCAGCCTGTGAGAACGGTATATTCTGTTTCAGTGTGAAAAGAGCAATCTTCGGAGACAGCAGAGACGAGCTGGGGCACTTTTTCGCTTTTCTTCTGTTCTGTGGCTGTCAGGAAGGTCATTTGGGCTGCTCTCCCTTTCAGTGGAAAGTAACTCTCTCTTACGTGCCACTAGGCAGTTGTCACGGAATTCATGATACTTTCTATGTCATAATTTTAATTATCCTCACGCTGCCAAAGCTGGAGATTTGGATGTTTAACTGTTTCATACCAAAGCCACACTATCATTTATAAAATACCTAAGGCTGTGAGAGTAGGAGGATAGGATTCAGAAAAAGCATACATTTTGGGTTGGTATATTAAAGCATGCCCAAAGACATTAATTCCCCATAGACTCAGGGGAAGTCTACTTTCTAGTGATGAGAAAAGGGCAAGAAATACTATACATTGAATTGGCATTTCACAAAATAAATCAACGTATCCCATTAGGAATAGAAAAAAAACTCAGTAGATTTGAAAATTCTTATAGAAAAAGACTTATTGCTCAGAATGTGGTCATCATCCATTTTTAATAGAACTGTTCTGGCCTGGGGCAGAATTGAGCCTCTAGCTGGAGTGCCGGGTTAAGGAACATTTGCCTCAGAGAGCTGCCAGTGTCCTGGGAAGTTCAGTTCTTTATGCAAAATACGCGAACATTTCCTAATTGTAGGGAATACAGCAAGACTGCCTCATCAGCTTCCACATCACATCCTTTGATTTGTTTCAAATTCTTTCTCGCTAGGAGAGAATGACTCATCTCTCGACTAAAACTGTAATATATATAAACATATCTGATAGGACTTTTCACCAATGAATATGTCAAAATTGCAGTAAACTCTCCATTTAAATGCTCCAATGCCTTTTGTTTGATTATCAAGAAAACCAGTCTTGTCCTACACTCTGCTCCCTCATGTCTCCCTCTAGGGGAACTGTATGATGGTAGAGGAAGTGTGTGATGGTACGGCAGACGTTTACCTTTGTAGGATTCCCAGATGTTCTCAGGTCTACCATGGATGGGGAATCTCTCCGTTACTCTGGTGCCTGGGGCTCTGCTCACCCTTTGGATCTGTTGGAGGCTGGGACTCTGGGGTTTCAGGCTGTTGGCTGTGCCCTTGAACCTGATGATGTGTACTGGCATACCAGTTGGTGTATTAGTTGGCTGTTGGTTTTCCATCTTTTCAGATATTGTTTTAATGAGCAACATTTAGGAGGAGTTTCTTATCAGAGAGCTGTTGAGCACTCAGAGTGCCAGGCATTAGGGAGAAGGGATGATAATGGTGGGACTCAGTGGGGATCCAGGCTGGCAGAGAATGGTCAGAAAAATTTCATCTTGGGATGCCTGGGTGGCTCAGTGGGTCAAAGCCTCTGCCTTCGGCTCAGGTCATGATCCCAGGATCCTGGGATAGAGCCCCACATCAGGCTCTCTGCTCGGCAGGGAGCCTGCTTCCTCCCTCTCTCTCTGCCTGCCTCTCTGCCTACTTGTGATCTCTGTCTGTCAAATAAAATAATAAAATCTTAAAAAAAAAAAGAAAGAAAAAAAGTTTCATACTAATCTGAGATCTCTGTAAATTGGGAGATTAGAAGCAGAAGAGGTAGTATCAAATGTCTTGGCTTTAATTCTAACTAACTAGCTCCATAACCTTGGGTAAATTATTTAATCTCTTTTTTCCTCAAATGTAAAATGTGAATCATAAAAGTTCCTACCTGATGACCTAACTGGAAGACTTAGCCTTGTTATTGGTACAAAGTAAGCACCCCTGGAGAGTATCTTGACATACAGCCTTCTGATGTCAAATAGAGTAATAATGGTATGCCTCCATTTTTTTTATTCAGTTATAATTGACATATAACATTGTATTAGTTTCAGGTGTACACAATAGTGATTTGATAGTTGTATATGCAACAAAATGATGACCACAATAAATCTAATTAACATTTATCACCATACATACTTGCAAAAAAAAATTGTGTGTGATGACAAGTATACCTCTATTGTAACCATTATTAATCCAACAACAATCTAGATTTGATCGACATTACTCTTTTATAAAAATGGGTTAAACACTGTCTTTTTTATTAATTTCATTCATGAACTCTGTCCTCAATTGTCACAGTAGAAAAGGGCTTATTCTCTTTCACATATTGGCTTTTAAAATAAAGGCAACTATCCTTTCTGCATAAGCTTTCACCTTTTGAGGGTAAATACACCCACTATCCCGAAATAGCAAGTCCTAAAGCTGTTTTTCCTCTTCCTCCTCCATCTATACTCTAGTTTATCAGTAACTCATCAAAGTGGATCACCCAAAATATTCCAAATAAATTACACAACCCAAACGAACTTCTACTTCCAGTAATGTACTCTAAGAGCATATGGACTTTTTCAGCATTCCTGGCATCCTGAGGATGCAAAGTGAGATTGAAGTTACCTAAACCTCTAAAGTATTCTTGTATATCCTGCACTTGGGCAATTGATTTTTTGAAGTTATATACTGGATTTATATCTATTTCGGCTAAATTGCATTTATTATATTCAGATCCACTGTTTTTCAACCTGCTGAGAAATATTGGGTCCCTGATTCAATCATTCAATATTATGTAGTTTTCCCATCTTTTGTGTCATCGTCAAAAGTTAGAAGCATACCACGTATCTTTATTATGTTGTTTATTAAAACATCCTCAACTTCCAATTGTTTCTGATGAATTAAACAAAATTATTTATCTATGCTCCTTTATGAAAATCTGATAAAATGATATTTAAGGGAAAGAAACTTAACTGCTTGCAGAGACGGCTGCCAATAAGAAACAACCTTATTCCTGTGTAGAATCTTAAGCTCTGGAACTGGAGGCACCAGACGCTCTGAGAACATTTTACAAAATGTGGAGACATTTTTGGTGGTCACAACATTCGGGAGGCAGGGTGCTATTGATCTTTAGTTGGTAGAGTCTAGGGATGCTGCTAGATAGCAGTCCACTGAAACAAAGAATTTATTTTGTTACGCTGTTCTGTTTACAGCACTGATATGGAGGAACCCTGCATTCATCTAATCAAGTCTCATAGACCAGCCCAGTGTCAAGGGGTTAGGAAAGACCCGCCAAGAGGCTAGAACAATGATATAGACACATAGTATGGTCACAAGGGAGTGAAGAATTAGAAACATAATTTGATCATCAATGTATAATAAATCAAAAATTCCTTTCAAAGAACATGGACAAATCTTTCATGGGAAATGGATACGGCCTTTTTATCCTAGAAAGGAAACTAGCGATTTTTTATGACATTTCCTTGATTCTAAGATGCAAACTTCTTTTTTTACATTCTAAAGTCTTTGAAGTACTAATATGTTTTATGATCAATGTAATGAGAAAGTTTTGTATTATATTTAATTATATAGTAGTATATTGTATTATATCTAATTGGCATTTTTTTATTCCTCTGGAACATGTAATCATGATATCTCTTACTCTTGATGGTACATAGATTTAAGGACACACATTAAATGCATGTTATGTACTCATCCTATGATAGCAGTAAATTCTGAAGATCTCTTGGAAAGATCTACTTTGCAAATATAAGTAAGCCCCCTTCTCACTTCTTTACATATAAACAAGAATCTACCTCCTAGACCCTTGAGCTATGTTTGATAACAGTGGGACATTTTAGCACAGTGGTTAAATATATATATATTGGCTTCAGCATCTGTAGAAATGAAGTAATAAATGAAAACACATAGGATGGTACTAATTATTGTCAATCCTATATGCCCATTACTGTGATACTTGCTGAATATCTAGTGTTTTGGTTGGTGGATAACTAAAGGGAGCAACATTTTTTTGTTTGTTGTTGGTTTTGGGTTTTAGATACATTTTATTAGGTATAGGTAGCAGAGGTCTTTTTCAGTTCATTAATACCTTGCCAAACACTAAACCTATAACTTCATAAAATTAGAACAATAATTCTTAGATGGACAGCATTAAAGTCAGAGTATCTCTTTTGGTTTCTTGCCTGCAAAATGAGGATACTAGTTTAAGTATTGCCTACTCATACATTTTATGGAATGCAAAGTGGCTCACAGTGCCAGACGGGGAACATATATGATAAAGTGCTGCCAAGATAAATCTCACATGGCATTAAGACAACCGACAGCTATTACCTAAACTCAGTGCTCTGATATTTTTGTTTTCTTAAAAGGCCTTAGGTTTAATGCATTTCCTTTAATGTACATAAACACAGCAGGATAATCAGTGTAGCTCTTTTGGGGTTCAGAAATACATTCATAAAGTAATGTTAAAGTCAGCAGCATTTATAAAGAGAGGTTAAAACAAGTCTTGTAAAATATTTAAAGAAGATAAATGACTAACACTTTAGCTGGATTCAGTATTTATTCCTCTAGAGCAAAACTTACATAAACCTTCCCATTAAAATTTCCTCTGAGCACCTTTTATATTAGTTAATAAGAAAAAAATTTCCTTATATTCTAAATTGTCATGAATATAAATACATATTATTGTAAATAGATAGCCCGTGGAAATTGACTGCATTTATAAAGAGGGGAAATCACATAACAATAATGTCTTATTACCATGGCTGTGTAGAGAACACCCTGTGTTACTATGGTAAAAGAACAAGAATGTGTTTATCAGGATAAGATAAGAGAAGTCATAGGTGGGAGGCATGGGGGAGCCGCCTGTCTGCTCCCTTGACTAATGTTCCAACCCTATCTTCTGCTGTGCCTGTGCAAGCAGATCAAATTTGTTTCTAACACATTTCTGCTTCTGAGTTAACATTTTAAAATTGACTGTGACTGGGATCATCTCACTTTCTAAACAGATTTGGGGGTGTGTAGGTGCATACCAATGAGGATTTACAATTCATTCCAAATAAAGCTCAGGACCATGGCAGTTCATGTCCAGGGCCATAACAGAATGAACCTGCCCTCTCTTAATATTATTTCCATTATTGGCCAGTATTTTGTGTTTTTTTCTACTGAGTTACTGTTAGGTGCAACACACAGTCCTGGAATTGTGGGAATTCATAGAAAGAAGTGACTGGCAGTATATGTTGATAATTATAATAGCATAGCCTCATGTTCTTAAGACTAAGGTTTTTGATGGGTTTATCTTTGTGTTTAGAACACCAATTTAAGAATGAAGCTCCTAGTGATTGAATGATATACCCAGGTATATTTATTCTTTGGGGCTTTTCTACAAATTTCAGAACATATAGTAAATGTCATGGCAGCCTAATTTTACTATATAATCCTAACCAAGATTTCAGGTTAGATATAGAGATGGTGGCATTGAATGGGGAGAAAGAAGCATAGATTAATAGATCAGAACTGGGTTTTAGGGGCACCTACATGGCTCAGTCTCCTTTCGGCTCAGGTCGTGATTCCGGAGTCCCAAGATCAAACCCCACATCAGGTTCCCTGCTCAGTGCGGAGCCTGTTTCTCCCTCTCCCTCTGCCACTTCCCCTGCTTCTGCTGTGTGCACCTGTGTGTGTCTGTAATAAATAAATAAAATCTTTAGGGAAAAAAAAAAACAACAACTGGGTTTTAGTCTGGACTTTGTATGACTCTGGACTTCCATTCAACTTTGGATTTCCAAGGCTAGGTTTATACAAGGACTGTCTGTTCTGTCTATATAACACAATCAACATATAAGCCGATAAAATATGCTAATACCTGCCTGAACTAAGTTCTTTGGTGAGAATCCTTGTAGGAGAGGTCAAAGTATCCATGTTTTTTAAACATCCCCCAGGGTTTTCTGATGGAAGCCAGGATTAATATCACTTACCTGGCCAATTCCCAAGAGTCTTTTCATGCTATTCAGTATAGGTGGTCTTTCTTCCAGTTTTATTTCTTTCCATTTGTATTTTTATTTTACCCTTCACTTAAGTTTCTTTTTTCCTTCTTGTTTGACTTACTTACCAACCCAAATCCTAGAGTTTTAAGCTCATTTTCATGATGTGTGGCAGTATCAACCTGCATATGCAAGTAAAATCAGGTAAAATATTAAAATAAATATTTTCCTCATATAAAGGCTGACTGTTAAAGTCCCTTTAATTTCCACAAGTGAATTTAGTCCCAGGAAATAAAACATGGCTATCGGGCAAAAGGGCCGGGATAGACATAGCTCTCATTTGGCCATTATCTGAGTCTTCTGTTGGAAAAAATTCTTTGGGGGAAAAAGAAAATTATTTGGAAGAGCAATTATTGCCTGTTGAAAAATGTCTACAGTTCTTTTATTTTACTTTTTAAAAATAAATTACTTTGTTACACTGTTCTGTTTACAAACTGTGCCTGTGAAGACCACATACAAGGGATTTTTCAAATTTTCCTACCAAAAAAAAAAAAAAAAAAATCCTGGGGCATGTAGCACTTTCTATTTTGATGGAAAGAGTCTGAGTTGACAGTCTGGATTAATGTAGCTTTCAGCATCCATCTCAGGAGATTAGCAAATTGTAGGGAAACTGTGATTTGTGGATAAAACATTGCTATCCGATGTGCTCAAATTGACACCTGGTAGATAAATTTTTTTTTCTATGTCATTGCTTAGAAAATTCTTGTAGATAAAAACTCTAATAAAGAACTCTCTTTTTTATTTGTTTTTGTTTGACTTTACCAAATTTACTGTAACCCGTCATCAAATAATTCATTTATCTTTCTGAAACCTAGAATGAATAAATTAATCAATTGATTACAAATTCTTTAATTCCATGCATCACATTTCTCATTCTTTGCTGTTTCCTTTTAACCAGAATTGGGAATTAGACTCATGGGACTTTGCTGTCAGTACCAGCTAAGTGTGAAGTAGAGACAGACTTACATTGTTTCTGTGCCTCTGGGGAGCTTCAAGGAAGGACAAAGATACTTTCATTAAATATCTGAATTACTTGGAAGGAGAATGTAATACTGTCTGGTCATCCCCTTGAGAAATTTACATTTTTACTGCCTCAGTCTGTTGGGTCTGTTATCAAAGGAACGAGACTGAGACAAAGTTACGCAAAACCGTATTCTATGCCAAGCATTAGAATCAGACTGACCAGCCAGGGCCGCCTCCGAAGAGAGCAACGCCCCTTGGTCTTACAGGGGGGGGGGCTGAATGTGAGATTCTTCTAAGAATCTCCAAAGCTCTGAAGAATAGCAGGTACCCGCCCACTTAAGATAACTAGAATAGTAAGCAGAGATTTGCCACTTGAGCTCTCCAGCACATTTCTCTGAGGTTAATATTGTAAGATGTTAGTCTGTTTTGTCCTCTAAAAACACGATTTATTGCATTTTTTTTCGTTGCTTTTATTTTCAAGAAATGATGAAGTATTTATCAGGAGGCATGCTTTTGCAATTCATAAGTACTCTCCGTTCACCAGCAAATCCAATTGTTTTATGTTGAGAGGAAGAAAGCATACAAATAAAAATCCAGCTCTTGGATTTTTATCCCCCTCAGAGAAATGAAAGCCAAAAAGGGGGAAGGGGGAAGAAAGAAGAAAAATGTCACTATGTCAAAGGTAGAATCTGACTGCATTTAGAGGATAACAAGGAAGAAAAATGTGATTTATTATCAAATAACAGTGATGGATTAGTTTCTTTTTGTTTCAATCTCAGTTCTTATGAAGTCCCAACATTCAACTGAATGTTTTTTCAGGGATCTTATAGTATTTTTCTTGCCATGATTTGGTCAAAATCTCAACGGAATTAATTCAGTCTTTTATAAAACTTCTGTTTAGAAAGGCAGGGATGAAGGCAGTCCTTGACAAAGCAGTGGACAGAACTTCTTCCAACTACCCTTGCTCATTTCAGAAGGGGATTTCATTTACTCTGATGGGGAAATGCAGCCACAGGCTATTTCTGTGCCTTCTGCAGCACCATGGAAAAGGCTATAAAAAGAGTAAAAACAAGATCCTGAATAGTGGTGGAGGTATGATGTCTTGATTTCTAGAGTACTAAATGTGCAAACAATTGTTGAACATCTTTGATGTACCTGACACAGGACTAAGCATTAATACTTGCTACTTTGGGGGCACCTGGGTGGCTCAGTGGGTTAAGCCTCTGCCTTCTGCTCAAGTCATGATCTTAGAGTCCTGAGATCAAGCCCTGCATTGGGCTCTCTGCTTGCAAGGGAGCCTGCTTCCCCCTCTCTCTCTGCTTACTTGTGATCTCTCTCTCTCTGTGAAATAAATAAATAAAATCTTTAAAAATATATACTTGCTAATTTGATTCTCAGAACCAGCACCAGAGCAAGAAAGCTCTTGGCATTCCCATTTCAGAGATAATGAAACAGGCTCAGAGAACTGAAGATGTTTGAAACACATATGTAGGAGTGCCTGGGTAGCTCAATTGGTGAAGTATCTAACTTTGGCTCAGGTCAAGATCCTGGGGTCCTGAGATCAAGCCCCACATCAGGCTCCCTGCTAATGTGTAGTCTGCTTTGCCCTATCCCTCTGCTCCTGCCTCTGCTCATGCTCTTCCTAATAAGAAATTAAATCTTTAAAAAATGTATATATCTAGTACATGGGGAACTGATGGGTTATACACTCACATCTGCCTGATTTCTACTGATGGCTACTATTTTACTACATCACCTCTTAGCATCATAACCCTCCACTAATGCCTATGTAAACGGGGACTATATAGAAGGACTGATGTTAAATAACATACGTAAAGTATCTAGTATAGCACCTGGCATATTTTAGGAAGATTTTTCTTGGTGTTCTTTACTGAGAAAACTTATTTCTGTTTTATACAATTACCTAATCTGAGGAGCAAACCATCAAAGTTCCCAATGGTCTCTTACATTGAAAAGTAGAGTTTAAATATATATGTTTTTTAACCTTAAAGGTTTTATTTGGTGCACTTATCAGTCAGAGTTGCACAAGAAAGACATATAATAATGGCAGAATTCTATAGGCAAAATTTCTTCTTCCTCAGGGCAATTCATTTTTGTCCTTAAAGTCTTTCAACTGATTGTATGAGGTCCACCTCGCTGATGGAAGATAATCTTCATTAAAGCTAACTGATTGTACATTTTAACCAAGTCTGCGAAATACCCTCACAGCAACACCTAGATCAGTGTTTGGTTAAATAATCGGGTACTATTATCTAGCCATACTGACACACAAGACTACCCATTACACTACTCATTTGTTATACTGTGTGACAGCAGGAAACTTGCCTGATTCATTTTATTGTATTTGATAACCAAAGATCCAAGCTGTTAGTCTTCTATAGGTTATCTTCAGGGGGTTGGGGGAACCAAAGGAGGAAGAGGCACTACTTTTCCTTGTGTCTGTACATTTTCCTTAAAAAGTAACTATCATAGTATTTGGTTTTGCTTACTGAATTATTTGCAAAATGCCCTGAATTCAATATTTTCTTGAAGGCAAACACTTGTTAAATTATTCATAGTGCTACTTTCTAAGAATAATTAGATTACCTGCTGCCTACATAAGCTAGGAGACTATAGTGCCAAAATTTGAGAATTTATTATGTTTTTTTGTGCATTTTTCCTTGACTAAACTAGACTGTATTGGGGAATAGAAATAGGATCAACTCTGAAAGCAATTTAAGGAGCATGCCTTATGTTGATGGCGATTGAGATTTTAGAAAAGGTGATCAGAAAAAGCCATACTGACAAGTTGACATTTGAATAAACATCAGAAAGAGATGAAAAGTCGTGTATACATCTGGGCAGAAGGCATTCCTGGAACAGTTTCTCTGCTAGGAGCATGCCTGGCATGTTTTTGTAAAAACAAAGAATTGGTATAACTAGAGGGGGATTAATGAGAGGAGAATGGTGAAAAATGAGGTCAAAGAGATAAAAAGAAATCGGATTCATATAGACTTGTGGGTCTTGTCAGTGTTAATTAGATTATTTTTCATCATTCTCTCTTTCTTACTTCCATGGGAAGATATGCTTCCTTGCCCCAATTTTGTCATCTTGGCAATGTAACTGGAATTTTATCCAAGTAAATTTGCTATTTAAATCTCCTTCAAAAAAGCCTGCTTTGAGCATCATAATTGGACCTAGAGCTTCCAGTGCTGTCCCTTTGATATATCACCTTGTTCACCCAGATGCTATACTCCTACAGGGTTGTTCTTAGGTAATAACTGAGCATCACATTGCATGTACACAAGTATCATTCTTGAAGACTGCAAGCCTTCCAATCCTTGCACAGGAACTGTGACTCATTGGTCTAGCTGGAACTTTCTTAAAACTGCATTGGGATCTGAGAGTCACCCTACCTGTTTCTTCTGTCTTTCCCCTCTCTTTATAGAGTTGTCAGGCATGTACTGCAATTCTGCACTGAAAGTTCTTCCTGCCTACTACTATGGACTCTCTCTTATCTTTCACCAGACTTCCTTCACTGAATCTCTTGCATGTTGAATCTGCTTCTTAGAGGATCTGAAGAGACATACTTGACTTGGCTTCAATTTGTTATATTGTATTTCTTGCATGTTGATTTTGGCTTGTATATGGCACAAGTTAACCAAAGATGAGGTGTATATGAGGGGTATATGGACCGGGTCTGTAGCTTGAACCAAGTGCAGCCCAGCCTGCAGTAATATCATCAAACCACCATCAACCATTCCACAGACGTGAGCATAGACAAAATACTGTCATTTTAGGCCATTGAGATTTAGCACAGTTTGTTATATAACATTATTGTGACAGCACGCTAGTTGATTGATAGACAGCAGGATTTTGGCCTTTTTTGTAAGTTAGATGTAAAGCCATTGGAGAATTTGAAACACAAGATAACACGATCTGACTGATCCTGTTTTAGCAGGTTCACTCCTATTACCTACCATGTTGCTAATAGCCAGAAAGGGATTAATGGTAAGAACAGAGAGACAATTATTTGTTTAAGAAATAATTCAATCAAGAGATAATGTTGGTTTTGACCAAGATGGAAAGAAGTGATAGAAATCAAGATATTTTTCAAAGACAAAAAAGACAGGATTTATTGATGGGATGATGTGTAGTGTGCAATAAAGAGGAGAACATTACAACACTAAGGGTTTTGACCTGAGCAATCGAGATGATGGAGTAGTCTTAACTGAGAAAAGACGCAATCTGAAATCAGGCTTTACAGATCCTTGAACTTTTCAGCTGCAATCATCTGTAGGTCCATTACACTTTAGCTACCTCCCACGGTTCTTTCCTGGGCCTGTCATAACCAATAAGTATATAATTTCCAGAATCTAGATTTTAGGTATGCTCCATTCTGGTAACTATCTCTTACTTTCAAATTTACTGCATCAAGTTTACAGAGTACCCCATTTCAAAAATGCTTCAATGTTATCAGGAGTTATAAATTGTATGCTATTGACCTCAGGAGCTTTTTTTTTCTTTTTCTAACATAAGATACCATACTTTTTACTATAGAGACCCTCAATATAAATTTTCCTTAGGAATATTCACCACCTAGTAAAATCTCAATCCTTATCTGCAACTGTTCACGTCTAAGGCCACCGTGTCTCTCATGCTCCAGCCAATCCTTGCTCCTCAATTACCTGGTCTATCTGCCAAATTACCGGCTTCTTCCCTGCTAATAAATAATTTCCAATAGTAGGAAAATATGCTTATCTAGGTCCAGTATGATATATCTGCTCCTTTCTCTGCCTACCCAGGATGTCCCATGGGTGAGGCCTAGAGGGCAAACTACCCACTTGAAGAAGACTGGATGCCACCCTGACAACAACCTAGATCTCCTGAGTTCTGGGTGTCAGAATTCTCTCAACTTTTCACACACAGCAACTCAACTGCAATCTAGAGTCCACTGATCTCTGCTGTCCAGGCAGCAACCTACTCCAACCACTAGACCATTACGTTTTTTGCATTAACTTGTTACAACACTGTGCCTGATTACTGACATGGACTCAGAGCTCTAATACTACTTACTGATGGCATAGCTTATTGGGGCTTCAACTTCCATATCTGTATAATGGAATGATAAAATGATAATGGAACCTAACCCAAAGGACTGTTGTGAATATTAGTTGTCCTCATGTGCAGAACAGACTCTTATTTTAGGAATGTCTGTAAAGGATTTCTTGTGTTTAGATTTCACTAGGACATATGACCAATAGTTAACATGATAATGTAAAAATATACATTCAGCTTAACTTAAGGAAACATATTGAAATAGACAGATCAAGGTAAGTTAAAGACCACAAATGAAATATGGATATGTGTAAAAAGATCAATATTACAAAATAAAAATCATGTTCTCAAGAAATATTTCATTGACAAGCAATCATACCTAAATTAATCCATAGATCCAAATAAGAGTTGTGCTTCTGTTCCTTATAATACAAAAATATGTAAAATCATGGTTAGTGGATGAGACTTGTAGCATATATTAAAAAAAAATTATGACCAATAGAATAAAATAATAAGACCTATGGAATTAGAGATTTGTTTGTCTTGGGGCTTCATGACCAAGTTTAATTTATTAAGATATAAAAGGATTATTTAACATTAGAAATGAATTAATATAATTCATCTCAATAATAGATTAATGGAATTTAAAATAAATGAAAAGTAGGTAGCTGCCTCAACATGCATAGAAAAGGCATTTGATAAAAATCAAATTTCTACCTTAAATAGGAATAGGACAGAACTCCCTTGGCATTATAATGACCATGAAAAGCTATAATAAAGGTCATGCTTGATTTTGAGACTATACAACTATTCCACTTGGAAAATAATGTAGCCATCATCCTAAAATTGAAAGCTTACATACCCTAAAGCTTATGCATAATAACAATCATTGCTTCTTAATATTTTTCAAAAGATAAATGCAATGTAGTAGGTTCATCTGATAGAGTATAATGCATCTCATAGACAACAAATCTCAAAACAAAATTCTAGGGGAGGCAAGGGATTTAATCAACTAAGTTTCAGTGCAATGCCAATGTTTCCAGGCTATTTTTGGTCATCAGAAGATGGCTACTTAAGATGATATAAAATTAAGAATCTAAGTTTCTCTTATTTTATTTGGAACTGTGATAAATTTATGGTGTCATAAATCTAAAGACAGAAAAATGTGTGTATTACAAACTGGGAAGTGCTTGCAGTTTTTGACACATTATGTTCTAGAATATATGTTAGCACACTTTTCTGTAAAGGGGCAGATATATCTCAGTCTTTGTAAGTCAAAAATGGTCTTGGTCTCTATCACCTTCAAAGAAGTTATGTCCTACACTCATAGTAATTCCAAACAACTACTGTCCCTTGGTGTTTGATATGTATTATATGAATTTGATTTTAGGAATTAAAGTCTGAAAAGTATAAGTAAGCTTTTAAAGTGCTAACCACCTCAGTTACTTCACCCCTTTAGAAGTTTTTTCTCTATAACCTCTGTTCTTCCAAAACACTTTTATCTGCCCAAATTTAACATCATTGAAAACTTCCTTATTTGCATCATTATAATCTGTTTTTATGTCTCTTCTGCAATGTTTTAATCATAAAAGAGAAAAACCAAGGTTTGATGGTGAGATAAACTGTTTTTTATCCTCCCATGAAGAACTTATGAAAGGAATCTGGGATTTATGTTTTCTAAAGCTGTTTAATATTTGTGAATATACCTATTTACTTAAAAAACTGCTTGTGCAATAAAAATGTAGAAAAGGCTTGGGGATCAATGGGAAAAGAGAGATGCACTTAATACCTACCAAAGATTTCAGAAGATTTATATTTGGATTTTTATTTTGCTCTAATGCATGCTCATGGATTTGATATTGTTAAGGAATACCATATTTGACAGTTGAGGAAACTGAGGTCTCTTACCTCTCAGTGCTCCCTTTCTCCTCAGCTCAGCATTAATAAAATGTTCTAAATCAACTGGAGCTGAGAAAATGGAGAAGAAACCTAAGAGTTTTAGTGCAGTGTGATCCAAAAGACTAAACTCATTTTAAGACTGTAGAAAACAAGGTGGTCATAGAAGACAACACTTTCCATTATATAAATTCCATATGACGTCAATCAGTAAATATGTACTGCATTTCTACACGTTTTAGTACAAGGTTATTCTCCATGGTGGATGGTAAAATATGTAAACGCTATCTCTGTGCTCAAGTATATGCATGATCAAGTATATACATGATGAATTATATACATGATCTTATGAGAAAAGACCAATAAACACAGACAGTTAATAATTCACAGCATGATAAAATAATTTGATTGACTATGAAGTAAATGCTATATGCTAAATGCTTATGATCAACATTCAAGTAAATAATAGAAATAATAATAGAAATAATTCCCTTTGAAAAGAGTAGAAAATGATATTGCTATTCAGCCATGTGTCTAAGAGATATTTAAGAGTTGTTGACTTGCAGTTTTTGTTTTTGTTTTTCTTACACCACCCAATTCTCTGATTCTCCAACACCAATTTGTGTGTCCAACATTTCAGTTCCATGCTAATTGTCACTACTTGGACTTAGCCCAGGCCCCATGGGTTAAGGATTCAGTCCCACAAGATTGTCCCTAGTTTGGACATCAGCTTCAAATGGGGTGTCCAAGATACCCACATTTCTGTCTTGCCAACTACAAATACAGGTGTTCCCAGAACTGTGGCCTCAGGTTTGATAATTTGCTAGTACAATTCATAGAACTTAAGGAAGACCTTTATTTAATATTACTATTTATTATAAAGGATACAATTCAGTTTTTTGTTTGTTGGTTGGGTTTTGTTTTGTTTTGTTTTTTAAGGATAAAACAGCAAGATGGAAAAGATGCATAAGGCAAAGTATAGGTTGGAGGGGAAGGGATATGAAGCTCCTATGCCCTCTTTGGGCACATTACCCTCCTGGCACCTTGATGTGCTCACCAGCCCAGAAGTTCTCTGAACCTCATCCCCATAGGTGTTTGTATGCAGGTTTCATTATATAGAGTTGTTTGATTAAATTACTGATGTTGATGATTGAACTCAACTCCCAGTCCCTATTCCTTCTCTGGAGGCCAGGGACAGGGATAAAAATTCCAACCCTCCAATCACGTGGTTGGTTCTTCTGGAAACAGTCCCCATCTTGAGCTACACAGTGTCTACCAATAGTCACTTCATAAGCAAAAACTCAGGTATGGTTGGAAGGACCTCACTATGATAACAAGTTATTCCTTTTACTCAAGAAATTCCAAAGTTTTTAGGAGCCAGGAATCAGAGGAAAAGACCAAATATTTTTCATTATACCACATGACCAAATAAAGCATTTTTAGACCAACTTATGGTCAAGATTATCAAATTGTTGAAGAAATAGCTAAAGCCTGAGAGATATCACTATTGATAGCTAATAAAAAGAAACTCCAGACTCTTAATTGAGTGGGTAGATGCATCCAGATTTCAGTTTGAGGATAAGGGCAAGTGCTCCCACTCTTCTGTAAGAATCAGCATGTGTCCAGGCTAATATATGTATATTTTTTCTGTGAATTATAAAAGTGATACTTCCTTTGTTATTAAATTTCTGTCTCTGGAATGAAAAGGTAAAAAATAGAAGTGATGAATCAAGAAAGTTTATATGCTGCAATCTGCATATTTTCCTGGATAAATCTCTGTACTTTTCTCTCTTGTTTCTGTACTAAATTGAGCCCAGATAGTGTCATATCTTTGTAGACTCTTCAGTCTACCAAATTATCATCAAAAAATTTTTCTCCACTAGTGACAAATGCCTAATTGATTAAATCTTTTCCTCCAGAATAATGTTTGAGGTTTATAGGAAGGTGGTTTAAAAAAGTAAATGATATAAAAAATAATAAAAAGATAAATGATAAAGAAATCTTAAGGTTACCAATTTTTTTATAGTTTTCTCATTATCATTTTTATGTTTTCATCATGTGAGTCTCACACTTTAAAACAGATGTGGCTGTATAATGACCTTAATAAAATTCTTAGAGAGGTTCCTCAATCCTAGATTCAATTAAAAATACCTATCATTTTTAATATGAAATATATTGATATTTAATCCTATACTTTATTCAAAATAAAGTATATTTTATGTAAAAATTTTATAAGCCTTTTTTAAAAGTCTTCTTATCAGAGTGTGGTGCTTGTGACTTTGAGGAAGGTTTAGTTTCTAGGAAGGATAAGATTCTCCTGTATTGTGAGAGAATGAAACCTTGTGACAAGTCTAGATACATAGCCAGGTGAAGAGGATGACCAAATCCAGGAAAGGGACTGACTTCCAGCAGGACTGCGAGCCATGGTTCAGAGGGTGATCTTCTGGACACTGACTACAGATTAGTTTGGGCTAAGAGGGAGTCCACTGTAAAGTAAGGGTAGAAAAGGATTTTGATCCTAGAATCAAACACGTTTAATGAGATTTTTAATTTAATAAGATCTATCCTATGAATTTTATGAGCAGCCTTCAAAGGCAAGAACACAGGAAAACCAAACCCACTGAAAATCTGAAAGAACTAGTGATGTACAGCGCATTTCATAAATGAATCTATCTGATAGAATTTTTCTCCTGTATTGAAACATCACTATACAATGTGAATGTGATGTACTTCTCACTTAAACTGTGATGTCTTCTTCTTTTTTTTTTTTAAAGATTATTTATTTATTTATTTATTTGAGAGAGAGAGAATGCAAGAGCACGGAAGGGGAGAAGGTCAGAAGGAGAAGCAGACTCCCCACAGGGCTGGAAGCTGGATGCGGGACTCGATCATGGGACTCTAGGATCATGACCAGAGCTGAAGGCAGTCGCTTAATCAACTGAGCCACCCAGGCGCCCAACTGTGATGTCTTCTTAAAAGTTATTTTAGATATTTACTGAGAGAAAACAAAACAAAACAAAACAAACAAAAAACCATTTCCTAGCACACCAACTTTGTTCATCTATTCATTTACCAAACATGAATGTGACACCTACACTATGCCAAACACTATTCTAAATGCTAGAGATGCTGCAGTGGTTAAAACAAGACAAAAGCAAAAAACAAACAGAAAAACAAACTCTGTCCCTAGGAAACTTAAATTCTAATAGTGGGGGGCAACAAATAAACAGAAGGAATATGTAATATATTTAGTATATTGGCTGGCAATAATTCTGGGTCACTGTGCTGGCAGTTTCTACTGTCCACTCATGGGAATGTTGCATTGCAGGTAGATGTGGTCCAATTAAACTTTATGAAAATTCAATCACATTGAGGTTAAAAAAAAAAAAAAAAGAAAAGAAAGAAAGAAGCCTAATTATACCACAGCCTCACACACTATTTATTTATTTATGCCAACCATCATATTCAGTAACTAGAATCATCAGGGTCATTATAAACCATACAGATTAATTTAAAAAGTGAATTTTACAGTCAGTACCTAATCATTAAATAAGCTTAAAACCATGACAGAAATGCATATAAAGAAGGAAGAATTTGACAAGAGCACACATTAATGTGGATATAAAATGGGAGACAAAATATGAGATTGTGAAGAATTCAACTTCCCTCATGCATGAATTTTCCTTGGGACAGGATGGTAGGTTAGTTTCACAATTTGTGCCAAACCTGACTCCTTAGCCCCCGCTTCCTGAAGCACTGTGTGATTTTTTTCCAGGCCTAATTTTAGGCGATACAAATGTTTTACCTGGCGGGCCTTGGCAAGCAGTCGTCTGACACCGGGCTTGTACACACCAGTGCAATGCCATCCTCGAAGAGAGGTGCAGTCAAGGACCCAGACCCTTCTGCCTTGTCAGGCTCTTCCTGTAGCTGTATCCCTGCCACAGGCACATTCATGCCTAGGTCTCTTCATCTGAGACCTTGGGCAGGGGATCTCTTCTGGTGCCTCCCCTGAGATCTCCTTATGGCAGGTTATGAGGGGGAATCTCAAAGACCCTTTTCCCCACCCTGACTCCCTACCCAGCACTTCTCCACTCCTAGTCCAACACTTTCCGCCCCAAACCCCAGCTTCTGGTCCGAAAAACTGCAGGAATTTGTAATTGGGGCTTTCTTAACCATTTGTAGACACTCCCTTAATCCTCAACTAGGGATCTCATCCATGGAGGAAACTAAAAGGGAGGAGGTTGGTGCTTTCTCTAGGTTTAGCTGGTAATTTATAATATGGCAGTAAGTAATTAAAAGCTTCACTGTTACTTTCATGTTGGCTCGTTGTTGCTTTAGTAAGGGCCTGCAACACCAGGAAAGTTCTCTACCTTGACTGGGCTCCTGACTTTGGGAAGCCATGTCTCAGTTTAGCACTTAGGAGTATCTCGTCAGTAACTGGTGCCTGCCTCAGCCAAATCCTGGGTGTCGAGCACCACCATCACGTTAGACCATTCAGGTGTCTCAAGAGGGTGGCACGAGTATGAACATAGGGAAAAAAAGAAAAGAGAAAGGTAAACCAGAAAACATTTTTTTAAGATTTTAATTTTTTATTTATTTGATAGAGATCAAAAAGTAGGCAGAGAGGCAGGCAGAGAGAGGGGAAAAGCAGGCCCCCTGCTGAGCAGAGAGCCGGATGTGGGGCTCAATCCCAGAACCCTGACATTATGACCCGAGCAGAAGGCAGAGGCTTTCGCCACTGAGCCACCCAGGTGCCCCAGAAACAGAGTCTTAAGTATAGAGACCAAACTGGTCTTGCTGGCACAAAATAGGAGGATGCCTTCCCATCTTCCATCAACTACAGCGTCTGCCATTCCACATTCTAGATTTATCCATAGGAGGTTTTTCACTCCTGTGCAGAGTTTTCTCAATCTGCTTCCACATGCCCAAAGTTCAGATGAACTAAATTCCGATGAATTCAGTTTCCAGGAAAATTCAGGATCCCAGCGCAATAGACTATTTCCTCCAAAAGTTCATATGTTGGAACTCATTGAACTCATTGTTGAATTTCCAATGTGATGGTATTTGGAGATGGGGCCTTTGAGAGGTAATTAGTTCATGACAGGGGGAGCTGCCACGATGGGAAGAGTATCCTCATATAGGCAGCAGAGCATTTTCATCTCCTCTCTCTGCTGGTCATGTGAGAACACAGCAAGAAGGCAGTTGTCTGCAAACCAGGAAGAGAGACATCATAAGAACCCAACCCTTTGCATTCTGATTTCAGACTTCCCAGCCTCTAGAGCTATGAGAAATACATTTCTGTTGTTTCAGCAACCTAGTCTACAGTGTTCTCTTATGGCAGCCCAAACTGATAAGGACACCCATTTTTTTTTAAGGATTTTTTAAAGATTTTATTTTATTTATTTGACAGAAATCACAAGTAGGCAGAAAGGCAGGCAGAGAGAGAGGGGGAAGCAGGCTCCCTGCTGAGCAGAGAGCCCGATCCAGGACTCCATCCCAGGACCCTGAGATCATCACCTGAGCTGAAGGCAGAGGCTTAACCCACAGGCGCCCCAAGGACACCCATTTAAATGTGAATTTCAGATTAAGAATTAAGAGCAAAATTTACTATTAGATGTTTACCTGAATTTCCAATTTAATTTTATTTTTTATTTGCCAAATTTGACAATCCAAACTATAAAATAACCCCCTTTCTGTAGCACTTAGTCACAGCTCTCCCAAAATACTTCCAGGATCTGGAAACGAAGCAAATGCAAGTCTCAGTTCTACAGAGCAGGTCATTGTCATTGCCAGGGTTTGTGTCCCTGTCTGTGGGTGATAGCACTGTGGGGAGGATTCTCACAGACCTTTCTGTACTTTCACAAGAAGAAAATGTGTTTGAAAATTACCTAAAACACACCCCCTCCTGCACAGAACACGTTCATTTTGGACTTACTTTAGGATACTAGCTATCTAGACAATGTCCTGCTCCCTAACACATCTTGAAATGTGACTATTGACCTTTCATATGTGGTGGGTTAGGGCTACAGTGTCAATTCTGAATAATTGACAGCTTTCAACCCAGCTTTATCTCTTTGACAATTTTGCCTGGGGTCAAAATGATTCTAAGAATTGCTGATGATATCACAATGCTTTCAGTATAGGCTCTTTGCAATTCCTGAGGAATAATCAAGAGGGAATCAGGAAATGTCCTCCACTTACTCCACAGAACCAAGGAATAAGATGAAGTAAATATGACATAGATCTTCCCCTTAAAAGGTAAAATTTCCTGCAAAAAATGGAGTATTTCTACACATGGCAATCAAGCCCCTAATCTTTTGATTTTGTCTAAATGCTTTCAAAGAGGTGTAAACTTTGCATCTGGAATTCTTGGCTAGTTGATGAAACTTTATTTTGTTTTACCCAAAACTTTTTCCACCCCTGTCTATGCCCTCTGGGTGCTGAAATTGAAGGATGTATTGTGCCTTCTGCTATGTTCATTTCCTCCTCCCAAACCTTTTCTCCAGAATAAACTCTCTATTTGATGCAAAGACATCGGGAGCTTGAGTGATACTGGCAGATTTATGATTTGTGCAGTGGAGGGAATGGCCATGTTGCCCAGATAGGACAGCAGCTGCCCTGGATACCAAAGAGCCCTGGCACCATCTGGTTGGCTGACCCACTAATCTGACAGCCAGTTTTTGTGAATGCCAGAATTGTTTCCCATTGGAGATTTCTTGAAACATCTCTTACATCAATTAAAGACTAAAGAACAGATGGTGATTTCTTGAGACAGTGAAGGATTTAACTGATTCATTACTCATGTAAGGAACAGTGATAACAATCAATTCAGCATCATATGCCTTGGCTTACTTTTCTTTTAGATTGTCAATTTCTAGTATGTTAGGAAATGTCAGGTTTTAGGAATGGAAATATGCTTCTCCTTCAGATGATGGAAACTGATAAGGATCCCCTAGGATGTCAGCAAACACAGGGATCTCTTTCAGTAATGTCAAGGTCAGGCCTTATATTAATGGAAATGGTGTTAATCACCTTGCAAGTACTAAAGCAGTGAAACTAGTGATTGCAGTAGAATTTGATAATGGTGGATGTCAAACGTAGCACTGTGCTGGGCACGCAGAAAGAACTCGGCAAACAGTAGCTGCCATTGTACTACTAACTACAGAAATTCATTCTTTTTTATGGCAGAGCAATATTACATTGTATGTGTATATACCATGTCTTCTTTATCCATACATCTATCCATGGATGCTTGGGCTGCTTCCTTATTTTGGCTATTGTAAATAACATTACAATAAACATAGAGGTGCATATATCTTGAATTAGTGTTTTTGAATTCTTTGAGTAAATGCCCACTAGTGGAATTCTTGGATCAAATGGTAATCCAATTTTAATTATTTGAGGAACCTCTATACTGTTTTCCACAATGGCCACCCAGGTTTGCATTCCCAGCAACAGTGCAAGGGATTTTCTTTCTCTCTACATCCTTGCTAACACCTTTTGTTTCTTGTGTTGTTGAGTTTAGCCATGTTTCTTGTGTTGTTGAGTTTAGCCATTCTGTCAGGTGTGAGGTGATATCTCATTGCAGTTTTGATTTTCATTTCCCTGACGAGTGATATTGAGCACCTTTTCACGTATCTGTTGGCCTTCTGGATGTCTTCTTTGGTTAAATGTCTTTTTATGTCTTTTGCCCATTTTTAATTGGATTATTTGTGTATGTGTGTGCGCATGTTGAGTTGTATCTGTTTTTTATATATTTTGCACACTAACCCTTTTTGGGTATTCATTTGCAAATATCTTCTCCCATTCTCTGGGCTGTCTTTTGGATGTGTTGATTGTTTCCTTTGCTGTGCAGAAGTTTTTATTTTGATGTGATCCCAATCATTTATTTTTGCTTTTCTTTCCCTTGACTTCAGAGACATATCTAGTAAGATATTGCTATGTCCAATGTCAAAAGAAGCTACCATCTGTGTTCTCTTCTAGGATTTTATGGTTTCAGGGCTCATTGTTAGAAGTTTAATCCATTTTTAACTTACTTTTCTCCCAAACTTGTCTCCAGAAGTGAAGAAAGAAAGTGGTCCAGTTTTAGTCCTTGCTTATGGTTGTCTAGTTTTCCCAACATCATTTATGGAAGAGACAGACTCTTTCCCAATGGATATTCTTTCCTGATTTATCAGAATTAATGGTACATATAGTTATGGGTTCATTTCTGGGTTTTCTGTCCTGGACTGTTGATCTATGTGTCTATTTTTCTGCCAATACCATATTTTTTTTTTATTACTACAGCTTTGTAATATAACTTGGAAGTCTAAAATTATAATACCTCCAGATTTTCTTTTCTTAATCAAGGTTGCTTTGGTTATTTGGGGTCTTTGTATTTCCATATAAATTTTAGGATTGTCTATTCTAACTCTGTAAAAAATACTCTTGGTATTTTGATAAGGATTGCATTAAATGTGTGGATTGCTTTGGATATTATAGACATATTAACACTATTTCTTCTTCCAGTCCATGACCATGGAATGTATTTCCATTTCTTTTTGTCAACATGAGTTTCTTTTATCAGTGTTTTATTGTTTTTAGAGTAAAGATCTTTCTTCTTGGTTAGGTTCATTCCTAGGTATCTTATTTTTTTAGGTACAATTTTAAATGGGGTGAATTTCTCTTTCTACTGCTTCATTGTTGGTGCATAGAAGTGCAGCAGATCTGGGGCACTTGTTGGCTCAATCAAGTTAAGTGTTTGCCTTCAGCTCAGGTCATGATTTTAGGGTCCTGGGATTAAGCCCTGTGTCAGGCTCCTTGTTCAGCAGGGAGTCTGCTTCTCCTTTTCCCTCCACCTCTCCCCCAGCTCATGTGGTCTCTCTCTCTTTCTCTCTCTCAAATAAATAAATAAAATCTTTCTTTTTAAAGAAATGCAACAGATTTGTGTATTGATTTTGTATTCTGCAACTTTACTGAATTCATTTATTAGTTCTAGTGTTTTTTTTGGTAGAGTCTTTCAGGTTTTCTATACATAGTATCATGTCATAGGCAAATAGTTAAAGTTTTACTTCTTCCTTAAAAATTTGGAGGCCTTTTATTTATTTTTGTTCTCTGATGGTTGTAGCTGGGACTTATATAATACTATGCTGAATAAGTGGTAAGAGGGTATGGCTTTGTCTTGTTCCCGACCTTAGGAGAAAGGCTCATTTTTTTTCCCATTGAATATGATATTCAGGGTGCCTAGGGGGCTCAGTTGGTTAAGTGACTGCCTTCAGATCAGATCAGGATTCTGGAGTCCCAGGATCAAGTGCCACATGGAGCTCCCTGCTCAGCAGGAAGTCTGCTTTTTCCTCTGACCCTCCCCTCTCTCATGCTCTCTCTCAAATAAATAAATAAGATCTTTAAAAAATATCATGTTCACTGTGGGTTTTTCATTATGGTCTTTATTATGCTGTTGTTTATACCCTCTAAATCTACTTTGTTGAAGTTATTTTTTCTTTTTTTAATCGTGAATAGATGTTATACTTTGTCACATCTTTTTTCTGCATCTGTTAAAATGATAATAAAGTTTTTTTCCTTTTCCTTATTGATAGTATGGATCACATTAATGGATTTGCAAATATTGAACCACGCTTGCATCCCAGGAATGAATCCCACTTGTTTGTGATGAATGATTTTTTAAAGTAATATTTGATTTGGTTTGCCAATATTTTGTTGAGGATTTTTGGATCTATAATCATCAGAGATATTGGTCTGTAGTCCTCTTGGGGTTTTTTGTAGTGTTTTAATCTGGTTTTGATATCAGGGTAATCCTGGCCTCATAGAATGAATTTGGAAGCTTTGCTTTCTCTTCTCTTTTTGAAATAACTTGAGAAGAATAGGTATTAAACTCTTCTTTAAATGTTAGATTAAATTCACCGTTGAAGTTATCTCATTTTGGATTTTTGTTTGTTGTAGCCCCTTCTGATTTTTGTATTTACCAGGTTCAAGCTCAGCAGATACTCTATTGAGATATGTTGTCACATTTCACATTGAGATGCTGGCAATGCAGCTTCTTCTGATGGTAGGAAGTAGGCTGGGGGAAACTGCAGAGGAGCAAACTCTGAATGACTGATAAGATGCATGGATGAAACAAATGTGGAGCCTGAGCCAGGCCTGCTGGGATCAGCACCTGGACCAGACATGATTCCCCCCACTGACATTGTGGTGAAGCCCAGCCTAAGAATCACCACATGAATGAAATCATGGTCTTGGTTATGAAGAGCTTTCTATACCTGCTCTGAATGCCTGATCCCACCCTAATTCTGATCATTCAGGCACAGCCCATGCTGATATGAAGCTTTACCTCCTGCCTCTGTGTCTTTCCTCTTTAAAGGTGTAGGAACATCCTTCTTTGCTGGAAAGAGCCCAAAGAAATGTTGTATACACAAATCTTTTATGATTACTACTGACACCATCAAACTCTAAATAGTACACTTTTAGGGTTCAAAAGTTTGTATAGCATTCCCAAATATTAGTGCTAGATATTAAGATTTATTGGGATTTATTTATTTATTTATTTGATTGGGGGAGAGGGGAGCTGGGGACAGAGGGAGAGGAAGAGAGTCAGAATCTTTAGACCTTCTCCAAACCCAGTGCAGAACCCAATGCGGGGCTCGATCTCACCACTCTGAGATCATGACCTAAGCTGAAATCAAGAGTCAGACACTTACTGACTGAGCCACCCAGCTCCCCAAGAGTTTGTTATTTAAAGAGAAACAAACTGCTGGGACTTCAGCTTCATTTACATGCAAACTCCTGTTAGAATATGGCTTATACACATTTCATGCCAGGTTCATGCATGAGTAGAATACAAACTCATAGGAAAATTTGTGACACTGTAACTTTTAATTTCCTTACTAAAACATCTATTTCATGAAGAATGAGACTGTTTCTTTTTTATCTTGGATTTTTATCATTGGTGCTATGAAGACAACTAAAACATATTAGGTGCTTTACATGAATTTGTTTAATGACTATACATTGATCATTTGATTAATGTTATGGCTCTTCTTGGTGTTCATAACAACCCCAGAATATTACTCCTACACAACATCATCTGCTTAGTTATAAGATATTCTGATCATTCTTTCCTGGGTCATGACCTTCACATGAGCATAAAGATTTGAAGTTACTTATTCTGCCTGAAATTTCAGGCCTTCCTACTCACATCTTCTCTTCAAACACAAAATTACAACATATTATCATAAATCTAAGACCAGTAAGACTAGTCTAAACAAAGTAGGAGGAAAGGCTAATTTTAAATGTAGGCTATCATAAAATTATAGTAAAAGTTACAGATGAATATAAGTATTACTCATTTGCAACGTTGAATAACATAGATATGTGGCAATCATTTAAAAACAAACAAACAATAAAAAGAGAAATATAAATGCCCTAAGGAGGAATGAGTAAGTAGACATAAAATACATGAAGAAACACTATATCCCCGTTCCTTTCTATAGAACACTAACATCCAAAATGGGACAAAGATAGCATAAAATAAGAAAGCCCGAGAGCAGTGTCCTTTAATATCAAGACACTAAATCTTTAAAAAAAAAATTATCTAGTATTATATTGGAAGAATAATGGCAAATATAATTTATTCAGGGAAGGCACATAGGGTTTGATATTGGTTATTCTATTATTGTAATATGATTCATCCTAATTAAGAGTTAAAGAACCTAGGTGACTTAGTCAATTAAGCAACCAACTCTTGATTTCAGTTCATGTCATGATCTCAGGGTCCAGATATCAAGTCCCACATCCACTCCCTACTCAGCAGGGAGAACTGCTTGAAATTCTCTCCTTCTGCCCTTCCCCCCACCCTGCTCACTCTCACATGCATTCTCTCTCCCTTTCTCTCCAAAATAAATAAATTAATCTTTAAGGGTTAAGGAAACTAAAGCTATTTATATAAACCTGGTATCCAGAAAGAAGCAATCATTACAATAAAAAATAGGGCCTGTGTGGCTCAGTCCATTAAGCGTCTACCCTGCGCTCAGGTCATGACTTGGGGTGGGTGCTGGGATAGAGTTCCTCGTCGGGCTCCCTGCTCAGCAAAGAGTCTGCTTCTTTCTCTCCCTCTGCTGCTCCCCCTGCTTATGTGTGCTCTCCCTCTCTGTCCCTCTGTGTCAAATAAATAAATAAAATCTTAAAGAATAAATAATAAATCACACCTGAAGATACTAAAAGACTTGACTACCTATCAATTTAAAACATCCATATGTTGTCCTGGAAAAATGCTGATATCAATTTGCTTGTACATTTTTAAATAATTTTCTGTGCAATATACATCTACCCACTTGTGTACATGTATCTATAGTGGTAGATGCTCAATTATTTTGTAATCATTTAGCTTTTACTGTGTAACAAACCACTCCAAAACTTAGTTGTTTTTTGTTATTTGTTATTTCTCAGGAATCAATGGGTCCATGGTCAGTAGGGTTGGTATCACCCATGAACCCACCCACCCATGGTGGGACTTTCTCGCATGCTTGGAGATTGCCTGATGAGTCTGATCCATACTCTCTACCTTTTGCTTGCACTTACCTTGTTACACAGAAAGGTCCACACAAGGAGGGGAATAATTTCAGTCATTAAAAAAAAATAAACAATGTATCTCAACACCCAAGAAAGAATACTATATCATATCCATGTATTCTGATAAAGTTTTGATGAAATTCAATGTCCATATGAAGAGAAAAAAATACTTATTGGGCCAGGAAGAGAAATACTTCTTTAAGCTGGTAACAGATATATAACTCATGCCAATAGTCAATAACATCCTTGATGAACAAAGATTTCATGTATCCCTACTAGACTCAAGACAGGCATACCCTCTATCAGTATGAGGGGAGAACTGAGCAGGCTAATAAACTGCCAGGACACCCCTCCTCTTGCCTCTCCTATCCACATCCCAAGAGCTAATGGACCATAATTTAAACATAAACATCTCCAATGCTGTTCTGATTAAAGAGTGCAAAGGAGATATCCTAAGGGGGTAGTTTTTAGTAGTATGTCAACAAACAGAGGTGGCTTCTGGGAGCTGATTCCCTTAGCAGAATGGAAACTTGGTAATAATGGTGCCAGTTGTGCAGCACTGTCAGCAGTTGCTTCAAATACAAAATTAGTTAAGTTAATCCTAATGATGGTTTGATTCTTCATTCAGTGTATTATATCAAAGGAAAGTTTGGAATTTCATTCCGTTAAATATGAAACATCTGATCTTATTATTTATGCCATTTTGCAAATGAAGGTTATAAAGTCCTCCTTTGAAGATGACTGTTTTATGTGCTTGATGCTATAAACACAAATTTTGGTGGAGCAGAGTATTATGGCACAGAGAAATCTGATACTTAATTAAGAAACCTTCAGAGCAAAACCATTTTTGGAATTAGCTTTGGTACACATATAATTCAGAATTTAACCAAGCAATTTTCAAACTTGTACCAACCTAAATAGAAGTTATAATTGTAGGAATTTAGATATATTTCATGTACACACATTTAGAATAACTGTAAAATTTTCATGATAATACAAATGATAAATATACAAATACACATTAGCATAGTGGTACATGATATCTGTCTTTGCTGCCCATTATCACCAGGCTATTAAAATCAGTTGAACCTTTAAAAACCAACTTTGTAAATCAATCTAAATCTCTTTAAATGAAATTAAGCTATTTTCTGTACATGGGCTCTCCATACTGTGCTTGCAGTTTATTTAAAATCTGTGAGAATGTTTACTCACAAACTGTAATAAATCATATGATCATCCTATTCAGAATGCCAGTAGGGGCAAAACAAAAGACCCAAGCCTAGATAAATTGCAATGAAATTTAAATGCCCACAATTATGTATTCAAAAAAACTAACACTCCAAATATGGGGGGACAGCAAACATGTCCTTTATGCATAT
Source organism: Mustela nigripes (assembly GCF_022355385.1). Taxonomy (NCBI): domain Eukaryota; kingdom Metazoa; phylum Chordata; class Mammalia; order Carnivora; family Mustelidae; genus Mustela; species Mustela nigripes. Next base: position 147,275,143 of record NC_081560.1, on the reverse strand, counting down.
AATACCACATCAATTTTGTCACATAAAGACCAAAATTAAAAACATTATTTGATGATTGGCTCCAATAAAGAGATAGCAGTGATGACTACTAAAAAGATTTGGGAATTATTGATGATCAAACAGTAAATTAACTGTCTACAAAAAATACCAAGGAAAGATCTAAAGAAGGAAAAGTACCCTATATCGTGGAGTCTAATATTACAATATTTTCAGATATCACAGTTATATTTGTTTTTCACATAGCTGAAATTTAAATGACTCTCATAATCATTTTTAGTCTGGAAACAGCCATGATGTAGATGCCACTGCTGGGCTATGCTCAACTGGAATGTAGCTAGTCAGGCCATTATTGTTATCGGTTTAACTAAGTGCTGTGTTAATGTTACATAAGTTCAGTTAAATTGTTGTTTGAAATGTCACCTACAGGATGCCTGAGTGACTCAGTTGGTTCACGTCTGCTTTCAGCTCTGGTCATGATCCCAGGGTCCTGGAACTGAGTCCCAAATAAGGCTCCTTGCTAAGTGGGAAGCCTGTTTCTCTCTCTGCCTGCTGTTCCCCCTGCTTGTGCTCTCTGTCTCTGTCTCTCTCTCTTTCTGACAAATAAATAAGTAAAATCTTTATTTAAAAAAAAAAAACGAGAGAGAGAGAGAGAGATGTCTTCTTGAACAACTAATATGATTTTAGGCCAAAATGAAAAGTTGTTGTACTCAGAAAGGTATGAAAATACAGCATTAACTAATACATTGGATGACATTAAAGCAAATGCTTGTCATTGGAAGACTGGCAGCGGTCTCATACTACTCCCTTGTTTCAAACTAGCAAGCAAGAGCTATACAGGACATAAGAAAGGAAGTTACTAGCAGAAGGAATTATATATTTTTTAAATTATTATATAGGACTTTTATTTAGAGCATTTTATTATTTTGTGTTACTGAGATACATGCATAGGTATTGACTATTACAAGGTAAGAGTGCAACTAACGCATGAGAAATTGTCAAATCGCTCAAAATGTTGAAAGAAATTTCAAATCTCAGAGGTATATTGAATGATTATTCAAAGGCACTATTGTAGATTAATTGGCAGCACTTTTAAGAAAAAATTTTTAGGAGGAGATAAAAGGGTGGTGTGTCTTTTAATTTATATCATTTTTTTCAGATTTGATGTGAAGTGTATCCATAATAAACAAGGCCAAACACTAGGCACCACCAACAAAAGACAGGAAGGTGACACTGCTGACTCCAGCATTTAGGGAGCAGGTGTACTAGTAACTGTCTTCTACAGAGGACTGTATAGCTACTTGATAATTGTAATGTATACAATGTACCTACATAAGAAAATTAAAATTTGGAGTTGTTTCAATTTTATTAAATTCTAAATGTTTTCAAATGTTACATTCTTTTCCCTCCATGATCCCTGAACTGTTCAGAACTATGAATTGTTTTGTATAAATGTGTGAAGTTGAATTGGCCAGCATCCTGACTACAAAGAGATCACTCTGAAGGGGTGATTGGTGACAATATTTAGAATTTCTGTTTGGGGGGCACGTGGGTGGCTCAGTGGGTTAAAGCCTCTGCCTTCAGCTCAGGTCATGATCCCAGAGTCCTGGGATCGAGGCCCGCATCGGGCTCTCTGCTCAGCGGGGAGCCTGCTTCCCCCTCTCTCTCTGCCTGCCTCTCTGCCTACTTGTGATCTCTGTCTGTCAAATAAATAAATAAAATCTAAAAAAAAAAAAAAAGAAGAATTTCTGTTTTGAAGGTAGTTGCCATAGGATTTATTGATTGGATTTAAATTCTGAGGTAAAAGATTAAAGATAAATCTATAGTTATTTTTCATAAGCAAATAAAAGGATGGGGTTGCCAGTATGAGGTGCTGAGTGATACGGGGTGATAAAAGACAGTAAGTTTTTTTAAAATTGTATTTAATTTTATTTTTTTTCAGTGTTCCAAAATTTATTGTTTATGTACCACATCAGATGCTCCATACAATACGTGCCCTCCTTTTGAAAGAAGGTCAGAATTTTGGTTTTATCGTTACTTAATTTGAGATGTCTTTGAGACATCTGAGTAAGTATGTTGTAGGTTTTGGATATAGGGATCTCAAGGTCACAGAAGCACTGTAAAATGGTGACATAAACTTTGAAACCATCACCATAAAAATCATATTTAAAGCCATAATAATAGATGAAATCACACCTCAGAAAGAGTATATAGGGAGAAAAAGTTTCAAGTGAAAACCCTGGACCATACCAACATGTAAGTCAGAGAGAAGAGAAGCAGCAGCAAAGGAAACTGGCACAGAGTGGCCACTGAGGCAGAAGGCAAACCTGGGGAATTTGAGAAGGGGAGTGAGGCCTGAAAGCCACATGAAGAAAGGGTTTGAAAACCCAGAAGTCATCAACCATGTCAATTGCCCAGTTAGACGAGGACAGAAAAAGCTGATTACAATATAACAAAGTAGCAATCGCTGGTGGCCTTGATCAGAACACTTTCAGGGTGGGAATAGATAAGGAAAGCCCAGCCAGCATAGAATTTAGAGAGAAAGGGAGAAGAATTTAAGAGAATACAAGCAGAGAATTTCTAAGAATTTTACTCTAAAGGAGAGGAGACAATGTAAAGGAGCAACTAAAGAGGTAGGTGCCCAAGAAGAGGTTTTGCTTTAAAATATATATATATTTAAAGCAAAAGTTTTGCTTTAAATGTATGTATGTATGTGTGTGTGTGTGTGTGTGTGTATACATACAATGTGTATATATAGGTATATGAGGGACACCGGGGTGGTTCAGTCAATTGAGCGTCCAACTCTTGGTTTCAGCTCAGGTCATGATCTCAGGGTCATGATATCGAGCCCTGCGCTGGAGTAAGCACTTAACCAGAAGTCTGCTTGATATTCTCTCCCTCTCCTTCTGCCCCTCTCCCTGCTCGCCCACACACTCTCTTGCTTTCAGTCTTTCTCAAACAATATAAATAAAATCTTCCTTAAATATGAGGAGAACAATAGCATGCATGTGTGTTGATGAGAAATAAAAAGTGGGGAAGACATAAAAGGTGGTACAGTAGAAAGGAGAAAATCTGCGAGGAATAGTGGTTAATGTGCAAGGGGAGGCGTTGACCTTTGGGAGCCTTATGTAAGGACCACTGATAGTAACAGTAATGAGAGCTGAGGGTATGAGCACAGAGCCCTGTGAGTGAGGAGTAGAGGTGGAAACTTGTGAAAGTTCTCATGCCTGCGCCTTTCTTGAAATAGAAAGCTATGTGTCTGCTGAGTAAAGATGAGGGACACATGAGCAAATTACTTTGTTCCCACAACAGGCATTTACAAAAGAAGGTATTCTCTCTAAGTATCTCCACAATATCCTCTAGGTATCTATGGCAGCAAATTCGCTGATTGTATCTTATCTTTTCTATATCACTTCTTTCTTTTGTCTCATTCATTTTTCTTTACATCTGTGAAATGAAGTTAGTAAGGCATATCTTAGAATATTGTTGTGACATGAGAAGTTAATTTATTTAAAATTTTATAAAAATATCTAGAACTTGAGTTGCATGATACAAACAAAATTTTTTCTTTCTTCTCTTTTTCTTTTCCTTTTTTTCCCATTTAAATCAAGAAACTCCCTCCTTAGTGAAATTTATCTTGTCTTATAAAATCTCCAGTCTGAGCTCTAGTGATCAAATGAGGATTCATCCTAGTTCTTAATTAGTGATGCACACCAGGCCAGCTATAATTAAGTGTATACTCCCCATCACTTGTAGGTTAAATACATGGTTCATGGCATCAGACAGTAGGAAAAGCTTTATGAATGGTGCTCTCAAGTGTAGCCTGTTTAACCATATAAATTTATTGCTGGGAAGAAATTGCTTTTGGCAACGTAATTATAGGTTAGAAAGAAATGGGGGGGGGGGGGCAAATGGTTCAACATATAGCATATGCCATGACTGACACAATCAGGGCTTGACAGTTTGGCAGGAATCTATACTGGAATGCTTGGTGTACCATGACCTCTGATGCCAGTTTTGTCTCTATCATAAATTATTTCATTCATAGTGATTGGATGATTTATTTTGTACCCATGAACAATGACCTTGCTCTTGAAATAAGGGACCTTAGGTGAGGAAGATGAATCTTCAATTCTTAAAAAAAAAAAAAAAAAGAAAATGAATTCTTGAGTATTGTTGTTAGGGCCCTGTCCCTACACCTGAAGCTTAGAAATTCAGAGAACTTTCATCCTCCAGTTCAAATTCATTTGAAAAGTGAGAAATGGAGAGAAGAAATGCATATGGTAAGAGACACTTTCTTCCATTCATGTATGTAATAGGGGCATGTGGATGAAGGAAGATGAAAGGGACCCCTTTTCTGAGAGAGGTTGTGGTTAAGAATCTCTACAGTGTCTTGGTGACAATTATAAAAGGAGGAACTGTTTAAGACAGTGACAGCCCTAATCCAATGAAACAGAAGAGTAATTGAACCAAAGCTTTATTTTGAAATCTTATGTCAAGAGCATGTCATGGAAGGACTTTTGGACTTTCTAATAAGGGTCTGTTTTTCTGGATCGTGGGCAAGTAATCAACATATAACACACCTTTACTCACATCTCAAAGTGACTCACACTCTATTAAAAACATCATACTTTTTTTTCTCTAATGTTAAGTTTGAATTTTCTACCTATTCAAAGCATACATAGATGGTGATACACATAGGTCTTTTATTTTTTTTAAGATTTAATTTAATTTATTTATTTGACAGAGATCACAAGTAAGCAGAGAAGCAGGCAGAGAAAGAGAAGGAAGAAGGCTCTTTGCTAAGCAGAGAGCCCAATGTGGGGCTTGATCCCAGGACTCTGGGATCATGACCCGAGCCAAAGGTAGAGGCTTTAACCCACTGAACCACCCAGGTGCCCCACACATAGGTATTAAAAAAAAGGGACAGTCATGATGCAAATCTGCCTCAGGCATTGACACCAGGTAATAGTTTTCAATCACTATACATTATAATTACTTACATCTAAGTAATAACACTAAGACTAGATTCCAAACAAGAAAAAAAGACTGGAGATAGGATTCATGTAGCTGGTGTATCAACTTGGTAGAACTGTGAGAACAATTTCAAATGATGGTGGTCAAACTACCAGCTCTTGAAGAACATTCTTCCTGTGTCTGTCCTATCTTTGTGGTACCACAGCTGAATTCCAGGACCATTATTTTAATTAACATATTTTTTCCCCTGACTCCTAGACTAAGCCTAGAATAAAGGATTATAAAAAAAAAAGTCTTTGGAGACTTCCAGTTCCACCTTTGATATGTAAGAATCTCAGAAGTAATTATTCTCATTCTTAAGAGAAAAAGCTAGGCAAACTGAAAACCAATAACTTTTTCTTAGACCCATCAGAAAACTACCATTGCAGGGCAAAAAGCTACCCTGAAATCTGGAGAGATAATTTTATCCAGAGGGACACAACTGAGAACTACTTTTTTTTTTTTTTTTTTTTTTTTTTTTTTTTTTTTTTTTAGTTCAGAAGCCACTAGAGCCATAAACCAGCAGGAAGGCTTACATGTCACTTTTAATGAATTGTTGGATGCTGGGTGTGAACTGATGTGAAAGCGAGAAGCTCTTAAAGACTGCTCTCCTAGGAGAGGCTTATGGGCTTTACTTCCAAGACCCTCACCCTTCTCTCACAATGATTCAAAGAAGATCCCTTCGTGGATCTGACAGGGAGAGAACAATCATTGTGAAATAAGCCATAGTATTCTTCATAATAAAGACCTACTCAGCATGGAAAAATACTTCACAGAAAACTTAGCCCACTGGAGCAAAGGAAAATTACCTGACTCTAGCCCCCTATAACCTTCCCAGGCATCTAAGAGTGAAGGAGGAAAGATACTTTCACAGATCACAGCCAGGGATACCAGCTGGCCAAAACATGGAGTTTAAATCATAAAGTTATAGATTATCTCCTCCCCACACAAATAACCACAAGTCTCCATCATAATAACAGTGGATTATAGCCAACTTGCTGCAAGGTGCAAACTTTATTTTTTTTTAAAGATTTTGTTTATTTATTTGACAGAGAGATCACAAGTAGGCAGAAAGGCAGGGAGAGAGAGAGGGGAAAGCAGGTTCCCTGATGAGCAGAGAGCCCAATGTGGGACTCAATCCCGGGACCCTGAGATCATGACCTGAGCTGAAGGCAGAGGCTAACCCACTGAGTCATCCAGGTACACCAAGGTGCAAACTTTATTTTAAAAAGCATTCTCTGGGGACCCCAAAGATACCAGGAAAGACAAAAACTAAGACCCTAGGGAAATTTGAATTCTCTAGATCTTCCAAATACAGGAAACGCTAATCACAGAATACCTCATAAACAGATTAGTTGGAGAGTTCAACTCCCCTCTTTCAGTAATTGATAGTTCAAGCACCAGAAAATCACTGAAGGATATATCTATATATCTTTATATATACACTCTTCTGCATTCTTTTTTCAGGTTCACATAAAACCAAATTAGACCACATTCTATAGTAAAAAACACACTTCAACAAAATTTTTAAAATTTTATTAGAATAAAATATATACAATATAGACTCATGGGCCACAAGAAAATTAAACTAGAAATCAATAACATAAATTTAATTATGAAATTCCCAGATGAAACAGTACATTTCCAAATAACACAATGAGGAAAGGAAGAAATCTCAAGAGAAATTTAAAAATCTTTTGAGCCAAATATAAATGACAGTGCAAGTTATCAAAATGTGTAGCATGTAGCAAAAACATTGTTTAGCAATTAGATGCATATATTAGGGGTGCCTGGATGGCTTAGTCGTTAAGTGTCTGCCTTTGGCTCAGGTTATGATCCCAGGGTCCTGGGATCCAGCCCCACATCAGGCTCCCTGCTGGGCAGGAAGCCTGCTTCTCCCTCTCCCACTCCCCCCTGCCTGTGTTCCCTCTCTGTCTCTCTCTGTCAAATAAATGAATAAAACCTTTCAAAAATAAATAAATAATAAATATATTAGGGAGAAAGAGAAAGATCTAAAAATCAGTATCTTAAACTTTAATTTTGGGAAATAGAAAAAGGAGACAATTTAAAAATAAAGCAAAAAGATGAAAAAGAAATAATAAATATTAGAGGAGAAATCAGTCACATTGAAAACAAGAAAAGAATAGAGAAATACAATGATACCAAAAACTGATCCTTTGAAAATACCAATAAAGTTGATAAATTTTACTTAGGCTAACCAGGGAAAAAAGAGAAAACATAATTACCTTTATCAAATATTAAAGAAGAAGAATCTTTATCACTGATCTTGTGACTACCAAAGGGTAATAAAGAAATAGTATAAATAATGCTATGCCCACAAATTTGATAATTAGATGAAATGAATCAATTCATTAAAAGATACAAAATGACCAAAACTCACACAAATAAATACCAGAATAGGCCTCTATCTATTAAGTAAATTGAATCAATTAATAATAACTTTCCAGAAAAGAAAGCACCAGGCCCAAATGGTTTCACTGGTGATTTCTATCAAACTTAAGGGAAAGGAAATGCAATTTTTCTAAAATGTCCAGAAAATAAAAGCAAAGACAGTACTTTCTATGTATATTTTAATGATGAGGTCAACATTATAGTAATAGCACCTGGCCAGTATAGTTCACTGGAGCAGATAACGATATTATAAGAAAAGAAAATATAAACCATTATTTCTAACAAAGATTCATACAAAGATCTTTAAAAAATATTATCAAATAGAATCAATATTTTTAAATAATTATATGCCATGATGAAGTGAAACTTATTTCTGGCATGCAAGGCTGGTTCAACATCTAAAAAAAACCAAGTTGATATAACCTACCATATCAAATAGCTAAAATCATGTGTTTAACAAAATACCAAACTAAACCAAACCAAACAAAAACCCAAAACAGATCACATCCATTCATAATGAAAATTTCAATAAGGGAGGAATAAAGAGGAACTTCCTCAACTTGATAATGAACATACACAAGACAACTGTAGCTAACATACAGTTAAGGTGAGAAATTGGGTGCTTTCTTCCCAAGATCAGGAACAAACAAAATGACCTCCTTTACTACTCTTTCAACATTGTTTGGGATGTTGTAGTTACTGAAAGAATACAAGAGAAGTAAAGATTATATAGGCAGGGAAGAAAGTAATAAGAATGGCTTTATTTACAGATGGCATGATTGTCTATATAGAAAATTCTAAAGACTCAACAACAATAACAAAATACTTGGAACTGTTAAGTGACTATAGCAAAGTCACAAGATACACTGCTAACATACAAAAATCTATTGCTTTCCCATGTCTGCAATAAAAAGCTGGAATTGGAAATGACTAAAACAAATCAATGTCATTTAAAAGAGCACAAATACAATGCAATATGCAGCTATAAATCTCACAAAATGAGTATAGAGTCTATGTTCAGAAAACTACAAAACACTGACAGAAACGTCAGAATGACAATGAAGGGAGAGGTACTCTTTTCTCATGGGTGGGAAGACTCGGTATTGTTAACATTTCAATTCTTCCCAGTTTCATCTAAAGAATAATCTTAATCAATATCTCTGTAAGCTATTTTTTACCAAACTGATTGGCAAACAGATTCTAAAGTTTATTTGGGAGGGTAAAAGACCTAGGATTGTCAACACAACACTAAAGAGAATAATAAAGTTGGAGAAATCACACTACCTGCTTTTAAGACTTACAGAGAAGGGAGAAGTCTTACAGGGAGAAGCCTGCTTCTCTCTCTCCCACTCCCCCTGCTTGTGTTCCCTCTCTGTCTCTCTCTGTCAAATAAATGAATAATGAGATGATGTGGTATTGGCAAAAGGATGGACACATAGATGAATGAAACTATATAAAGAGCCCAGAAATTGACCCACACAGATATAGCCAACTGATCTTTGACAAAGGGCTAAAAGCAATTCAATGGAGAAAGGATAGTTCTTTTTAACAACTATTTCTGGAATAGTTGGATGTCCACATGAAAAATCAAACAAAACATTAACCTTGTAACGAAAGCTTCATCTTCCACAAAATCAACTCAAATGGATTCTAGGCCTAAATGCAAAACACAAAATACAAAAAATTCAAGCAGAAAACATAAGATAAAATCTAGGTGATACTTAACGGTGATGGGATTTTATTCAACATCACAAACATGACACATGCTTTTTTTTTCAAAAATTGATAAATTGGACTTCATTAAAATTCAGTACTTCTACTCAGAGAAAGACCCCATTAAGAGAGAGAAACAATGAACTATAGGTAGGGACAAAATATTTGCAAAGTATGTATCTGATTATGCCCAAAATATGCAAAGCCCTCTTAAAACACAGCAGTAAGAAAACAAACCACCCCATTAAAAAAAAAAAAAAAAAAGGTAGGAAAAAGACATGAATAGACACCTCACAAAAGAAGATATATAGATGGCAAATAACCACATGTAAATATTCTCAATGCAATTTGTCATTAGGGAATCACAAATTCAGACATCAATGAGATAGGACTACATATTTTATTACAATGGTTACATCAAAAAAATCAAACAATACTGATAGCTGACAAGGATGAAGAGCAACAGCAGTTCTCACTCATCATTGGTGGAATTGCAAAATGATACAGCAACTTTGAAAGACAATTTGCCAGTCTCTTATACAGCAAGTCAATCCTGCTGTCTGATTCACCAGTTGTACTCTTAGGTATTTACACAACTGATTTGAAAAACTGTGTACACATGAAGACCTGTATATGAATATTTATAACAGCTTTATTTATAGTTGCCCAAAACTAGAAAACCAACATGCCCTTGAATTGATGAACACAAAAACAAATCGCTATACATCCACATAATAGTGTGTTATTCAGATATGAAAAGAAAAGAGTTATCAAGGCACGATAAATATAGATCAACTTTTAATATATATTGCTAAGTGAAATAACCCAGTCTGAAACAAGACATGCTATATGTTTCAAAGAATTTGGAATTTTGGAAAACACAAAACTGTAGTAAAATAGTATAGTAAAAGTATCACTGGTTGTCAGATGTTTGGAAGTAGGAATGATATTTAAATAAGTGAAGCATAGATTTTTTAGGGCAATAAAACTAATCTGTGTGATACTGTAATTGTGGATACCTGATCTCGTGCATTTATACAAAACCATAGGACTATATAGTACAAAGAGCAAACCTTAATGTACACAAACATGAAAAGATCATTTAGGAATCAGGGTGAGTTAGGCAAAATAATCTGTGTTACACATTTATGAAACAACCCTACTTAAGGAGGAATGTTTTGGGGTGGAGGGGATTGCTGACCTAAATAACCTTGGAAATGATGGAGTCTATAAAACTAAAGGCAAAAGTAGCTGTACCCTAGCTGGTAGAGTTGTTTCCCACAGGGATATGGATTAACAATTTTGTACTGCTATACATGTACACTGGAACTGAACAATTAAACAAGTTGATGAATGAGGTGGAAGCCAGGCTTCTCACTGTTAGAATAGGAGTTTAGAGGTAAGCAAAGGGAGGAGGCTAGACTGATGCAGTTGTTAATGGATTACAGTTACAAACATCAGTATGAACTTATGTCTAGCTAAATATGATTATAGTTACATATAAAAATGTTATAGATATGAGTAGATATACAACTTAACATTCATGCATAGATTTCCTTGCTCTGTTATTGAGAGGGTCCAGTAGTAACAACCATACCTAAGCCCAGATCTGGTTTCTTATATCATTGCCCAAACAATGCCCAAACATTGTATATATGACTGATTCCAGCAGGGGCAGGAATTATACAGAATAAGCCTAGAGTATTTTAAAGGACTAGAAAGTACGAAAGTGTTTTTAAAAAAAGGAAAAAAAATCCACAATAATGAAGATTTTTCAAAAGGAGAGAGCGACCAAATTAAAGAGTTCCCATTGGAAAAGGTAGGACAAGTTGAACAACAAAATGTAAAAGTAGAATGAGATATAAACCAAAGTATAAACTATATATCCATTAGTCCATATAGATATAAGTAAGTGACTAGATAAATAAATACATGGAAAAAAGAGACCAATTTCACATGCAACGGAATCCCAAATAATTTATGTTAAGTATTGCACCTGCTCAGAGAGGGAGCATGACTCCTCCTTCCTTCAGTGTGGGTTATGCACGATATCTTCCAAAGGAGTACAATATGAAAAGGGAAGAAAGGGTAACTTTATAATGGAGAAATCTGAAAAACACTATCTCAAATTATGTGATCAAGGTTAACATCACTATCCATGAGTCAAATTGACAGTATGTATTCTTAATGTAACATGATATAAATGCCATGTTTCCTCTGTAGTCTTATTCTCAGTAAACCATAACCCACATTTAATCACAAGAAAATCATCAGACAAAATCCAATAGAGAGACATTCTACAAAATACCTGATCAATGTTTCTCAAATTTCTCAAGGTTACTAAAATGAGGAAAATCTGAGAAACTATCAAAAGTATAGAGTTGCCTAAGATGATGTGACAAGTAAAGTTAATGTGACATGTAGGGAAGAATAGAGAAAAGGACATTAGAGAAAAATTAAGGAAATCTGAATAAAGTAGGGACTTGACCAATAATGTATCAATATTTATTAATTATAACAAATGTATTATATAACTAAAATATGCTAATAACAGAAACTCAGTATAGGACATATGAAATCTCTCTATACTGTCTTCTCAATTTTTTTTTTTTTGGTAAATCTAAAGCTCTTTGAAAGAATACTCTATAAAAAATGACTTGTAACCAATTTCCACACCAACATAAAATGTTATGCTCAAAATATTTCAATATCAAAAGAATTTGTTGTAATTTCTGACACTGGCACTAAAAAGTATATACAAAATATATGGAGAAATTAAGTTCTCCACATTCTAATGAATATTTCTAGAATTCAAGGTATTTTTGAAAATCAAAATATGTAGAGGGAAGCTTTTAAAAAAAGTTTGGAATCCTGTGCATTTTTCTTAAAGAGAGAAATAACAATTACCAAGAGTAGTTTATTAAAATAGTAGTTTATTAAAATAGTTCATTAAAATAGTTTATTAAAATAGAGTAGTTTATTAAAATATAAAATAGTTTAATAAAATAATAGTAGTTTATTAAAATATTAAAAAATAGCTTATTAAAATACACACACACATATATATATTTATATATACATGGATGGATGGACAGATAGATGAAAAATAATTTAGCCTCTAATTTCCCATTTTGTAATAAGTCCAAGTTTAATATTTCTCCATCTTCAGAGATTTGGAATTACTAGGCTTGGGGCTAGAAAGTTCCAGAAATGGGCTTTTCAGAAAGCCCAATAGGACTATAAAGCTATTTCATTGTTGTTGTTGCATCTCCTTTCCTTTCAAGGAGTATTAGAGAAATCTACCTAGATCTTGCCATGAAGAAGCAGTTTAACCTTGATCAACATAGTTTTATGGCTGTTAGCCAATAAAAATGTTTTGAACCTGCTACTGCATAGGCTTGCTTTGAGGATGAAATGAATATCACATATACATAATATATAGTATATATATCATATATACTATATATAATGTATAGTCGTATATAACATACGTATGATGAGCAGCAAGAGAAGAATCTCTTGAAATCCCTCTAATTATTACCTTTTTTAAAAGATTTTATTTATTTATTTGAGAAAGAGTGAGAGAGGGAGAGGGAGAAGAGGACTTCATCTTGCCTCACCCTCTCCACCCTGGAGCAAGAGTCTTGATGCAGGTCTTAATTCCAGGATCCTAAAATCAGAACCAACTGAGCCACCTAGACACCCCTCTAATTTCTATCTTTCTTGAAATTTTAATCTAGTTAGAATGGTCTAGAAGCTGTAACCTAAGGCATTCGTTCAAAATATTATTAAAATCATGGCACAATTAGAAGATGGTGTAGAACTAATATTCCAGGTATGTTAGGATAAATACACAAGTCTCCATTATCCTGAGGGACCTGGAGCCTCTATGGTCCAGGTCAAGCCCAAACAGAAGTAAACAGTATCTGCGCACACCTGAAAATCAGTCTCAGGTTTCCAGCATGTTGAGGCAGACAGGGTAGTACACTGTACTCTGAATACCTTGAATTTCTCCACACCCAGGCCTTTAGTCACCTCATCCTCTACCTATGCTGCCCCCAGCACTCACGGAGTGGGTGTCACTTTGGTATCCGGAACCCAACTCCAATTTTCATTTTTCCATGTTTCTTCCTAAATATTTAGCCATTCATGCTTTCTTGTTTTTATAAATTTCCACAGTATTTGCAAATATCTCATATCTTGACTACATTTTTAATTTTTTTCTAGATACATGTTTTTGGTTTTGTTTTTCTGCAACAAAATAAAATTCTTAGAGGAGAAGAAAGTTTATACTTATACATCTCTGAATTCTTCATAGGACCTTAGGCTATAGCAGACCTAAAATGTTTTTGAGAATTTTTTTTTTTAAGATTTTATTTATTTATTTATTTGACAGATAGAAATCACAAGTAGGCAGAGAGGCAGGCAGAGAGAGGGAGGAAGCAGGCTCCCCTCTGAGTAGACAGCCCAATGTGGGGCTCGATCCCAGGACCCTGAGATCATGACCTGAGCCGAAGGCAGAGGCTTAACCCTCTGAGCCACCCAGGCACCCCAAGAATGTTATTTTAATGTAACCTCATTATCTTAAACTTGTAGCTGTGTGTGAAGAATATTTCAGTGGATCCTAGCATCATGACTTGTGAACGGAAGTAACTGGCCTATGGATTGCATATGTGGTTGCCAACCTTGTCCTGAATCCTTGCTCCAATAAAGGTCACAAGGTGCTTTTTTAAAATTTCTGTGTGCTGAAAACTTTCAGCACACCTGAGTGATCAGAAGTTTTTCCAGTATGACTTTTATCAGAATATGTGATTCTGATTCTTTGGATGAGAGGTGAATCATGGGCTATAACATGTCACAAAGTTGTCTTATTATATAAGATCAGGTAGGATAGAGAAGGAGATATTTTACCTATTCCCTAGAGTGCCCCAATTCTGACAAATGAAGGATATGGCAAGTTGCAGATTAAAGTTATGACAAAAGGGAAATAGCAGTATGTGATGCGCTTGCAACATATGTTCATGCATCTTTCCAAATTAAAAAAAAATAAAGGAAAAAATAGGAAAAAACCATAGCGTTTAGGAATTGGAATGTAGAAATCAGCCTTCATTAGAATGACAATCTGAGACTTTTTTTGTTGAAGTACAAACAAGAAAAATCCTATTAGCATTTGCAGCATGAAATGTTATTAAAACTAAACCAGATGTTATATTCATATTCAAAGTTGTGAAGTCTTCTTAGCAGTGACAGTGCATTAGCAAACAAAGTAAAATAAACAATGATAATGTTGGAATGTTGGGCTTGCTGCCAACAAAGGTAAAACATAATCTCAAAGAAAATCACCCAGAATAAGGAAACTAGAGAGGACTCTCACTGATATTTAACTAAGGAAATCTAGATAGATCAAAATATAGTTATGGCTCCAAGAAAAATGTTCCCTAAATTCATAAAGACAATCTATGTTGGGTTTTATATATTTGTTTTCTCTTATAGATGATCAGAAATAAAAAATTCTCTAAATGAATCCTTAAGAACAATGAAAATTAATGAATGCATTTTATGAATTCAAAACATTGGATTACTTAATATATGGCACTTTGTTTTTGGCTATATATACTACCTGAATACACCTGGGGCAAAGCAGCCTAGTGAGAAAGATTAGGACTTTGGCATCTAATCTCATTCCAAATCATGATATATAATATAAGTATAAAATAAAATCAAATCTCAGTGTTCTCATCCTTAAAATGGAAATAATAATTATCTTTTTAAAAAAAGATTTTATTTATTTATGACAGAAAACACAAGTAGGCAGAGAGGCAGGCAGAGAGAGAGGGGGAAGCAGGCTCCCTGCTGATCATAGAGTCCAATGCGGGGCTCAATTTCAGGACTCCGAGATCATGACCTGAGCCAAAGGCAGAGGCTTAACCCACTGAGCCACCCAGGTGTCCCTAATAATTATCTTTTAAGGTAGCATGAGGGTATCTGAAAATGTTCTAATGTATGAAATGTGTCAAACCAGGGGCCTGGCACCCAATAGACAGACACTAAATATTACCTGTTATTTTATTGTTTTGATTACAAGATCATAGCCAGAGAATGAAGAGTAAAAGAACCAACTTAGCAGACAAAGATGTAAACACACAAAACACTTCCAGAGGCCGCCAACTTTCCTGAGTGCTCCAGGTATCCCACTGGGAATGACCTCAAGGGGACCAAAGCTGGGTGATGCTGTTTGTGAACTAATGCCCCACTTTTTGCGTGTTGCATTTGGAAGTACTTGCTAGCATTGTGCTGCATACAATATTGAATGCTTAGCAAAACGGTGCTTTCATATTGTCGTTAAAATCCCCTTATGCATATAGGGTTGGTCCATGAATCTGAGGGAGATTAATGAGAAGCAAAACTGATTGTCATGTATTGTCACGCTGTATTCGGAATTCCCCTGTCCCCTGCACAGCTTATGGTGTCAGGTTCATCATGTCTGGCTGTCTCTACTGCTGGGTAAAGTTGTTTCTCAGGAGACTCCTTAATCTTTTATTGTAATGGACACTTCTCTGGCATTCCTCTCATTCATTTCAACTGATGAGAAAGGGATTTATTTAAAATTTCTATTTTGATCATCTACACCAAGAATATGACAGTCATAAGCCTTTATGTAATTAACAACATACTATATAGCAACATTGAAAGCCTGCACTGCTAGAGGTACCAAAAAAGATCCTAATTGTGCAATAGCTAATACTTATGGAATACTTACTAAATGTCAGGGTCTGTTCTAAGTGCTGTATTTATATTAATTTATGTTGTCTTCCCAACAATCCCATGATGTAGGGGTCTGTCTTATTCTTATTTTCGGCATAAGGCACAGAGATGGTGATGTAATTGATGACTGCAGGATTTAACACAGCCGGTCTGATTCCAGAACTGGTTGTCTTAGCCACTACATTTTGCTCCAGTTGTAGCATAACCCTTCAACCCACCACAGTAAAATCAGCAGAGCTCACCAAAGGTCTCTTCTGTTCTCTTACCTTCTTTACACCTCTTAGAGTTAGGTGAAGTTGTGTGACTAGTAAGGGGCAGAGGGCAGAGGTGTTGGATATCACTTCCAGGTTGAAGGATGAAAGAGCTGCCCCTCATTCTCCAGCAATGTCTTCTCCATTCCACCAACTGAGAAGGCCACATGTTCCAGATTGAGTGGCCACAAGAAGACGGGGCATCTCAGTCAGGAGCTTGAGTGGCTGTGTGGAACTGAGACACACTCCTCTTAATACATAACATATATTAGATATGTGGCATGAATAAGAAATAAAATAGAATTTTTTATTCAGTGTAGCCTTGCTTATGCTAAGACACTCCTTGCTCTTGAAGCAGGAGAACGAGGTTTTTGTCTCCGAGTCAAAGAATGAATCTAGCGGACATAGCAGAGTGAATAAAGTGACAGAAGTATATAAAGCAAGGATACAGGGAAAAAAGCTCTCAGTGGTGAGAGGGTTCCTGACAGGGCTTTTAGGGTTGGTCTTTTATAGAAAGCTAACCAGGGAGCTTAATCTTTTTGACTTTTCTACTACAACACCATTGATTAAGGACCTGTGATAACATCTTTAATGGCTTACTTCTTTTAAGGGTCTGGCTACTTTCTGTTGACCACAGGAGATGGTCGTAAATTAGATTTCTTCCTCAGACACCTAGGGCAAGGTGGTCTGGTGTATGCCCTTATCTCTGGTTTTCTTACACCTCTACATTTTGGGGGTTTCTTTGAGGCTGATCTCAGAACCCCCTATCTATCTCTCCCTACCTAGCCCTGCCTGTCCCTTTCTCAATCTCAGAAGTGAAAAACTATTTGAATAAAACAGCACAACTTTATTATCTGTCTACCTATCAGTCAACTTTGTATGTGCAGAACAGAACATACGTTATAAATATCTATGAAATATCATCTGACTATAATGAAAAACATAACACAACTTCACAAGCCCCCGAAAGAAAAAGCTGGTCAGAAATTTAAAACCAAAGCCAACAAATTTAATCTCAAGTACATTACCTATTCTGTTGAAGAGAAAGTAGAAATAAGTTGGATATAGGACTTTAGCCTAGCATATGAATAGACTATTCTGGATCTGACTTCCAGGTCCTAATATTTCTTCATATATTTTCTATCTACAATGTGAAAATTTCCTTGACTTATCATTTGGATCTAAACTCACTAAACTGAGCTCCTGGGTAGCTCAGTTGGTTAAGTTTGTGGCTTTGGCTCAGGTCATGATCTCTGGGTACTAAGATCGAGCCCCTTGTCCATCTCCCTGCATAGGGGGGAGTCTGCTTCTCCCTTTCTTCTCTTTGGCCCTGCCCCCACCCCCCTTGTGCTTTCTCTCTCTCAAATAAATAAAATTTTTAAAAAATAAGTAAATAAATAAAATCACTTTCAATGTAGTTTTATGTACTAACATTGATTTGAAAATTGGGGTATTTTTTAAAATTCTGGAAACTATTTTTTCTTTTATTATTACTTTTTTTTAAAGAGGATATTACATATTTTGTGAGTTTAATACCCTCTGTAATTTCTCTGAGGACACTTATCAGAATTATTTAAAATCTCATTTGTTCTTCACAGAATTTCTTCTGCTAAGTCCTCCAGAGGCTTCCAGAGTCAGGTGTTAGTTTGTTCATTTATGCTTTTCTTAAATGTTTATTGATCCTTGATGTGTTTCTTCACTAATCAAAATCATCATCTGATTTATATGACATAGAAATTCCACTTTTTCTTTTTTGTCTTTAAATGTTACTTCCTCCTATTTTTGACACAATTGTGAATTTATTGTTTTTCCAATAACTCTTTTGCTGTTCCAATGTGATTAGGGGAGAGAACAAATCTAAACATTTATGCTTAGTTACTATCCTGACGTAGAATTCTGCTCTTGACTCCTTTGGGTTGAAACTGATCCTGTTTTATAGCCTAAGGTTGTCCTGATCAACTGATTGATGATTCCAGCCCACAGGTTCAGACCTCACACCCTCACACCTGGATCCTCAGTCATCAGCACTTAACAGGTTAACTGCTGGATTCTAATGAAAAGAGAGCACCTACCTGTTTAATGTAGTGATGCCCCCACTACCACCACCAAATGTACCAGGATGTGCTTTGCTCTGACATCATCGCCCACACATTTTTTTTTTTTTAATAATCGAAATATCAGCTAATAGTTGGGTTTTTTTTTAAGTTTATATTTGAATTCCAGTTACTTAACATACAGTGTAATATTAATTTCAGGTGCACAATATAGCGGTTCAGCACTTTCATACAACACCTTAATCCCCATCCCCTATTTCATCCATCCCCCACCCACCTCCCCTCTAGTAACCATCAGTTTGTTCTCTAGAGTTAAAAGTCTGTTTCTTGATGTCTCTCTCTCTCTCTTTTTCCCCTTTGCTCATTAGTTTTCTTTCTTTTTTTTTTTTTAAGATTTTATTTATTTATTTGACAGACAGAAATCACAAGTAGGCAGAGAGGTAGGCACAGAGAGAGGGGTCAGGGGAGGCAGGCTCCCTGCTGAGCAGAAAGCCCTATGCAGGGCTTGATCCCAGGACCCTGAGATCATGACCCAAGCCAAAGGCAGAGGCTTCAACCCACTGAGCCACCCAGGCATCCCTGTTTTGTTTCTTAAATTTCACAAAAGAGTGAAATGATATGGCATTTGTCTGAAATTACCATTTTCTGACTGACTTATTTCACTTAACATCATACTCTCTAGCTCCATCCATGTCGTTGCAAATCATTGCCTACGCATTTGCCTGTAGAACTGAACAAATGCCTGTACAATGAAGCTACTGTAGCAACTCACGTTCAAATTTGAATGATTGTTTTACTATCTTTCTTCATTGTGTACAATTCACTGAGAGAAATGATACCCTGACTTTGCCCTTTTTCTTGTTTTATAAATATTCATTTCTTCCTGGTGATTTGAAAAATGGTGGAAGTTTCAGATTTTCCTGGGGGGAAAAAATGACAATTTTCAATTACTGTGCTGCTTATCACAAAAGCAGTTTCAGTTGCCTGATGGCTTCATTGACTGGTGTCAGGAAAATGCCAAGGAGAATGTTTTGCTAGCTTCATGCCACCCACAGAGCTAGACAAAATATTACTTTTCACGTACTTTACAAAAATAGTAGCTATTAATTGTGCCGCTCAACCATAAACTGATCAAACTAGAGAAAACAAGAAATGTGGCATTTACAATTTAGAAAGCCACTTCCTCATATTTTTAGTCATTAATTCAGTTTAAATCTTGGACTTAAGAATACTTATGAAATTCTTTTAAGTCTCCTGATTTGCTGAATGTTTTCTTTTTTGCATGTCAATGAAGTAAAGTTCTAAAGAGGCTTGAGGCTACTTATGGAGGCTTGTTACACCATTATAACTGAACGTTGTGTTTTTGTACCCACGTTTAATGTATTAAACATTAAATTAAGGAATGGGATTCAAATTTTAACAATGATTGGACGTAGTCATAGACAATTCTCTTCAACAAGCATTGACTGGTGCTTTTGCCATATCATGCACTGTTCTAGGCACTATGAAATACCAAATGGTAATTTCAGAATTATGTGTATTTGTTTTAAAGCAAGACCAGAGGAGAACCTGTATGGCTCAGTCAGTTAAGCATCTGCCTTCAGCTGGGGTCATGAACTTAGGGTCCTGGGACTGAATCCCACATTGGGCTGCCCACTCAGTGGGGAGTCTGCTTCTTCCTCGCCCTCTGCCCCTCCCGCCAACTTATGTGCGATCTCTCCCTCTCTTTCTCTCTCTCTCAAATAAATCAATAACATCTTAAAAACAAAATAAAACAAAACAAAACCCAGAATTTAAGGTACAAAAAGTATAATGGTAAAATTTTCTAGAAAAGTAGACCAGAGCCAGATTGTGAAAAACCTTCAATGTATGGTCCAGGAATGTAAATACAGAAGGAAAAATGTAGATAACACTCAGGAGAGTGGCATGATCGTCCATGCTTTAGAAATGTCATTTTTGGGCACCTGCATGGCTCAGCTGGTTTAGCATCTGTCTTCAGCTGAGGTCATGAACCCAGAGTCCCAGGATCGAATCCCACATCAGGCTCCCTAATCAGTGGGGAGTCTGCTTTTCCCTCTAATCCCCACCCCTCTCTTGTGCTCTCTCTCGTAGTCTCAAATAAATAAATATATATATATATATATATATTTTTTTTTTTTTTAAAAGAACTCATACACACACACACACACAAAAATGTCATTTTGGTCATGATTTGAACAATTCCCACGTATGGGATGAGACCGGATGGAAGGGGAGTAGTACAGTGGGTATATCATGTAAATAGTGAACATATGCCTGGTGAACAATAGCAAACATGGAAGCAAAATAGTTTTTGAAACTGATTATTACTCTGAAACCGAAACAGATGAGCAAGCTATTGTTTGGAATCACAATGGTTCATATAGTATGCCTCCTGGGAAGTTATTTACATAGAAACTTCTACCATCAGACTTGCTGACACTCACCCTTCAATACTAAGAGCCCATTTTCCATGTAACAGAATGGAAAGGTAGATAACTATGGTGGTTATCATAATAAGGGACCTTAAAAATAGTTATAGTTGTGGTAGTTAAAAATACAGTAAATTAAATTAAAACTAAATTAAATTAAATTAAAATTCTTGCTATGCCACTGTAATCATTCAACCTTAGGCAAGTTACTTAATATTTCTAGCCTGTTTCTTCACTTTTTGAAAGGAAGATTTGCTATGTGAACATCATGGAATTGTTTTCAAATTTAAAGGAAATATGTGGAACACATAAGGGGAGATTCTGGCAAACAATAGTGGCTCAAAATTTTAGTCATTATTATGTAGATAAATGAATTTGAAAGTCATTTTGTTAATATCCTATTTTCAATTCATCTCCTATACAGAACTGCAATATAAAAAACAGATAAAAATAAAACTAATTTCTATTTATTTATAAGTTCAGATGTATGTTTTTTTTCTTAAGTAAATTATTGCAGATGAATCTAAATCCATAGGGACTCTAATATACTAATATATGTTATATCCCACTGGATTGCATAGAGCTTGAATTAAAGTATTAATAAATTAGGTCAAATTATAATGAAATATTTGCAGAATCCTGGAAGTATTCCTGAGGAATTTTGATCTTATCTGGAAGACCATTGCAAAAAAAACACAAATTCTGTAAAGCCTTCATCACCCTCATTTTGCAAATGGGAAACATCTTCAGAAAGTATAAATAAATGACTTGCATAGACTGACAGGTTACTGGCAAGACCAAGACTTGTTCAGTTTTGTTCTTGGAAACATGCAGATAGAGCAGGTAGCAGAGTACTTTTCTGATAATGAAGCAGCAGCACCTTTGTGTATCTTCAGCTTTGTTCTTCAGACTCCTCAATTGCTATTGTCCCAATTTCATCTTAGGAAAACTATGAAGGAGATCATGATCAATGTGAACAAAATCCACTAAAACAGAAGCTCCCAAAAGTAGGACTTTTGTCTGTTTTGTTCACTACTGAATCTCTAATGCCTAAAACAAAGTCTGGCTCATTACCAAGTTCTTGTATTTGTAGAATGCATGTCCATTTTATAGACCATGAATGAGAGGGACTAGGAGGTACATATGATTTCAATTAAAATAATGATAATAAGGATAAAGACATTAATAAAAATAATGATAATAAACATCTGTCTAGCAATATTCTAAGTACTATATACATATACATACACACACATATAGTCTATATGTATAGAGATTATATGTCTATACCATACATATAGTCTTTATGCATACATATTTACATATATAGAGTCTACACTATACATAGAGTCTTTATGCTTATATATGTATAGAGACTTATTTAATCATCTCAGCAGACCTTCAGGGTAGTTGTTTTGATCTGCATTTTGCAAATGAAAACTTAAAAGATGTAAAGTTTAAAACATTTTCAAAGTTGCACAGCAACTGAGTAGCAGGGCCAGCAGGAGAACAAAAGAGTTTGGCTTTAGAATTTACTCTCAAAAGCACTAGAAAATGATTCCAAGATAAAGTCTGAAGTTTCATTTTCCTTCTGCAGGTTTCCTGTTGAGTCAGAATGAGACTATACATGACATTGTACAAGTTTTCTCTAGATTTTACAGCCAGAGGAAGAAGGCTGTCTTCTTCCAGAGTCAGGGCCAGTCTCCAAGGAGGGCTTGACATGCACATCAGGACTAATACCAGATCTGGGCCAGAGATGACCTGAAGCTGTGGCAGTTTTAAGCAAATTTCCAATTATTTGGTGCTTCTCCCTTCATGAAGATGAAGCCTTACTGAACTCAGCTTGGGGAATCACATGTAACAGATAGAATACAGTGCACTGATGGTATGTTACTGAAGAGATTGATTTATATTTTTGTGATTCCTGTCTTGTGCTCTCTCTCTAATGACTTGCTCTAAGGGAAGCAAACTGCTATGTTGTGAGCAGCCTGGTGAAATGACCTACAAGGCAAGGAACTTAGATACTCAAGACAACAGATGATAAAGAACCAAGGCCTGCCTGCAACCACATTAGTGAGTTTGGTGGCAGGTCCTCCAGCTCCACATGACTACAGGCTGGGCCAGGAACTTGACCGTGACCCCTGAAGAACCCTAAGCCAGAACTATCCCTCCAACAGTGAGATAATCAATATTGTATTAAGATGCTAAGATTTGGAGTAATTTTTATGTATCTATAGATAATATACTAACCTAAATTCTCCAGGAAAGGACAGGTGTAATAGGAGTTGAAAGAACGCAACGTTTTTTGTAATGTAGATTCTTTTCACCTCCTTGATCATTTTAGTCTTATCACAAAGTATGAACATTGACTTCCAAGAAGAGGTCTTTATCAGTCTGCAATTACGGAAAGACCCCCTAGGAGGATCTTTATCAGTGCCCCATCCAGAGTTTGATATGGGTGCAGAAGAAGCATTTTCTACTCCATTTACTCTGTTGAAAACTCAGAAGCCCAAACCATACTCATCTTAGTAATTATCTTCCCATTGCGCCATTAATAAAGGGAAAAAGTACTTGCTGGTCTGGGAGAAGACTAATTGAGAGGGGGAAAAGAAATAAACAAATTAGAGTTAGTAATTCTCTTTTTGATAAAATGTCTTAATGGTAAAATTACATTGTAAAGCTCAGCCATATAATATCTGAGGGAGGCCTTTTAGTGTACACTGCACATTAAAATGCATTTGTATGTGCATTTTAATTTGATGAATGGTGACACCTTCCCATTCAAAATGCCAAGTGGTAGTTGACAAAGAGTTCAAGAGGGACTGAAACAAAGCAAAAGGAAAAAGTGTATAAAAAATTTTCATGCCCCCATCAGAACATGCTGAGGCCATATTCAGAAACTCTTCCTAAGGTGCCCAAATAAGGGTCTCCCCCATCAACAAACCATAAGCGTTATGCCTTCTGTGTATGCAGCCATAGAGAGAATTTTTTTTTAAATCTTAAAAATACTGTATTCCAATGTGTACTGGCAAATTTAGGTCCTTGATGATAGCAGAAAGAAGAGAAAGTATTTATTTTTCTATGATTCCATTTGCATGAAATGACAGTGACTTGGATGACAGTGATAGTTATAAAGTCTGTGAAAAGTGGAAAATCGCTGATACCAGTATGTTTTTGAAAGTAGTTGACAGACTCATGATCAGATGTGGAGTGTGAGACAAATAGAAGCAAGGATGAACCAAAAATTTCACTTGAGGAGTGACAGTCACTAGTGCTATTAACTGTAACTGAGAACACTAGCTTATGAACAGCTTAGGTGATAGTGATGGGCAGTGAGTTGGGAGTTCTATTAAAATTTCATTGCTTATTTACACCTGAATGTAGATGTCAAGTATGCAGCTGGATTTACAAATCCATAATCAAAGGAGACATTGTCACTGAAAATATAAACTTGAGTATCATTAAATTGTAGATAGTTGTGGTAGCCAACCTCCAAAACAGCCCCAAATAATTCCTGCCCCCTGGTATTCATGGCCTTGTTTGGTCCCCACATTCATTTTTACCAAGGGTGATCTAAGTGACTAATAGAATATACAAAAGATGGTATGTCACTTCTGAGATGAGGTTGTTGTATTAGAGTTCTTGAGAGAAACAGGAGAGGGAAAGAGAAATTCATTTAAGGAATTTGTTCATGCGATTATAGAAACTGGCAAGTCCAAAATCTGAAGAGTGAGCCAGCAGGCTGGAAACCCAGGCTAATGTTCAGTTGCAAAGGCTGTCTGTTGGCATAATTCCTTCTTGTTTAGGACAGGTCACTCTTTGTTATAGTCAGCCCTTCAACTGATTTGTTGAGGCTCACCCACAATGTACCTAGCAATCTGATTTACTCAAAACATACTTATTTAAATGTTAATCTCTCAGGAGGTGCTGGGTGGCTCAGTTGTTAAGCGTCTGCCTTGGGCTCATGTCATGATCCTAGGGTCCTGGGATCGAGCCCCGCATTGGGCTCCTGCTCGGCAGGGAGCCTGCTTCTCCCTCTTCCACTCCTCCTTCTTGTGTTCCCTCTCTCTGTGTGTCTCTCTCTGTCAGATGAATAAATAAAATCTTTAAAAAAAAATGCTAATCTCATCCAAAAATGCTTTCACCAAAAAACTGAAAAAAAAATTTAGAATAATGGTTGACCAAATATCTGGACCCTGTAGCCCAGCCAAGTTGACTCATGAAGTTAACCATCACAATTATAAAAGACATGAGGCTTCTTCTTTGCTCTCACTTGGGTCACTTTCTTGTGGGGAAGCCAGCTGCCATGTTAAAAGTAAACTTGACAGCCCTGTGGAGGAGCATATGTGGTAAGGAACAGAGCCTTTTGCCACATAAGTGCCATTTCAGAGCCTGTCCTTCAGCCCCTGAATATTCAGATGGGTCAGTTGTAGTCCAGAACTTGACTGCAACATCCTGAGAGAGTGTCACTAAAACTACCCAGATAAGTGGCTCCTGAATTTCTACTCCTCAGAAAATGTGTGATATAACAAATGTTGTTTTTAAACTACAACATTCTGGGATAATTTGTATGTAGCAACTGACAACTAATACCACTTTGTTTGCCAGAAGTGTTTAAGTATTAATTAATGCTTAAAATGTACAGTGGTTTTAGAATAAGTCAGTGAGTGGAAGTGAAGAAAACTGATGGGAGTGTTCATAAAAGCCTGAAGAGCCTTGAGGAAATTTTGTAGAAACATCATCATTGACCTTGAGGAGGCTTTGATTGATAAAAGTGAGGAAAATCTCAGAATCTGGAGCAAAGGAGATCCTTTTATGTGTAGTGACAGAATGTTTAGCAACACCATTCCCTGTAATAATGAAGAAAGTAGAAGATGTGCTTAATGAATTTTGTGATGTAGATAAGACTTCCAGCTGGAGTGTTAGAGGTACCACTTTTTTTCATCCTGTGTCTTAAAGTAAACTGTGAAATGAGAGAGAAAAAGTAATGGGAGGACTGTTAACATGGAGGAGCTGGGATTTAATGGTGTTGAACATTCTCAGGTTCTCTGGTGGGAAAATGATGCTAAAATTAAGAAATGGCTTCTAAATAATGATCCACCTCAGGGCACTACTAGGAAAACATGGGCTAATGATAAAACCTACTGTGTGACAGTAACATCTTTTGTTAAGACCTCAGAAAAATCAAAAGTGGTGCATCTGTGGGGCGTCTGGCTGGCTCAGTAGGTAGAGGATGTGACTCTTGATCTTGAGGTTGTAAGTTCAAGTCCCATTTTGGGCATAGAGCTCATATTGGGAAAAAAAAGAAAGAAAAAAGGTAGCACATTAACATTTCATGGGTCCTCTAAAGAGTGTAAGGTTGTAGCTCATACATACTCTTAAACCTCCAAGTGCAAATCACACTTCTAGGAAGCTGAAGGGCATTGATCCTTAGATGGCTCAGGATAAACCCAATGTAGAGAAGAGCTTACTTTGAAAAGGTGTGTAGGTGTATCTTTTGTCTAACATATAACAGGATGACTTCTCTGTTTAGTTTCACAGGTCTTCAGATTTAGAGAGAAATGGTACTGAGGAGATGAACTTAAGGAATTACATTCAAAGAGCCTGGTCTAATCCCTGCCTCCTACTGTTCACAACCTTGTTTACACCTATCACACATTATCTTGAGATTAATCTTTTTGAACAATAGAAAATGGCAAATCTTGATATGTCACTTCTAAGACTATGTCCCATGACATTCTGGCTTCTGCTTGGTTCTCTCAGGACTCTTACTTGGGGGAAATGCAGGTGTCATGTTCTGAGGATACTCAGGCAGCACTTGGAGTTGTTCTTATCAAGAGGAACTGAGGCCTGTTTCCAAGAACTGCATGAGAAAACCATCTTGGAAGTAGATCCACCATGTTTAATCAAGACTCCAGATAAGCTCTGGCATAGCTGACAGCAAGAAGGCCATGTGATGAGAGACCTTGAATCAAACCACACCCCAAAGCCACTGATGCATTCTTCACTCTCAGAAACCATGTGTGATAATAAATATTTACTGTTTTAACTTGCTGAATTTGGGGTAATTTGTTACCCCAGTAGTAGATATCTACTAAAATGCTATTTAAAGATTGCTCTGGGGAGCACTCCTAGGAAGTAAAGGTGGGTAGAGAAGTCATGTTGTTAGGGATGTGATGCCTAAAGCCTACTGGTGTTTATCAGGAGCAGGGAGAAGATACAGCTACACAACTTTGGCAAATTACTGACATTTATTTTCCCAATCCATCAAATGGAGATAGAACAGCTTACAATGATGTGGGTGAAGATTAATGAGTAACATTTGTAATGTGTTTAATATAGTGTGAAGCATTATAGAGTCTCAATTAATATTTTCCCTCTTCTTTATACCCTACTTACCATAGTTTTAGGTTTTCATTCTCATTAACAGAACAGGATCTCAGATGTTCAGAAGAGCATTGTGAAGTGTGTAAGTTTCAGAATTAAATTCAAGTTAGTCTGACTGTGCTTTTTTTTAAGATCTCTTTTCCCTTTAACTTGGTGCTTCATTCCAAAGCCTGTTTTCCAAGAACAGTAAAAGATACTTATCAAAATATGTGTCTATTAGAATTATATGTGAGAAATATTGCTAAGGAAGGGGCATGTTAAGGACTTAGCTACAGAATGATTTTTTTTAAAGATTTTATTTATTTATTTGACAGACAGAGATCACAAGTAGGCAGAGGCAGGCAAAGGGAGAGGGGGAGGCAGTCTCCCTGCTGAGCTGAGAGCCAGATGCAGGGCTCCATCCCAGGACCCTGAGATCATGACCTGAACCAAAGGCAGAGGCTTTAACCCTCTGAACCACCCAGGCACGCCAGAATGATTTACCTTTTGGATTATTCATATTCATTATTATTCTTTCTGACTGTTGAGAAATTTCTATTCAGTAGTATATTTTTTCTAAGTATAACATCCTGGGAATTTTTAAGCAATGAGAAGTTAGAAGGTATCTATTCAAAGAAGATGGGTAGAAAATGTATTTTCCTCAGAAATTATTTAATGTCACATTTAGAAATACTCTACATCTGAAATCCAAGATTGACCATCAGGCATCTGACAATTTTCATCCTTATCTGTCAGTCAAATGCTTCAAAAAGACTTAACGATCTCACATTTCATAATGTACTGGCAAAATTAGGTTCCTGTTGATGGGAGGAGAGGCAGGGAAATTATTCTTGTTTGACTCCCTTAGAATTTCAGAATGAGGTTTCTATAAAACTGTTTCTTATATTGTTGTGAAATAAACATTATGGCCACATCACACATTCCATTTTAGACAATGATGCTTACATTTTGAAAAAAGCAGTCTCAAGAAATGATTAAATCTTTTTATACAAGCTTTCATAGAAAAAGAAATGTAACCTTGTCAGGGTAACATTCTGCATCTTTAACAGAGAGTGTGTCTACCACTGGAGCATGGTGCCTTTGCACCACTAACATGGATGTTGGAATTACTTTTATTACCTTTTGTGCCTGTTCCTTTTTTAATCTATTCTCTTCTACTTTCTACCGTTACTGTAAGCATCATTAACTTTTTGCTTCCTAAAATATAAATTTCATTGAGAAGGAAAAAAGTGTGTAATGAGAAAAAAATGAGTATCTTTTTCAGTGTTTCTACTTGACCCAGCTTTAGTTCCTGAAAACAGATTTTGAGATAAAGATTCATATTCAAGAAGTTTATTAGAGATTTTCTAAGAACATACATGAAGGGGGAGACAAATGAGATTAGGCAGAAGGGTAGGTTAAACTGTGGAGCAGGGCAGCAGAGGCATTCTGGAGCTGGATTTGTTCTTCCTATTTGTCCCAATAACCCTTCATTGATTAGTCATTGGAGGCAGGCTTCCCCCAAAGAGGAGCATGGAAGCCTATAAGCCGTGGGAATGATGGAATCTGTTGGTACTGCTTCAAGAGATTCAACTGCTAAATATCCAAGAATTTTGCAAGCTGGTTCTTGTACTGTTGATACCTTGAAATTGGCCATCATAGGAATATTTATTTCATAGCTTTGCTTTTGGACCACCGGTTTACCAACACAGGACTGGTGTTCCTTGGGCAAGGCGGTTTTCTTCAGAAAGTAATGTCCAGAGAGGTACTTGGCTATGAGCCATTAGCAAGCAACAATCCCAGAGGCCAGGAAAATGAGTGTCCCAGTCATGAAAGGGGAGATGTAAGCAGTGCAGCATGACATACAGTACATTTTACACCATTCATCACCCAGAGGCACGTGCTTTGTGTAGTAGGTTCATGTCATGTAAGAAATCTCTCTTCAGAATTCCAAGTGGTCTCTTTCCCTTGAGTACCTTAGAAAATAAAGGGTAGTTAGTAGACCTTGAAGCCACAAATTATAATCATCATCTTTCTTTCTCCCTCTTTTACAATCTCTTGTAAATTCCCCTTATGCATGACTAGCATCTCTGTTGGTCTAAGAAGCGTAACTGATGGAGGGAGACTTATCACCATAACTGGGAACTCCAGGCATGGCTGCTATAGTTCCATTTACCATCAAAATTAGGTAATGGAGTACTAAATAATTCCCAAGTGGATCACTTAGGTCCTATCCCTGCCCCCAGGGATAAAAAGATGTACCCCTACTGATGGATAAATAAATTTATCATGTACTGATAATTATGGTAAATTATGCCTGGCAGAATGTTGACTCATTTCTTTGCCTTTGTTTCCTTGGCACAAAGGATCAGGAGAGAGTAGGTGAAAGTTTGAAAATAGATTTGAATGAATAGGACTCTACCTATGTCCTTTGGTAGAAGTATTACTCCTTTGGGAACTAAGAGCTCTAGATTCTCAAAGTCTAAAGTCATAGAAAATAGAAATACAAATTCCTAGGGCACTTAGGTGGCTCAGTTGGTTAGGACTCTGACTCTTGATTTTGACGCAGGTCATAATCTCAGGGTTGTGAGATCAAGGCCCATGTTGGGCCTCATGCCAGGTGTGGAGCCTGCTTAACATTCTCTATCTCCTTCTGCCCCTCCACGGCCCCTAAAAAGAAAGACAAATTTCCTACATGGGTTATTGCAAGTTATAGTAATTAAAGCTACTCCTATTTCTATTCTTTTAGTTCATTCATTCTACTTACTGAAGACCTCATATACTCACATCTACAAGTTGGTACTGCAGCTGGGTCAGGACATCAGCCTTGAGATAGTTTCATATGTGATATGACACCCATAGCTGTGTATCCACTGACATACTGACATGTCTCCTTTGGTATGAAGTTGATCACTGGGTCTATTGTGTTATTTTGCAGGATTCTGTGTTGGTGCCTCAGATATTCTGAATATCTTTGGATAGTGTGTTAGCTGAGGCTCTATGGGCAGGAAATAAAAATCCATACCCAAAATATATGCTGATTCTAGTCAGAATGAATGGATGTCTTCAAGGTAGCAGGGATCCAGTGTAGTAAACTTGCCAGCAACAAGTCTTCTTAGCAGATAGTATCTTATGGTCTTGTATGGGTTTGTGTTGTGGCAGGTTCAACATTTAGTAGAAGTAGTAGCTGTATCAGGCTTAGTGAGCTGGAACACATGCTATTGGGACCATGTGTATTTTATACCTCTGATATAATAGCTACTCTACTTGTGAACTCATGGTATTAGGAATGAGGTAGTAGATGGCACACCCTGACTGATTCCCTGACTGCTTGGTGATTCAGGACTTATTCTACTGAGTTTGTTTTCTTGTGGGCATCAATATACAATACAAAGTCTTCGAATGTTATCTTCTAGCTTTCTTCTAAGCCCACACAAATCCAGCCAGTCATTTGTCATTGCCCATTAATCTATTTTCATTCTTATCCTGGACTGTTTCTCTTTCCACACAAAATGGGTAACCAGATATCTGAACCTTGGCATTTTTCTACTTCTACTTCTATCAGCTGGTCGAAAAGAGTTTTCTCATGTGTTTCAGGTAGATGTTGAGAAAGAATCACAGGTGCAATTTTAACAAATGATATGGAAGGCTGGCCTATCTACTCATGCAACTATGCTACCTTACTCGTATTATATCTGGGTATGCCACTTCATTTTACCATAAATTGCTGTTGAGCTCATTCAGCCTAGGACTTCATGCATTTGACAGGATGACACTATTGCCATGTGGTCAAATTATGTCCAGTGTCAACATTTTACTGTACCAGACCACTAGTAGACCAGCAGCTATTTGTCAAATGGTATACAGTTCTCCACTGCAGAACAAGAACTTGTTGCAGATCCTCAGGGATCTAATTATGATTTTTCTATTGGGGAATTTAATAAATGTCATATGGCACCTTTATTAATTGCACCTTTTACATTCATGGCACATTTTACTACTGCAAAATAGTATAGAAATTTCCCTGTAATAACTAATTCCCTAATTATAACTCACCTCATATGCATAATCATATCACTATCTTTCATAACCGTTCAGCAAAACTAACATTGCATAGCAAAATTAACATTGGTACAGCAGTATTACTCAACAATAGACTTTATTCAGATTTTACCAGATCCTTAAATAATGTCTTTTTTCTTTGTTGTTGTTCCAGAACCCAATCCAACATACCACATTGCATTTAGCTGTCAGATCACTTTATGCAAATTAAAACCACAAGTTGATGAACACGTGCCTTATAAAATGGCTAAAATTGAAAACAAAATTCTGACAATACCAAGTTTTGACAAGAGTGCAGATCAACTGGATTCTTCTACATCCCTGGTAAAAATGCAGAATAACACAACTTTGCAAGACAGTTTGGCAATTTCTTATGAAGATAAGCACATTACCCAGCAATCTAACTCCAAGAATTATGAAAATATATGACCATACAAAACCTTTTCTGGAATGCTCATAATAACCCCAAATTGGAAACAACTCAAATGTCCAGCAAATGGTAAATGGACAAACAAATCATGCTACATCAATATGGCAAAATACTGCTTAGTAATAAAAATGATTTAATGACACATACGTAAACATGAGTGAATCTCAAAATTCTTGCACAAAGAGTACATATTTTACAGTTCCTTTAGACAACATTCTGGGAAAGACCAAACTATTGGAACAGACATTAGAACAGTGGATACTATGAACCAGAGGTTGGGGAAGGGGACTGAATGCAAAAGGGAGGAGGGAATTTGGGGGAGTAAGGAAAATATTCTGTTTTTACTGTGTTGATGGTATTTACATGACTATATATTTGTCAAATTTGTCAAAATAAAGCTGAATAGTATAGTCATATAAACTCTCTAAATCTCAGTTATTTTCTCTGGAAATGGGGTTGACAAACATCATTTAACAAGATAAGCAAAAATCTGCTTATCTTTCATATGTTTATCTAACAAAGATACCATGAAACATATGCAGTGTATCTAAGGTGATACTGGCTCAGAGCAAATGCTTAATAAGTAGAATTCAAATTTTTATAACCATCAGTACTATAATCTTACAATTTTACCTGCAAACCAGAAGGATGTGCCCATTCAATTTTCAGATGTTCATCTGGTGGGCCTGCATACTTCTGTTTGTTAATAAGTGTTAGTGGATGTTTTGTGTTCAGAAGCAAACACTCATTTACATCACCTAGATCTACTAAAAGGAAAGTAAAAGCTGTGTCTAGTGAGAACAAACATCTGAATATTGAATCTATGGAAGATGAAGTGTTCATGCTATAAATATTTTATTCATAATTTATTGAAATCAATGTAAAATAATGTGTAGCAGTTATTTGTCATACCAAGAGATTAAGAGAACACAAAATAAAAATGTGAATTGTTAAAATAGTTTGAGGAACTGCTGAATCACAAGAAAATATATTTTCTGTATTTCTCCCAGTTCATCACATATTCAGACTACGAGCCCACAAAATGGTTATCAAAAAGAGGCCACAATATATTATATCATCATTAGAAATTAAAAGTTATAACAGGTAACTTCATTTCTTTCTTTTATGGTGTTTCCTTTAGCAAAATGTAAATTGTGAGTCTTTAATTTTGTGTTCTCGTCTGCGATGATTCTTTGAAAATTACTAGGCTTACGTTGCACAAACAGGAGGAAATCTCCCAATTAAAATTTATATTATATGATGATGATATAAACAAACCAACTAACCATATGCCTCCTTAACCTGCCCCCATTAAACTTCACTTATATTTCAAGGAAAGTTTTTATTTCATCATTGGGTGTATTTTATAGACCAAGACTTCAAACATTTTCCCAACAGCAGACATCTAATAGAAGGATAACATTAGCCAAAGGCTAATTTACACCTCTTACTTACCAAGAACTCAATAGAGGATATTCTCAAAGAATCTTGTTATAGTTTTATTTTATTGAATTTTATTTTAATTTTTTTTAAATTCAAGTAAATAACATATAGTATATTATTAGTTTCAGAGATAGAGTTCAGTGATTTATCAGTTGCATATAATAGTGCTCAATACGTCAAGTGCCCTCCTTAATGCCCATCACCCAATTGCACATATATCCCTACCTCTCTCCCCTCCAGAAACCCTCAGTTTGTTTCCTATAGTTAATAGGCTCTTATGCTTTGTCTCCCTCTCTGATTTGGTCTTATCTTTCCCTCATTTCCCTTATGATCCACTGTTTTTGTTTCTTAAATTCCACATATGAGTGAGATCATATAATTTTCCTACTCTGGTTAACTTATTTTGCTTACCATAACACCGTCTAGTTCCATCTATGTCATTGCAAATGGTCAGATTTCATTTTTTGACGGGTAATATTCCGTTATGAGTGTGTGTGTGTGTGTGTGTGTGTACCACATCTTCTTTATCCATTCCTTTGTTGATGGACATCCAAGCTCTTTCCATAGCTTGGCTATTATGGACATTGTTGCTATAAACACTGGGGGGCAGCTGTCCCTTCAGATCACTACATTTGTATGCTTTGAGTAAATACCTAGTAGTGCAAATGCTGGGTCATAGGGTAGCTCTTTTTTATCATTTTGAGGAAACTTTATACTGTTTTCCAGAGTGACTCTACCAGCTTGCATTCCCACCAGCAGTGTAAGGTGGTTTCCCTTTATTTGCATCCTTGCCAATATTTTTTGTTTCCTTCCTTGTAATTTTAGCCTTTCTGACTAGTGTAATGTGGTATCTCTTTGTGGTTTTCACCTGTATTTCCCTGATGCCCAGTGATGTTGAGCATTTTTGAATGTCCATTGGCCATTTGGATGTCTTCTTTG
This sequence comes from Mustela nigripes, assembly GCF_022355385.1. Classification (NCBI taxonomy): domain Eukaryota; kingdom Metazoa; phylum Chordata; class Mammalia; order Carnivora; family Mustelidae; genus Mustela; species Mustela nigripes. The sequence continues at coordinate 147,241,245 of NC_081560.1, read as the reverse complement.
GAGAAATGTCTGTTCATGTCTTCTGCCCATTTTTTGATTGGGTTATTTGTTTTTGGAGTTTTGAGTTTGATAAGTTCTTTATAGATCTTAGATACTATTGCTTTATCTGATAAGATATTTGCAAATATCCTCTCCCATTCTGTGGTCATTTTTTGTTTTGTCAACAGTTTTCTTTGCTGTTCAAAAGCTTTTGATCTTGATGAAGTCCCATTAGTTCATTTTTGCTCTTGTTCCTTTGCTTTTGGAGTCATGTCTAACAAGAGGTTGCTATTGCCAAGGTCTGAGAGGTTGCCGTCTGTGTTTTCCACTAGGATTTTGATGGATTTTTATCTCACATTGAGATCTTTCATCCATTTTGAGTCTATTTGTGTGTGTTGGGGGGTAATGAAATGGTCCAGTTTCATTCTTCTGCAAGTGGCTGTCTAATTTTCTCAACACCATTTGTTGAAAAGACTGTCTTTTTTCCATTGAACATTCTTTACTGCTTTGTTGAAGATTAGTTGAACATAGAGTTGAGGGTCTATTTGTGGGCTCTCTATTCTGTTCCATTGATTTATGTGTCCATTTTTGTACCAGTACCATACTGTCTTGATTACAGCTTTATTGTATAGCCTGGAGTCCAGAATTGTGATGCCACCAGCTTTGGTTTTCTTTTTCAACTTTCCTCTAGCTATTCAAGGTCTTTTCTGATTCTATACAAATTTTGGGATTATTTTTTCTAGGTCTGTGAAAAATTTTGACAAGGATTGCATTGAATGTGTAGATTGCTCTGGGTAGCATAAACATTTTAAGAATTTTTTTTTTCAATCCATGAACATGGAATGTTTTCCCATTTCTTTGTGTCTTCCTCACCTTCTTTCATAAGTGTTCTATAGGTTTTAGAGTAGATCCTTTATCTCTTTAATTAGGCTTGTTCTGAAGTATCTTGTGGTTTGTGCAATAGTAAATGGAATCAATTCCTTAATTTCTTTTCCTTCTGTCTCATTGTTACTGTATAGAAATGCAACCGATTTCTGTGTGTTGATTTTATATCCTGACACTTTACTTAGATCCTGTGTAAAATCTAGCAGTATGGGGTGGAGTCTCTTGAGTTTTCTACATAGAGTACCATGTCATCTGCGAAAAGTGAGAGTTTGACTTCACCGATTTGAATGCTTTTTATTTCTTTTTGTTGCTGGGGCTAGGACTTCTAGTACTATGTTGAAAACAGTGGTGCCTCATTGTCATGTTCCTGATCTTAGGGGAAAAGCTCTAAGTTTTTCCCTGTTGAAAATGATATTTGCTGTGGGCTTTTTGTATATGACTTTTATGATATTGAGGTATGTTTTCTCTATCCCTATAGTACAGGGAGTTTAATCAAGAAAGGATGCTGTATTTTGTCAAATGCTTTTTCTACATCAACTTAGAGGATCATATTGTTCTTGTCCTTTCTTTTATTAATGTGGTATATCATATTGATTGATTTGCAGTTGTTAAACCAACATTGCAGATCAGTAATAAATCCCACTTGGTCGTGGTGAATAATCCTTTCAATGTATTGTTGGGTCCTATTGGCTATTATCTTGATGAGAATTTTGGCATCCATGTTGACCAAGGATAGTGGTGCAGTTCATTGCTGGGTCTTTGATTTTGGAATAAAGGTAATACTGGTCTTGTAGAATAAGTTCGGAAGTTTTCCTTCCATTTCTATTTTTTGAAACAGCTTCAGAAAAACTGGTTTAATTCTTCTTTAAATGTTTGGTAAAATTCCGCAGGGAAGCCATCTTGTCCTGGACTCTTGTTTGTTGGGAGATTTTTGATTACTTCTTCAATTTCTTTGTTGATTAGGGTTGTTCAGGTTTTCTATTTCTTCTTGTTTCAGTTTTGGTAGTTTATATGTCTCTAGGAAGGCATCCATTTCTTCCAGATTGGCTAGTTTTGTTGGCATATAGTTGCTCATAATATGTTCTTATAATTATTTGTATTTCTTGGTTTTGATCTTTCCTCTTTCATTTATGATTTTATTTATTTGGGTCCTTTCTCTCTCTCTCTCTTTTTTTTTTTTTTTTGATAAGTCTGGCTGGGGTTTATTGATCTTATTAATTTTTTCAAAAAACCAGCTCCTAGTTTCATTGATCTGTTCTACTGTTCTTTTGGTTTTTATTTCTTTGATCTTTGCTCTAATCTTTATTATTTCTCTTCTCCTGCTGGATTTAGGCTTTACTTGTTGTTCATTCTCTGGCCCCTTTAGGTATAAAGTTAAGTTGCTTATTTGAGACTTCTTTTGTTTCTTAAAGAAGGCTTGTATTACTGTATACTTCCCTCATAGGACTGCCTCTGCTAGATCCCAAAGATTCTGAACTGTTGTTGTTTTTTTTTTAATTAAATTTATTTATTTTCAGCATAACAGTATTCATTAATTTTTTCACCACACCCAGTGCTCCATACAATCCGTGCCCTCTATAATACCCACCACCTGGTACCCCAATCTCCCACCCCCCCGCCACTTCAAACCCCTCAGATTGTTTTTCAGAGTACATAGTCTCTCATGATTCACCTCCCCTTCAAATTTCCCCCAACTCCCTTCTCCTCTCTAACTCCCCATGTCCTCCATGCTATTTTTTATGCTCCACAAATAAGTGAAACCATATGATAATTGACTCTCTCTTGAACTGTTGTGTTTTTATCTTCATTTGTTTCCATGAATATTTTTATTCTTCTTTAATTTCTTGGTTGACCCATTCATTCTTTGGGAGGATGCTGTTTAATCTCCATGTATTTGTATTCCTTCCAAATTTTCTCTTGTGATTAATTTCAAGTTTTAAAACATTGTGGTCTGAGAATATGCAGGGGATAATCTGAATCTTTTAGTATTCGTTAAGAGCTGATTTGTGATCCAGTATGTGATCTATTCTGGACAATGTTCCATGTGCCCTAGAGAAGAATGTGTATTCTTTTGTTTAAGGATGAAATGCTCTGAGTATATCTCTGAAGTCCATCTCATCCAGTGTATCATTCAAGGTACTTGTTTCCTTATTGATCTCCTACTTAGATGATGGGCCCTTTGCTGTGAGTACAGTGTTTAAAGTCCCCTACTATTATTGTTTTATTATCAATGTGTTTCTTTAATTTTGTTATTAATTGGTTTATATTATTGACTGCTCCAATTTAGGGGCATAAGTATTAACAATTGTTGGATCATCTTGTTGTAAAGGCCCTTTAATTATGATATAATGTCCTTACTCATCTTTTATTATAGCCTTTAAAATCTAATTTGTCTGATGAAAGGATTGCCACCCCAGCTTTCTTTTGATGTCCATTAGCATAAAACATAGTTCTCCACCCCCTCACTTTCAATCTGGAGGTGTCCTTGAGTCTAAAACGAGTCTCTTACAGACAGCATATCAATGAGTCTTGTTTTGTTTTGCTTTTAATCCAGTCTGATACCTTGTGTGTTTTTTTTTTAAACATTTTATTTATTTATTTGACAGAGAGAGGCACAGCAAGAGAGAGAACACAAATAAGGGGAGTGAGAGAGGAAGAAGCAGGAACCCCATAGAGCAGGGAGCCCGATGTGGGGCTCAGTCCCAGGACCCTGGGATTATGACCTGAGCAGAAGGTAGATGCTGAACAACTGAGCCACCCAGGCACCCCACCCTATGTCTTTTGATTGGAACATTTAGCCCATTTATATTCACAGTAATTATCGAAATACATGAATTTAGCCCCATTGTATTCCCTGTAAAATCACTGTTCCTGTATATTGTCTCTGTTCCTTTCCGGTCTTTGTTAATTTTTGGTTCTCTCTTCACTGAAAGGAAGAGATGTTTCTTGAAGGGCTGGTTTAGTGATTACAAATTCTTTTAGTTTCTGTTTGTTCTGGAAACTATATCTTCTTTTATTTTAAATGACAGACTTGCTGGATAAAGTATTTTTGGCTGCATTTTTTTTTTTAATTTAACACCTTGAATATATAATGTTAATCCTTTCTGGCCTACCAGGTCTCTGTGGACAGGTCAGCTGTCAGCCTTATCTTTCTACCCTTGTAGTTTAAGGACCTCTTCCTCTGAGCTGGATTTTCTCTTTATCTCTGAAGTCTGCAAGTTTCACTTTTTTTTTTTCTTTTAACATGTTTTTGGAAAGTGACTTTCAACAAGGATGGAGTCCTTGGTGCAAGCTTCACTATTATGTGTGTAGGTGTTGACCTGTTTTTACTAATTTTAAGAGTGTTCTCTGTGCCTCCTCTTCTGAAATGCCTGGTTGCTTCCCCAGATTAGGGAAGTTCTCAGTTATAACTTGCTCCAGTATACTTCCTGCCCCCTCTGTCTTTCATCTTCTTCTGGGACCCCCAATTACTCTAATATTGTTTCACTTTATGATATCACTGATGTCTCAAATCCTCCCCTCATGATGCAGTAGTTGTTTATCTCTCTTTTTCTCACCTTCCTTATTTTCCATCATTTTGTCTTCTTTATCACTGACTCTCTCTTCTGCCTCACTTATTTTAGTAATTAAAGTGTCTATTTTTTTACAGCATTTCAGAAATATCCCTTCTGATTTTGAACTGATCAGATCTTTGTTCTTTTATTTTTCCAGTAAGGGATTCTCTAGTGTCTTCTATGTTTTTTGTTTGTTTGTTTTGTTTTTGTTTTTTGAGCCCAGCTAATATCTTTATAATCATTATTTTGAATTCTAATTCTGACATCTTACTTATATCCATATTTATTAGATTCCTGCCTATGAGTTTTGCTTCTTGTTCTCTTTTTTGGGGGGATGTCTTCCCTCTTGTCATTATGCCCAGAAAATAGATGAAAGGGAGGGAAAATACAAAAATAGCAAAATGACACCAGAAAAAATATACATTACACAAATCAGAAGAGAACAGAAACCAAAAAGAAAAGAAAAGGCAAAAAATAGGAATAAAACCAGACAAGTTGGACAAAACAGAACAGATCCTGGGTGTATTTTGGTCTGTTTGTTAGAAGAAACTAGATACAAAAATAAGCAAGAAAGAAAACCTTACACAGATAAAAAATGTAGGTGAATACAATGAAAGGAAGCCAAAAATGAAAAATATATATATAAAACATAAAAGTAAAAATGAAAATGTAAAAAGATTTAAAAAATAATTGGTATGATAAAAAATAGTTGAAAGGATAATAAAGTATGAAGCTGAAGGACTAAAGAGTAATAACTGTATTAGAAAAATATACACTACATACTAATCAGAAGAGAATGGAAACCTAACAAAAGAAAAGGAAAAGAATATGAGAATAAAATGGGAATAAAATGAGACAAGAAATTGAATAAAACAGAACAATAAACTAGATTCTTGGTATATTTTGATCTGTTAGTAGAAACTAGATCCTAAAGAGGTAAGAAAGAAAAACTTATATACATACAAAATAAAGTTTAATACAATGAAAGGACACCAAAAATGAAAAAAAAAAAAAGAAACCCTATAGTTATATCTATATATAATTTTTAAGTCCTTTAAATTTTTCATTTTTTCACTTACATAATAATATATATTAATATATAACTATAAATAAAAAATGAAAATTTTGAAAAGACTTAAAAATTATAAATAAAATTTAAAAATAGCTGAAAAGTATGGTAAAATATAAAATTGAAGAACTAAAGAATAATAAGAAAAAAACATGAATACTATATACTATCTTCCTCTAGTGCTGGAATTTTCAGTTCTGTGTGATTGGTAAAGTTGGCATTAGCTGAATGTTCCCTCTGGTCTTCTGGGGGAAGGGTCTATTGCTCTGATTCTCAGTTGTCTTTGCCTGTGAGGAGTTGCACTACCCTTGCCAGGGTACCACACTCAGTGTAAACAGCTCAGGATTGCTCTATGTGGCTTTTGTTCCCTGAAGACTTTCAGTACTGCTTTGGATGATGGAAATGAAAATAGCTGTACCTCAATCTCCAGCCCTGGGAACTGAAATTTTGCACCACTACCAGCACCTCCCAGTCCTCCCTCCCCCACATTCCTCACTGTGCCTTAAGGAAAAGTAGTCAATTACATCTGTCTCCCTAGTTTGTTGTTTGAACTTGATGTGCACCCAGCCTGTGACCAAGCATTTTGGTATCAGGCACATGACCCCAATTTGAGTGTCCCAACTTTATGGGCTCTTGCAGGGTGCACCCATGCCATTACTCCTGAGAGATTGAATGGAGATTCCCATTGTTCTGCTGCTTGCTGGGCCCCTGCTTGAGATCTGTCACCCAACCCTGCAGTTCCTGGTTTATGACAACACCAAGCAGAAAGCCCATGCCTGGGCTCACTGTTTGCAGCCAACTTCCCTGCTCTTATGCTTGGAAACTCTGCCACAGTCAGGTACCCCCATTCTTTTTGTGACCTCAGGAATCCTGAACCACACAGTTGCACCTAGGATTCCTCCCTGTTTCACCTCCTGAGCACCTTTCAAGTAAACTCCTAAAAGTTCTGATTTTTGCATTCTGCTGCTTATAACACTTCCTAGTAGCTGGCTTAGAGAAACTCCCTCCCCCCAGGGTTTATCTTCTGAATCATCAGATTCATGTCTCTGCACATCCTACATTGCAAAAAGTGGTCACTTTTCTATTTGTAGAATTGTAGCAAATCTTTTCTCAGATGTCTGGTTGATTTTGTATTTTCAGAATGATTTGATAAATATATAGCTGATTTCCAGGGACTGGACAAAACTAGGACCTCCTACTCTTCTACCATCATGGAGGTCTCCCCTTCGTATGGTTTTTAATCTAGAAAGACAAAGGACCAAAAGAAAGGACAGGTGGAAAGAAAAGGACTTGAGATCCCTCTTGCCGCTGTTGGTGGGTAACACTGGCATGTCCTTACTTTGGGGAAGCCCAGAGTTCATGTGACATCCTCAGTGGCAGGAAGCATTCCTTGAATTGGGATTCTCTCTCTTGTGCCAGTAGCAGACAAGGAGAGACCCTAGGTTTCTGGTCAAACAAAAAAGACACGTAGAGAGATCATCCCAGCTCAAAGAGATTTTTTCAATATGAGTATCCTAGCTAGGTTGCCCATATAACCAACTAATTATACTGTTTCTGAACCCCAGAACTCACCACATAAGTTTTCATTAACCCTCTGTTGAGCTTAAGGTCTGATTAAAGGTTACTGGCAGAACAGAACTAATAGAAGAAGTAGTACTGAGGAAAAAAAAAATGATAAAGGAAATAAATCCACTCAATTTATGGACAAACATGTAGGTGACCTGGATGGATATCCTCTCATTCAGAGTTATCATATAAATAAAAACTGGGATTAGATCCATGCAAAAGTCTACATCAAGACAAGGATGGAGAAATATATAACTAGCAAGATTCAAAAGAATATATATGTGTATACATATCTCTGTTCCTATATCTGTAGCTATGCTTACCTGCATATTTTCATGAATATGTATATATAGATCTATAAATCTATCTCTACATATCCATAAAAGTTGGTTACCTTATACAGATTTTGTATGCTGATGAGATTTCTCAAAGTAAACTTTATTAGGGAAAGTTATGTAACCTATGTTAAGACTATTAATAAAAAATACAGAGACAAATGCATATCAGCATCAGACAAGATGCTTCTAGGTGACATTCCAATGGGGTTTGTCCTTACAGAAGGCAAGCAGCCAGCTCATGTGAAGGAAGTAGTGTCGGGTGTGTGTGTGTATGCATGCGTGCGTGTGTGTGTGTGTGTGTGTGTGTGTGTGAGAGAGAGAGAGAGAGAGAGAGTCTACATGCCATTTTTACTTATTGCCCATTCAAGTCAGTAACTTGGGGCTGTCTACAAACGATAAAAGTAGATCTTAACACTGTTTTTTTTTTCTTGACTTGTTCCATGTTGTTGTTGAGACATATTTTAGGACAAGAAATGACTTCACCACAGGGGCCTCTTGCATTTAGGATTTTCCTTACAGAGATGGAAGAAAATATTGCCTCTGTCAACTGGCTTTAGTATATATTTTTTTATTTTCTTTTAGAAAAAGAGTAAAGAAATGTCAAATAGCCAAATATGTTAGCCCCTATCCACTACTGTGTCACCACATACAGATTTTCTCAAAGCAAAATATAAAAATGGCCAATGCTTTTGAAGTAGGATTGGCAAACTTGTTATGTAAAGGGTCAGACAATAAATACTTTAGGCTTTGTGGGTTGCACAGCTTGTGTCGCAACAACTAACTGCCATGTAGGACAAAACCACCATAAACAATGTGTCAATGAATAAGCACTGCTATGTGACAGAAACAAGCAGCAATCCAGGTTTGTCCCTTGGGCCTTAGTTTGCTGACCCTGACTTAACAAGTATATGGACTTTATGGTACTAACGTTTTAAAAAAAAAAAAGGTAAAATGAAAAGACACAATTTTGTGGGGAATTGAAGCTTTTTATACTGGAGTAGAGAGAAGGAAATTTAGATGATTAAAGGAAAGAGTACTATAATCCAATAATGGGAATACCATTTTTTTTTCTTTAGACTTACTTCAGAATTGGCACTTCAGGGAAATCAGCCATGTTCCAGCTACAAGGTTCCAACACTCGACACCTTTGACTCAAACTGGGAAATCTCTGAAGAGTCATCCCAGTTCCAGAACTCCTGATGGAATCAGATGGTATCCCCACAGAGATTGAACTGCAGGTCAGTTTTTCCTCAGTCCAATCCTTCTTATTTCATTTCTTTTAGGAATCATTCCTAAGTATCCACAAATCACTGTCTCAAATTCTATTTCCAGGGATCTGTACCTAAAATGAACATAACCCAGCTTCATAATTAGCATTATTTCTTATTTGTTTTATATTTATCTATTTTTTTTAAAGATTTTATTCATCCATTTGAGAGAGAGAGAGAGAGAGAGAGTGCAAGCTCATGACATGTGCACCAGTAGTGGAAGGGCAGAGACTCCCTGCTGAGCAGGGAGACTGACAGGAGCCTTGATTCCAGGACCCAGAGATTGAGACCTGAGCCAAGGCAGACACTTAAACAACTGAGCTACCCAGGCACCTCTATTTCTCATTTCTTTTAGATACGATTTTTGTTTTCATTGAGGAATTGAACATCTTAGCCACAATAAAAACTCTCCCCTCTCATTATCTTTACGGAAGTCCTCAGTCTTTAATTCAGTGTTTATAATTCCTGTGAAAATTTTTCTATTTTAATGTGTATTTAAAATCCATAAGCATTTATATAGTAACTTTTACAGGTATTTAAATCCTATAGGTGGTACTGTAAAACATACCCTGCAGTTTGATTGCTGTTTGTGCTGAAAATTGTTTTTTGAGATTTGTATTTGCTGATATAATTAGGTCTTTAAAATATGATCTAAAGCAAATATGTCAAAATATTGACAGCTGATAAATTTTAAATGAAAGCAGATACGTATCTGATATATTATTTTCTGTATATTTCTTTATTTTAAATCCTGAGGATTAAATATTTTTATAAAGTAAATTAATTTAATGCAGAGAAAAATAATAATGGCAATCGACTGTCTCCGTCCTCTATTCCTTTCTAGTCAATAGAGTCCACTTTGTGTTATCTGAAAGCCTTTATCTGTGTGACTCAGATTGACCTGTCTAGCTCCATCTGCAGCTGCATGCTGACCCACTTGCTCCCTTGCTCTGACCCATCGCTGGCCTTATATCCCACAGAAAGCTAGTCCTGAAAAATGGTCACTAGCAGAAGTACGTTCCGGTCAATAACTTGCTAACTATATAAGCCATAGGCTCCTTCTGGATGTGCATCTCTGTATTAAAGGTGGCAAGAAATTCTACAGTAAATAAACCTATTTAACTTTTATTTAACTGGTGTTTCCCAATTTTCTTTTTTTTTTTTCTTTTCATGAAAGTTTTTGGCCTCAGATCTCCTAATAAATTACCCACAGAACCAGTGTGCTGTGAACACACATTGCAATCACCCCTCTAGTTAAATTTTGACTGCTCGCTGTCCATCCTCAAACATTCCATGAATTAATGTGTCTCCATGTTTTGTCCTTTCTGGTACATGTGTTGAGGATGGGTGGTTTTTTGTTTTGTTTTGTTTTGTTTGTATTGTATTGTTTTCTTTTATCCACCCAATAGAGTGCTTTTTTGTCCTTCCAAAACAATTTAATATGTCACCTCCACTGTGTGGCCTAGTAAAGACAATCAGTCCCTTGTCCACTAGAAAAGATCCTTAATTAATTAGAATCTCAGCTCCTTAAAAGCTGGGTCACTAGTAGCCCTGTTCACTCAGTGACACCAGTACCTAGCACAGAGATGGAATTCAGTAAATGCATGTTAAGTTCCTAGTGGGCAAATGGATGGATAAATATGTGTTCTCATGGAATTAATGCACAATTATCATACTATATTGAAAGCATTTGTTTAAACATCCCTCAATCCAGACTGCCCATTCCTCAATGGTAGGGACTGTGCCTGATTTATGTGCATCTGCACTGCTTAACACCATGCCTGTCATGTAACAGATGCTCAAGAAAAGCTATTTGAGATTCTGGAAAAAGAAGAGAAAAAATATAGGTGGAATCCAAATAATTTATATGAAGGTCAAGCCTGAAATATTCTCCCTAAAATGTAAGGGGAGGAAGACATGAAAAGAATCTGCTTAGAACAGCCAGCACAGAAGGAAGGAAGGGAGGGCGAGAGGGAAGAGCTAGCCCATTTCAAAAGTAAATGTGTATAAATTATCTGTAACTCTTCCATGCAATTTTCTTCCTCTCCCATTGCTCTTTGTTTGCGTGGAGAGAGTGACTCTTAAAGATGACTTAATCAGAGGCCCAAGGGTCAAATCTCAGAAGCCACTTGTGAAAAATACTAAGTTTGTATAACTGATAGGCAGCTTCCAGGTTTGTAACATTTTGGCCTAGCATGAAGATTGCATTCTCTTAGAGGCATAGGATCTTCAGAGGATGGATGACTTCTTCCAGAGAGGGGGAAGTCTTACAGTTCAGCAGTCGGTAGGAGCAAATGTGTTTAGAAATTTGGTAATTAGCTAATCTGTGGTTTTCCAGATTAGCTTTATTTGTTTACTTGCTTTATTTGTTATTCTTGTTTACTTCTTGTTAACTTCCACTTCATCATACTTCATAATTCTTCTTATCCAACTAATTCATCCATCACTTCTACTGCTGGAACCCAATGCTGTATGGCAGAAACCCTCCTTCGTATTTTCAATTTCCTCATAGAATTCTTTCTCTGACTCCATGCCTTTAAAAAAGATCTTCTATGAAGATGTCATCCCTCTATTACTCTCTCTCAAATAGATCGCATGCATACCACACATCTGCAATAATTTGCAGTAGAGAAGTGAGTTTGGCATCTTCATCCATGGTGTTATTTTTCTGGACCACCTCTTTCTTTGTACTATGTAATACTCTTGACTGCTTGAGGTTCATGTCAGCCTGCTAAAGCAGTGTCTGCTTCTCTATACAGAGGCCAGCTATTCACTACAGTCTACTTCTCTTAGTGTTTTCTTCCTTCATCCCTGCCCATCCCCCGAGACTGAAGTAGGAGTTCTTCCAGTGTTCTTTCATAGAGCCCTGTAATTTTCCAACAATGAATCAGCGTATGGTTCTGAATCCACTTGTGTGTATTCCTTAGCAGAATATAACTCCCTGAAAGTCATCACTGCCCCCCCTTTTTTAAATTATTGCACCTATGTATTTGGCAAAATGCCTGCCCCCAGTTTTACTCAGTAAATATTTCTTGAATAACTAAAATATTATAGGATACAGGGTATAAGATCTGAATCTCCATTTCAAACGTCATTAATGTTGTTGACATTTTCCACCAGTAATTCTCAGTTCTCCATAAAGCTTCCTAATTAACACTGGTTGCTGTCTTTGTCCCGTTTTGGCTCATTTATTTGTGTCAGAAAGCTCATCATACTACATGACTCTTCTTTTTTCCAGTAATTTCCTGGATCCTGGTTCAAGTTCTATGTTCTGTCAAGGGTGAGCTATCAGTCTTTAGAAGGTGAGTTAAGGGAGAATATTTAGGTAGATAACAATTCTTTCTGCTTAGAGAGGACATGGAACCAAGTAAGCTAGAGACTTTCTATTGTCCCTGACCACTTTGAAGAGTCCTTCGAAATGGCTACCTACTAATCCTACCAACCTGGTATGTTATCACATCCCAAATCCAACACTTGAGCTCCTATCCTATCAATGTACAGGTCACTTCACTCTAAACTCATAGGACATATTTGTGTTCTAACTTGGTGCTGGATGAGTAACCAACAAAAAAGGCCCCATAAAAACAAATTTGATTCATAAAGATTGGTAGGTATCTTCCTCAATCTCAGTGCTCCTTTGAGATCTTCCCAAATCAACATAACTTCTGGAATTATCCATGTTACTTTCTATAAATGTTAAAGTCTTACACTAACTCCCAGTTTTCCCCTGATCTGTTCCTCACATCTACTTATTCAGTGTTGAGGTCCATCCTTGTTCAATACTTACAAAGTCACCAGTCCCTAGCAAAACTGATTATTGCTAAAGTCAGTGTCATTAATGTTGTTGACATTTTCCACCAGTAATTCTCAGTTCTCCATAAAGCTTCCTAATTAACACTGGTTGCTGTCTTTGTCTAAATAATTTGTTCCCTCCAGTGACCCATAGATATCAAACCATGTCTGCCTTACTTGAAACTTATCTTGATTCTGATGGACATGAATTAAACTGAATTTCAATTAAAATCTTAGAGTTCACTATTAACTCCTATTTATAATTTTGTCCTAAGCCTAAGTATTTAAATAAATACACAAAGAGCCTAATTTATAATCTACTGTTGTATTCCCAGATGAGATATATGCATCATCACCACTTGTACCCTCTAAAGATAGGGCAATAAGTATTTCATTCTCTTGACCTATCCCTGATCACGCTGGGTCTACCCAATCATTTGTCCTGGAGAGAACTAAGGAGAAAAATAATGTTTTCATTTCCTTTCCAAGAGAAGAGTTTTAATACCCATATTTAGTTGTAACTTGATCAATGTAGCTTCCAAGCTAGACACTGACCATTCACCATTGTCCTCATCTACTCTGCGGGATGGACTGATGGTTTCCATTTTGTGGTCCAAGGAGAAGAACCCCTTGTTATTTTGTTGCAATACCTGCCTTTGTTTTTCAACTCTGCAAACAGAATCTGGAATCTCTTAATTTAGCTCCTTCATCATCCTCTTAACAGGGTATCTATGGATGGTACTCTCAGTTGTCATCAATTTACTGAAATATTTTATTTACAGTGCCATCTGTATATAGCTTTTTTTATGCTCTCTGCAGAGTATTTGGCAAAGAATAATATTATGGTATGATTCTTTCTGTATGTATCACATAAGAAAACAGAATATATACTGATAACCCATTCTAGCTAATAAAATTGTTCTTTTATACTCCCTGAGCTACAGATCATGTTCTTCTCAATTCCTTCCTGAATTACTTGGCTCTTGCTTTTTACATGCAGATGGACCCTCCCTGGGACTCAGTGGACTTAGTCACACATTCATATTCTGTTCTACCCCCTGAAATATCAAGTGTCGCTTTATAAAATTCCTCCCTGAACCACTTGTTCTTTGATTCCCAGAATATCAACACAGTAATGTTTCAAAGCTGGCTAGGATATAAATATGCACCACTTATATTCTTAAAGAGCTCTACTTATAAAATAAGGGCTTTAAATCATTATCAAGGGAAAGGAGCTGCTATTTCAATGCTTAAAACTTGACTATGTAGTACATTTAAGCATTCTATATAGCTCATATGATGACCGAAGCATCTTTGCTAGTTTAAAGATGTGGGTGTTTTGTAAAACCTAGGTTATAAAAATGTACCTCGACAAGTCATAAAAGGAACAAACCAAAAAAGAAAAATTGTAATAGGAGGGCCTGGGACATATTTGGAGTATGATACATTTCATATATTGCATCCCAACACAGGGAGTAAGGTCATTGTTTTTTATATGAAGCCACATTAATTTGAACTCAGATACAGTTTTGGCTCTCTACCTAATAAATTATGTGACCTTGGAAAAGTACTTAAACTTTTCAACCTATAAAATAAGGAATGGTTAGTCTATAAAAAGTGTAACAGAGTTGGTGTGACTGTCAAATAAAACGTTCTGTGAAAAAACTTAGCAGAGTAGTTAGCACATGTCAGGTGATCAATCATCATTAGCTTTCTATAGTACATTAGCTGCAAGAAGAAAATCCTTTAATATATTTCTTAGAAGACATCCTTATTAGTGAAAGAATCATTAAAAATGATAAAATAAGTATATGGGAAACATAAGCAGAGATAAATGCATTGATGAAAATAATGCCTACACATAAAGCACATTTTTTCTTAAGTCAGCATAAAGAGGAATGATTTTTTTCCCATTATTTCTACACAATACTCATTTATTCAAAACTATGGAATAGTAGAAACAGCAAAACACATAGAACCAGGAAGCTTAAACAAATCCTAGACCTCTGAGCCTCAACTTCCTCATCTGTAAAATAACTAATTCACTATTGTCTTTTTTTAAAATATTTTATTTATTTATTTGATAGAGATCACAAGTAGGCAGAGAGGCAGGCAGAGAGGGAGGAGGAAGCAGGCTTCCCGCTGAGCAGAGAGCCCAATGCGGGCTCGATCCCAGGACCCTGGCATCATGACCCAAGCCGAAGGCAGAGGCTTAACTCACTGAACCACCCAGGCGCCCCTTCATTGTTGTCTTGAATGGGAATTAAAGATGTCAAATGATAGATGACAGTTCAGTGCAAACCACAGAGTACAATACAGCACATGGCATCATTCAGGCATCAGCAGCATTGAATACGTACTTCCTAAGGATTTTTTGGGGCTTGTTTCTGGCAACCATTTTAGGAAAATATGCTACCAGATAAAGGCTCTATAATTTCAACATACTTTGTCCATTCGAATATCTGATTAATGGAAAGCTAAATAAAACTATAATCACTAGTCTTTATTAACCTAGTGAAATACCAGTCAAAAAGAGCTGCCACTTCAGGGGAAGGGCAGTTACTCATGGCTGGAGTGTGTGGACATGTCCTCAGACCATTAGATGTTGAAACATGAACTGCTGCTTACGGGGTTACAATGAAAATGTCTTTTCATCTGAGATGTTTTCTTGAGTAGTTCATGTTTTGCAATCTCCCATTTTGTGTCTAACCATACTTAATCCAAAGTGATTATGGTTTTGTTTATACACCTTTAATTTTCAACTTAGTGCTTAAACACTTTCTTTTCCTAAATTAAAAAAAAAAAAAGTTATTCAGGAGAT
Source organism: Mustela nigripes (assembly GCF_022355385.1). Classification (NCBI taxonomy): domain Eukaryota; kingdom Metazoa; phylum Chordata; class Mammalia; order Carnivora; family Mustelidae; genus Mustela; species Mustela nigripes. The sequence continues at coordinate 147,225,973 of NC_081560.1, read as the reverse complement.
CCATATGTTTAGAGTCTAATGATATTTCTTCCCTCTTAAAGTCAATTGATAGGGGGCGCCTGGGTGGCTCTGTGGGTTAAAGCCTCTGCCTTCGGCTCAGATTATGATCTCAGGGTCCTGGGATAGAGCCCTGCATTGGGCTCTCTGCTCAGCAGGGAGCCTGCTTTCCTTCCTTTCTCTCTGCCTGCCTCTCTGCCTACTTGTGATCTCTGTCTGTCAAATAAATAAATAAAATCTTTAAAAAAAAAAAAAGCCAATTGATGTAATAGCAGAAGAACCATCAAGGAATGGGATAAATGTGGCCAAATTTGGCTCTTATCTAGACTCTAAAGGACTGTTTAATATATACAAGTTGTGCATGTTTTTCAATCCTTCATAAGAGACCTGCAAATATTTTTCTAATGCCATAGGGCCTTGTAAGATTTTTCAATCTCTTTGAATTCCTGCATAAAAATTGACAGCAACTACACAGTGAAACCAAACACACATGAGCAACATTTACAACAAAGGTAGGTTCTTCTCTATGAACTGCAAAATACGCCAGTAGCCACAAGACAAGCATTGCACCACTGTTTATATGAGAAGAAAATGAAGGGAGCAAGAAGGGTGGCTTCTTTTGGATCTTAGAGCCGAAGTGACCTTGAGGAGCCAACAGATGTTCTCTGTAAAACACAATGGGCCAGCTTGAGAACAGCAGCTGCCACAGGCAAGAAAAGGGGTTGGCCCCCCACGGACTGGGTGAGTGCTGGGGGCCCAGGTTAGGAAGTAATAAAAAAGTACAGCAGCCCAGCTCCCAAGGACTCTCAAAATAGACTCTGCAGGAATCTGTTTTAGGGGAGTCCCTCACTGAGCAGAAACCTCTGGGAGTTGAATTAAATTAAGCAGGTTAGGACAAGAGAGAGGAGACATGAGAAGATCTGCATAAAAGTGGGAAAGGAAACCATAGCCAGGAAATCTCAAGAAGCAAGGCATAGAAGCAGGAGCTCTGTGAAGTTATCAAAGCTTTCCTGAACAATTCTCTTCCTTCTAAAAGATCAGAAAAATTTCACACACACACAAAAAATCCAGAAAAGCTTCAAATCACCATACACCAAATGGAAGTTTACATCTCTTTCTCATAAAATGATAAAGTTAATAACAGAAAACACACTCATATTTGGAGTAATGAAAAAGTGTCAAGCTTAAATCTCAATAAAAGCTATTGTAAGAAAAGAATGAGAATCAGAGCTGACTAAGTTCCTCACAGGCTATGGGAGGATACTACATAGATAAACCCACAAGACAAACTAAAATTGTCACTGACTATTTCAAAATGAGCCAAAAGACATTTGAAAATACAGGACATGAAGGGGAAAATATGAATAAGAATCAGCAAAACTCACAAATAGGGTACTGAACTCAGGAAAGGTTATATAATAATATCAGCAATTAAGATGACTCTGGAAAAAAAAAAACAGAACAAAAGAAAGGAAAAACAAGATAATGTCTTAAGAAATGGAAGATAAAAGGGAATTTTTTTAATTAAAAAGAAATGAGGCCATAAAAAAGTAATTGAGATAGTGATAAATAACAATGATGAATTAAAAAGATTGCCCTAGAAATGATAGGCATCTCTGAAGACAAAACCAAAGCAAGAGAACAAGAACCCTTGCTTGAAACTTAAAAGGAAGGAAGGGGGAAGAGGAGGGGAAGGAAGGGGGAGCAGGAGAGGAAGGGAGGAAAGAAAGAAGGAAGAAAAAACAGATTTGAAATTACATTATTGACAAACTATAACATATATGTGAAGACCTCTACCTAGAAATAGCCAATATGAAGATATATTCTGATAAAATTACTGGAATAAAAATCAAAATAATAAGCTGGGACACCTGGGTGGCTCAGTCGTTAAGCTTCTGCCTTCAGCTCAGGTTATAATCCTGGCATCCTGGGATCAAGCCCCACATCGGACTCCCTGCTCAGCAGAAAGCCTGCTTCTTCCTCTCCCACTGCCCCTGCTTGTATTCCCTCTCTTGCTCTTCTCTCTCTGTCAGATACATAAATAAAATCTTTAAAAAAAAAAATAGGGGGGAGGAGTCAAGATGGCGGAGAAGTAGCAAGCTGAGACTGCTTCAGCTAGCCGGAGATCAGCTAGATAGCTTATCTAAAGATTGCAAACACCTGAAAATCCATCGGCAGATCAAAGAGAAGAAAAACAGCAATTCTGGAAACAGAAAAACAACCACGTTCTGAAAGGTAGGACCGGCGGAGAAGTGAATCCAAAGCGACGGGAAGAT